>NC_135724.1:76811510-77111510 GCF_964656455.1 Halichoerus grypus
GGAAACAACAAAGATAAAAGTAGAAAGCGGTGATAGCACTGCATTGCTTGCCCCTGGCAGACATCAATAATCAATTACAGAACTGAGCCCCCACAATCCCTGAGAGTCCACAACAGCCCTGGAAAGCCCCTGCCAGTTTAGAGTTAGCAGGTGGGCGGAAGCCTCTTTGGTACCCTGCTCTAGGCTCACCAGCAGGTTATCCTTTATCAGGATCACGGGATTACAGAGCTGAGAGGTATTTGAGAGGCCATTCTGTCTTGCATCTAGAGCACCCAGGCTCTGCTTGCTTTCCTCCAGAGACAGGAGACTCACCATTTCATATTCTCTAACATGAAGGGAGTGTGTAGTTGGTTGTATAATCTTGAATGTCTACAGCCTCAAAAATGTACCCCAGTGATGGGACCTGTCTTTCTGCTGCTAGGGAAGAGTTTCTTGTTTGTTAAGTAAAAATCCCATTATTCGCCTAAGTTCTGCCTTGGAAGACACACCGAACAGAGATGCTTCATTCCCCTACCGCAGGGACAGTCTCCCAGAGGTCTGCTGGTCGGCCCTGAGCTTCATCTTCTCCAGGATAAACACTGAGGCATCTGATGCTCTAATCAGAATACACACGAAATGTTGGCATGCAGAAGAGGCTCGGAAACCAGGGAGACCAAGACCTTGTGGTACAAATGGGGCAATGAGGCAAAAGCAGGGGCAGGATTTTCTCTGGCCCCACAGCGGGGTCCTGTTAAGAGTCAGACTAAGTACCAGGCTTCCCGACTCCTGGTCTAGGGCCATTTCCATGATGCCAAGCTCTGGATCCACATTATCTCTTCTCCTCTGTGGGACAGGATCAGGAATGCCACTGTCTGGCTCAGTGTGGGGAAAAAGCATGGGCTCAGCATCACCAGACCCGGGATCGAACTCTGGTGTTTACAGCTACGCAATCTGGGTAAACTCTTTATGTTTCTGAGCTTTGATTTCTTCATCCAAAGACAGAGACACACACAAGAGAAAGAGAGAGGGGGAGGGAGAGAGGAGTATATAAAGGAATGAAATGGTAGATACACGTAATAGGCTCATAGAGCCCAGAGTAGCGACATAAGAATATCGGCTCCCTCCCCTTCTTCCTCCTCTGAATAAGGTCAGGGCAGTTTCCAACTCAGAGCTCAAGCGAGCTGCAGAATTTATAGCTCTGGGACAGCACCACGGTCATGCTCATGGGCTCAAGTCCACAGGCCTTGGTCAAACGCCGATTCTCTGGCCTCCCGGCTGTGTAACCTTGAGCCGGTCATTTCACCTCCCTGAGCCTCAGTCCCCACCACTGTGAAGTGGGGTAGTAAGACCTACCTCACAGGATGCCTGTAAGGATTAAAAGCATCCAAGCACCATGAAGAACCTGGAACAGCACCTGGACAGAGCCAGCACTTGATCAATGTCATCTGCCAATAGCCTTGTTATGACTGTGGTCCAGCCTGCCCAGGGACCTGGAAGGTGCAGGACTCAAGAGGACAGATAAGAGGGGATAGCTTGCATGGTCTATTTCTGGAGCTAATGCCCACCCGACAGCCATGTGAGGGGTGGGGGCAGAATCACCTTCTTTTGGTGGCTGCCATTTTAATGACATCTAAAAGGTCACCTTCCCCCCACTTAAGAGGTGTTAATTAGTCACACGTCTGGCTTTGATTCTTTAGACTTCAAGAGTGGGAAGGAAAATTCAAAAGTGTGAATGCAGAGGGAAAAACAAGCAGCCAGCGCTACTAGGAGAAACACACAAAATCCATGCAACAAAGGACTTTCCAACAAACAGCCCGAAGTGCCTGGGATCCCTCAAATCCTTGGGTATAAAGTATAAAGGAGATGGCAGAGCCTGGGGGCTGTGTGTGGGGGTGTCACAAACAAACGTCTACCCGTGATGTTCCGTTAACCCTTTGGCAAGTCAATGAATTTCTTCAAGACTCGGCTGTCATCCCTATAAAACTGGAATGTATATACAATGATGATTAGGATAACAACCAATACTTACAGAGGGCTTGCTGTGAGCCCTCTGTGGGGTGTGGGGGGTGTGTATGGGTGTGTGTGTGTGTGTGTGTGTGTGTGTGTGTGTATATGCATTTTATGTATTCTCATCTTCCCTGAGAAGAAATTGAGATCCAGAGACGTTAAGGCGTGTGCCTGCCCCAGGATACAGAGCAGGCGAGTGGCAGATCTGCGATTCCAACTCGGGTCTGCCCAACTCTGAGCCCTGCGGCCATTCTGAGGTCCTGCCTCGCAGAGCTGCCAAGCGCTCGGGGTGGCTCAGCTGCGATCCCCAACTGCCTCCCGCATCCCAGTTCAGCACAACGAGGTTACCTGAGCTTTGCTGCTCACCAAAGAAGCCCAATGTGGCTTAATATGCTGGACAACAACAGAATTAACCAAATTGCTGCTAGGTTTGCTGACGTGAGAGCCATTTCTGTTTCTGGGGTCTCCAAGGGACGATTCCGTTTCGACAAATTGATAAAGAATGCTAAGGCCAGCGCTTTTAAAAGCAATAAAGAAAATCGTATGCAGTCTTACAGGACTCTAAAGAGGGGTGGGGGAGGCAGATTTCAGGGTGTCTCTCTCTCTCTCTCTCTCATACAAACACACACACCCCCCACCAGGAGGGTGGGGGCTGGTGAGGAGATGGGCCCCACCCTCCTACAGTTCCTGAACTGCATGCCAGCCAAGCCTGTGATAAACAGAGGAATCCAGCTGCCAAGCCCTCTGGCACATTCATTAATTAAACTCTATGGATTCGCTCTGTTCCCGGAAACCTCCACTCATTTCAATAATGATCAGAGGCCAACCAGGCTCAGGCTGTAAAAACAGCATGCAAGGTACTCAGCCAGGTGGAGAATAGCAGGAAAAAAAAAAAAAAAAAAACCCACAAAACCCAAAAAGCAAAAAAAACCCAGGTCCAGAGGTGAGGTTTTCTGGATTCCAGGTCTGCCCGAAAGGGGCTGCAGGACCTTAGCCAAGTCATTTCTATCTCTGGGCTCAGCCCCTTCTCTGAACAAAGAGGAGAGGGCTAGACCAGACGGAGAGTTCTTCTTCTGGAATTTCAAGGCCCTCTGGGGCCTGTCCCATCAATGGCTGGATGGGAGTGATTCACATATCTATACATGTACTTTCCTCTCCACCCAAGAAAAATAGAGGAAGGAATGCACCATTGTTGACTTCGTATAAAGGCAGTTTGGAGAACAGTCCCTCAATGGCAGCCAATGTATATAATTCTGGAGGGGGAAATGAAAACGACTCGGTGCATTTCCCAAAGTGTGTTATGCAAGGTATCAATCCAAGCGGAGCACTTTGTGAATTCCACAGCCAACGCATACTACCGAATTCCTCCAGTTGGAGGCACATTCCCCGCCCCCCACCAAGATTTAGCATTTCCGAAAAGCGGATGTCTTAAAACTGGTGTGTCCATTCACCGCCAGGAGACGTCCCCATTCAGGTCAGCGGGCAAATCTACAGCACTTCTCTCGACTGGGATCCCAGACATCCAGGATGCCAATGATGGTCTCTGGAGGAAACTAATGTATATTTGCACAAATAAAAGTCCTGCGTTAAAAACATCGTTTAACCACGTGGCTCTGAAATGTACTGTCACTGGTATTCCTTGTGCACGGAACATCTATCGTGTTAAGTGCAGCAGAAAGGAATTCTGGGAACTTCTCAGACTAGAAGAGTGAGGGGAGAGACTGCAACAGAAATCCTCCATAGGGGCAAGGTGGGAATGGCTGGTTGGACAGGTGTCTTCTCTGGCCCGCCCTGATACCCAGGGAACACATCTGTGAAGGTCCACTCTGACTCATGACCTCATAAGAGATACTGTTCACATGGGTCTTGGGCAGCTTCTCGAAACATCTTACAGGTAAGAAAACCAAGGCTCCGAGAAGTGTAGGAACTTGGCCCCTGCTTGCCTGGAAGCCAAGTGGCCGACCTGGGATTTGATCCTGGGTCCGTCTTACCCTGAAGCCTGGGCTCTTTAGGTGACGCTCCCTGACTCAGTGGTCTCAGGCTCACCTGGGACGCTCTGAAGACCCCACCTTCCAGGCCAGCAGCCCAGACCAGTTACGTCAGACTGTCCAGAGGTGGGGCCCTGCATGTTTTGAGAACCTTAGTCAGTCGTTTGCAAATCGGGAGGCTGAGAGCCTTACCGGAGTGAAGGTTTGGGAAGCCAGCCACGGCCCGCTTACCGATTATGTGTCTTGTTGAATCGCACTCATTTAAAACAAATGGGGATCCAAGAGGGAGCAAGTGTGTCTGGTTTGTTTTGGGGTTGTTTTTTTTTTTTTTAAAGCTTGACTTAAGTCAATTCTGGGGATAAGGCAAACATCATTTATAACCACCTCCCCTACAGTACAAATGACAGCCACCACCACCACCCACAACCACAACCGAGGCTGACAGGTGCCTCCGAGGGCCCAGGTGTTGCACTAAAGTGGCCTCATCTCGGCCTTATCGTAGAACCCCAGGAGCTGATGCCTCCATCACCCCCTTTCAGAGAAGAAGAATCTGAGGGACTGAGGAGCAAAGTAACCAGGAGGTGGCACACTTGGGATCTGAACCTGGAACCAGTCTGCCCCACAACCCCAGGTGTCTCCATGAGAGAAGGGATCGCGTCACCCTGTTCTCAGAGAGCAGGGAGGAGACCGTGTCTCCACCAACCACAGGGCGCTCCCTGAGCCCGCCCCACATAAGAAACAAAAACAGGACACAGGCGACAGGCGGGCAGGCAGCCAGGGCCGAAGGTGGCCCCCAGCGCTGAATGGTTTCCTGGGATGACATCAGCCCAAGCGGGTACAAATGGCCCCTTCACCTGACCAGCCACACAGCCCAGGGGCATGGAGGGTGACTTCATCACTCCCTCTCCAGAGGGAATGAGCAGCCCTGTGTGCTGCCTGCCAGGCCCCGAAGGGAGAAAAAGCGAACCCAAGCCCCCCCTTAGCAGCAAAGCAGCAGGAACCTGCTCAGGCCCGGGGGGAGGGGCGGAGATCAGGCACCACCTGGGGGCTCACCTGTGTAGCCCAGACCCCTCAGTGAGCATCACAGGGGCCCGGCTGCAGGCAGGCCCCCTAGACTCAGCTCTCCAGGGCGGGACCACGGTGGGGAAGACTCAGAACTTGGGAGTTAGCAGCCCAGGCTCAGAACCCACACCGGCTACTGTCAGTGGGAAGGCTAGCCCTGTTTGCACATCTCCTTGTCTCTGATGGAGGGCAGTGCATGTTTCCCAGCTTTCCTTTTCCTTTTTGAGCTTTAGGAAAATCTCTTAAAACACAATCACATCAGTCATTACAAAGTTATTACAAAGATCAAGGAGCAACCTGGATTTGGGGCGTGGTGAGTGAGGTGTGGGGGGCTGGAGCCCTGCCACCACCCCTCTCCTCCTGGTCCCCCCCAACCCCATGAAAACTACTAGGAGAATGTGCTCTGGAAGCTTCTCCACCTCCCATATTCTGCAGGTCTGGGACACTAGGTTCTGCTTCCCCGGGGACAGGAATAGGTTTGGAGGGCAGTGGGGAGAGGGGCTCTCAGCCCAGAGGCTGGGGGCCCTGGGCTGCTGCAGGTGCCAGGGGGGGCACTGGCCATGCCTGAACTCTCGGGGGAGGCCCAGACACATGGGGAATCCTGCAGGGCACATCCCATCCAGACGTTGGAGATTTCTCCACCCCAATAGGACAGGCATTTATTTTTTTTAGCAATTGGCCTTTATGGGATCTTTTCAGCATGCTGAAATTTTCCTAGTATGACGACTTTCTTTCTACGCTCCTATTTCAAACATTTACATAACAGCTAATCAAGTTAAGTAATGATCACAAGCACAAGCGGCCTGAAGAGGTTTGGGATCCAACAAAATGGATTTCATTCATTCATTCATTCATTCAAAAAGTGGTTGTTAAGTGCCAGGTAAGGCAGACTGATTGGAAGGGGAATGAAATAATTTTCAGGGGGAGGGGGGTGAGAATTTTCTAGATCTTAATACAGGTGTGGGTTATATGGGTACGTGCATTTGTCAAAACTCATCAAGCTGGACGCTTAAGACATATACAAAATTTGCTGTATGTAAATCACATCTCCAAAACATTTCTTATAATATTTTATGTATTTATTTATAATATTCTTATAACAGTGAATATAATAATACTTGTATCAATACTAAGCACAGTTATTTTTTTTTAAGATTTTATTATTTGAGAGAGAGAGAGCATGCGCATGCATGCACGCACGCAAGGAGAAGGGCAGAGAGGTTGGGAGAGAAAGGGAGAGAATCTCAAGAGAATCCTACAACCCTGAGATCATGACCCAAACCGAAACCAAGAGTCGGACGCTTAACGGACTGAGCCACCCAAGCACCCCAATACTAAGCACACTTAGAGCCAGCTAAGTGCCAGGCATGGTCCTCAATGCTTGATACACGTCAACTGATGTATCTGTCAGGACAACCCTATGAAGTACTGATATTACCCCCTTCGAGGTCAGGACACTGAGACACAGAGCCAGGAAGTAACTTGCCTCTGTCACTCAACTGGTAGGCTGCAAAGCTGGGATTTGGACAGACACTTCTGGCTCCCAAGTCTGCGCTTTACCTAACTAGCTTGGTCTGACTCTCAACAAAACAGAGAGAGGCCACTGTCCTCACAGCACTTATGCTCTTAGGGGAAAGACATAACGAAGCACCCCAGCAGCTCGGCTCGCGGGAGCATAAGTGCAGAGAAGTAGAAGGGAGGAGCCCCAGCCTCAGTGGGCAAGGGCCCCGGCCACTAGGCGTGTGCCTCCCTTCCACTCGACCCCGGAGGGTGATCACAGGGGTAGAGTGATGTCAGGCACGTGGATGCACACAGCAGGTCCTTAACACAGGTTAGCTGCATAAATGAGCAGAGGCCGGAATCGACATCAGCTAGTAAGAAACCTTTCTCCTATTAGCTCAGAAAGGATTCCAGATTAGGTCCAGGGAAGATTATCTGACTCCAACCCCATGTTCCCACATAAACAAAGACGGGTGAGCCCAGAGTAACTGCGAGAATCCTGGGGTCCAGAGAGATGACTTGCGCAAGACATGACACAGAGATGGGGCAGGGGCCCAAGTGGCCCAGAGGGTACCAATTAGGGATGCTGAGAACAAAGCTGGAATTTCTCTAGCTGGTCAAGACAAAGTCTGACCCTCAAGTCCCTGAGACTTGACCCCTATTGGCCCCGTGACCCTATGGGGAGGACACTCTGCTGTTGAACAGAGAACGCTGATTTAAATCTAGAGCCTCTCCACACCATGTTCCTAGCAGGAAAGCCCAGCTCCACTGAGCCCTATAAATTATCCACCCGACGATTTTGGCTGGTGGCCACCCAGGAGCGTAGAGTCCATTCCTGTGTCTATGTCTGTGTTCACTCATTCATCCGACCATCAGCTGCTTACGGAGTAGCATGAATGTGCCAGGTGAGTGCTGGGCTCGGAGGACCAGAAAGGGCAAACACTTCTCAGGATGACCTTGTGGTCCAGCAAGAATCACCAGGGAGAATTTGGAAGAAAGTGCAGAGACACCTCTACGATCAAAACAGGGGTGCTGACAATCCATGCAGCTATGCCTTTGCTCATTCAGTCATGCATTCATTCATTCACTCATTCATTCATTCATTCAAGTACAAGATGCCCGTTTGAGCAAATCCGCAACATACTGTCCTCGAGGGCTGGGACCCTCTCTGTCTTGTTCCCTGATGGATCCCCCGGCCCCAACCTGTGCCTGGCACACAGTAGGTGCTCAAGAAATACTTGCTGACTGAGTGAACGGCGTGAAGGAACTGTTTATCCAAGGCTGGCACCCACACGCCTGTCTCCACCTGGGGCTCCCGCTACACAGGCAGATTCTGGGGCCCGCCTTAACCCCTCTAAGAGCCCCACCTGGGACTCTGCTCAGTGAACCAGCACCCAAGGCGCCCTCCAAAGTCTGACTTCAGTCCTCCCGGTGTTAGCCCCTTTTGGCACCCAAGGACAGACAACACAGCTCGAAGAAGTCAAGGTCCTTGGCCAAGGCCCATGACAGAGGAAGTAGCCACAGCAGGATTCGAACCCAGGCCTCCCGTCTGTACCACCCCTGTGTTTCCTCCATCCCCGGCCTGCCCCGGCCGACGGACGCCACTGAGGTGGCACCGACCCTTCCTCGTGGTTCGGCTCAGAGGAGGGATTACATTTTCCCACCGATGGCACGGAGTTGTTGAAAATCCACGGGGCTCCACATTATACAGAGCTCTGACAGCCTGTTTCTTTTTCCAGCCCTCCCCCAAAAGGCCCTGGATTTATGCATGAGGAAAGGAAAAAAAATCTCCGGCGTAGGCTATGAAAAACCTCCAACTGTTGTTCCCTCACTTATAGAGCAGAACGCCTCTGATTAACCCTTTGTAGCCACTTCCTTCCTAATTAGCGGTGGCTGTTAATGACCCCCCCCCCCCCCCCCCGCCCCACGCACCAAATATGCTTCCCTCATCAAGCAGCAACTCAGGGGCAGGAGGGAGGGCTCAGAGTGGCGTGTCCTGCAAGGTGGGTGGGGGAGCCACGTGGAAGCAAAGGAGTCTGGGATCTCTGTAGGCCAGGACCACCTGCTCTCCTTGAAATTCCACCAGAGCCTGTCTCGCCATTCTAGGCAGGGGAACAGCCTGTGCAAAGGCCAGGAGGGGGAGGCTGGAAAGGGAGACCAGGTACAGTGAAGCACATGTGACTACCAACCACCACCACGTGCCAGGGGCTCTGACGGGCGTTTTACACCTGTGACGAAGGGATTCTCGCTGTCGTATGACAATTCCCTTTTTACAGATGGGGAAACTGAGGCTTAGGCAAAGTCACACAGCTAGCAGATGGGGGAGCGGGGATTTGCATCCAGGCTGACTCCACTGGGGAGGCCCTAAAAGGTCACACCACAGCCTCCACCTAGAGATAGGGAAACTGAGGCCCACAGCGGATGCTATGGAGAAGAGGTTAGCTCAAGGCCGCAGAGTTTGCACATGCAGCTAATCACTTTCTGAACACTTCCCAAAGGTGGGAACTGTCTCATGATCTTTAATGCTTCACACAGACTTTTGCAAACAGCAGGAGCTCAGTCAATGTCTGTCGCTCAGCTCTGAAGGTTATCAAGGTTGAGAACCGCATGGCCCCTAAATGCCCCAACTTTGAATTTAGAAACCCAAGTTCCAGGTCTGGATCTGTCACTGACTTGCTGCGTGACTTTCTGTAGGTCTCTTTCCTTCTCTGGACCTTGGCTTCCCCAACATGAAAAGGGTCGGATGGAATGATCTAGATGTTCTGACAATCAAAGCCCAGGAGCAGCTTTCGGAAGAAGAACTCTGCCAAAGTCCTAACCCTCGGTGACCTGTTTACACTGCTTCCAGGGCTCATAAAAAAACTTCTACGGACAATGAAACTCTGTTTACCCATCATCCACCAGGGCAGCTACCTTGGTACACTCTTTGAACTTAGCACCAGAGGTTCTAGAACCTTCCGGGTACTTCCTGCCAAGATGTCTGCAGAGGGTGGGGGAGGCAGCTGCCTCAACATAGCTCTACATCTATCCCTCCCGCTCCCTAGAGCAGAAGACAATTACCAGGAAGAAAGAACAGACTTCTAGCCACTAACTGAGGAATTACAGATGTTAAATTATAGGTGTGCCTAGGGAGGGGCCATTTCTAGAAATCAGGCTGGTGAGTGACAGGAATGTGGGCCACCGGGTAATTTCTGGCTTTGGCAGAAAGCAAATATTTGGATGCAGAGCCTGACGACACAGGGCTGGGAATTCAACAGACCGAGAAAAGTATCTTCGAACGCTGGGGATATGCCCCAGCACCACGCTCCCGTGACAGGTCACAACTAGAATGACAATAAAGCACTGACTGTGTGTTGAGAGCCACTCGGGGCGCCCGACAAACGTGTCGTGTCATCCTCATAACACCTTTGTCAGTAGACACGATTTGCTCCATTTTGTAGCCAAAGGAAAAAATGCTTTATCAGAGTCGAAAGACTTGCCCAAAATTACATCAGGAGTCAAAGGTTATTTTACCTAAAAGTTAGGAAATTCCAAAGCCCTACCGATGTCTTGGCTTCTCTCAGAGTCTGTCAGCTAAGGCCACGTGGTTATTGAGGGCCTCGCAGGGACCTCAAGTCGCATCCTTGGCTCCCATGTTGGACTCTTACATTCACACATCAGTGGTTCTCAACTGTGGGCGATTTTGCCCCCAAGGGACATTTGGTCAAGTCTGGAAACACTGTATAGAGGCCAGGGGTGCTGCTCAACATCCCACAATTCACAGGACAGCCCCCACCACAGAGAATGATCCAGCCCCAAGGGTCAATGTGGCCGTGATGTGAAACCCTGGTCTACATCATGGTGCCTCTCAGGAAAGGCACACCAGGTCCCTCCACCCATGGCCTTGATTGGGAGGGACAAGAAATAAGGCATCAGCGGACCTGGGCTGGAGTCCAGGTTGTAAACTGGGTGACTTTGGGCCAAGTCCTATCTTCTCCCCAAGCCTCGGTTTTATCATCTGTAAAACAGGGATGACAAAAACAACACCTACTTCATGGGGGTGCCACGAGGGTGTGATAAAGACAGTGTGCTTTGTTCGGTGGCTGGCACGTGGGAAGTGCTCAAGATGTGTTACTCTATAAGCTTTTATTTCCCCACCTGTGAAATGGGACAATAGCCTCTGCCTTGGAGTGATGCTCAAGCTTTCTTCCTCCCACACTGTTACACAGACGTCCCGTTTTCCCAGATGGCTTCGCTACAAGGTGCTAACAGCCTGGAGGGGAGGCAGCCATTCAGAGCTGCTGAACCAGCAGTAGACTTGGTGTGCGCAAGAAATCAACATTTTACGTTGAGCTGCTGAGAGCTGGCAGTTTGTTACCGCAGCACGACCTGCCCTAACCTGACTAACATGTCAAGATTATAGGAGCATAAGGGCAGCTAATAGTTATTACACACTTTCTAGGTTCTAAGTGCTGTGCTACGTGCTTCACAAGGAAACCAAGGCTCACAGAAGTCAAGTCACCTGTCTCAGGTCCCATGACTTGTTAGTGGCAAAGCTGGGATTCAAACTCAGATCTGCCTGAAGGGAGAGCAAAGCTCTCTTAACTGGATTGACCTAATTCCACCTGCACCTTTTTTTTTCTCAATCAGGAAAAAGCAGCCAAGGACAGCAAATCTATGTTTAAAAGCCAAAAGTAAAAACTGTCCACAAACCTTGCAATGTTTAACTCCTGGCAGTAAGTTCTGTTTTAGGATCCTCCTTTCCATGGAGTGGGGCAGTCTGAATGTACTCCCCTGGCCTAGACATTGATGCTGGAGGAAAGCCACTCTCGCATACGACGCTCCCAAATCGGTGCTGAGAGTTCGCTGCTGTGTATGGCTCAGCCTTTATGATGAATGTTTGATGAGTTAAATGTGGGTGATGAGCACTTAGGATCCAAGAAATGGATTCCATCCCATGCCAGGAGATTCACGCCAACTCCTAAAAGAGTGCATTGCTCAAAAGCCTCTGGGACCCTAAATCAAGGCTGGCTGAGCAGCCTCCTTTACGAGCAAGAACCCGGAGGCAAGAAAAGCCTCCAGAGGGAACCCTGAAAGCTACCCCATTACAGACCTTGGGCAAGTCACTTGAGTTCTTCCCACTTCAATTCACTCATCTGTGAGAAGGAGTAAGAAATACTCCCTAGCCACTCTCAGACTGTTGCTTGCAGTAGGTATAAAAGAGAAGAAACTGGTATTCATCGTCTATTGCTGCGTAACAAACAGTCCCAAAACGTAGTGGCCTGAAATGACCACCATTTGTTATCTCTCCCAGTTTCTGGAAGCCAGGGGTCTAGGAGGGGCTGAGCTGAGTGGTCCTGGCTCACGGTGCCTCATGAGGTTGGACTCGAGCTGTTGGCCACAGAGGCAGCCTCACCCGCAGGCTGAAGGATCAGGATCCACTTCCAAGCTCACTCACGTGGCTGGTGGCAGGTCTCACCTCCTTGCCACGTGGGCCTCTCTACGGGGCTGCCAAGCATCCTCCAGGCATGGCAGCTGGCTTCCCCCAGATTCCCCCAGAGCACATGCTCCAGGAAAGGGAAAGTGTAAACCAAGGGGGCAGCCGCAGGGTCTTTGGAACTTGACCTCAGACGTGACGCTGCAACTTCTGGCTGGATTCAATTGGTCACACACGCAAGCCCACCTGGACTGGTAGGGGAGGCAACTTCACCACGCTGAACATCAGAAGGCAAGAATCCGTGGGGGCCACTCTGAGGCTGCCTATGTGTGCCTGAACGTGTCCTGCCAACTATCAAGCACTAATCCAAGAACAACGATGATGATGATGGCAGTAACCATCTGCTGAGATCTTCCTATGCGCCAAGCACTGTGCTCTGTTCCACGGCCATCACCTCAATATAACCTCCATCACAGCCGGGGGGTGGAGTAAGATCATCGTCCCCATCTTACAGAAGACAAGGCATCAAGGACGAGGGAGCCTGCCCAAAGTCACACAGCAACTGAGAGGCAGAGCCGGGATTCAAACCTGTGACTCTGGACTCTCGTAACTGACCGCGGGGTGCTGGACCTGGCCTGCCCTGGCTGCCCAGAGACAACCGTGAACAGCTCAGGAGTCCGCTGTGAGCCTGATGGTTAACACAGCCATTACATTATAGAAATGCACAATTAAGGGCGCCTGGGTGGCTCAGTCAGTTAAGCATCTGCCTTCAGCTCAGGTCATGATCCCAGGGTCCTGGGATTGAGCCCCGTGTCTGCCCGGCTCCCTGCTCAACGGGGAGCCTGCTTCTCCCCCGCCCCCTCTTGCTCTCGCTCTTGCTCTTAATCAAATAAGTAAATAAACAATCTTTAAAAAAACAAATTAATTAAATGAACGCACAATTAAACTAATCCCATCAAAAGCAAGGGTAACAAATATTCGAATCTTATCATTCCCTAATTACCGCCTTCTACTATTACCTGTGGTCCCGAGGTCACGGATGGAGGTATTGAGTCTGTGTGGCGCAAGGACTACATAACAATTTCGCACTGCGCGTCCTTTCCCAGCTCTGTGTGCGCTGACGGCGAGTTGGTAGCTTGCCATTGACCCCGCTGGGAGGATTTACACCATGGGGATGGGCAGATGCTCCAAATCAGGGCTTCCCCCCGCCAAAGATCCAGATGTAAAGCATCTACCAGCAAACCACTGTAACTAACTCAATACACCACTTCCTCTCCTAGGGAATTATCTTGATGACTCCTTGCTAAAGACCCCATTCTTCATGAGACCCCCAAATATAACATTTCCTCCTGTGATATGTATCAATCCAGATTTCCTTCCTGAGATGTTTGACTTCCTGATGAGGAAGCGAGTGGCGCTTGTCCGAACAAAACATCTGAGATTTGAAAATGCTGAAAGAGAGAGAAATAGGGAGAGTCCCAGAGAGGGCCCCCCGGGGTGTGTTTAAGAAAGGGGCGTGTTTAAAACCTCAGGGACCACACAAAAATCCAGACAAGGGAACGCAAGTGGGACCCACCTCTGCAGTCACTCCTGATAGCGGAAAATGGGAAACGACCCACATGTCCAGCCAGAGGGGTTAATAAATCATGCAGCATGCTGCATGGCCATGAACAATGTTTGCTGTTTGTTTTTTTTTCCTAAAGATATGTAAAACTGCTACGTTTTTGAAAGGTCAGAAAGACATGGGAGATTGGCAATTTGGTTTGAGGGAGGGAGGAAAAAAGACAGGAAGGAAATGCATTTGAATGCCAAGAGTGGTTCTCACTGCTGTTAGAATAATGGGCGGATTTTGTTTTCGCTCAGTTTTTCTATACTTTCCAAAGAGGAGATGAGCACACCCCACTTTCTTAGTTGGGGGGAGGGCAGCGGAGACTGCGTGTCTCTCCAGGTCTCCCCCAGAGGCCCCGGCCCCGGCCCAGCCTTTGGCCCCGGCTGGATCCATGAAGGGGCCATTGTTCTCAGGGTGACATCATTCTGTTGCCTGGAGGGTGAAAAGGAGCCCTGAGATTGGGTGCGGCCAGGCCAGCCCAAGAGAAAGTGGCCTGGCCACTCCACGCTGGCCTCTGGGGCTGCAGTGAAATCCAACACACCAGCTGGATGCCCTAAGGGCTAGCCTGGGAGTAGGACACCTGACAGAGCTCTGGACGTGCCCTGGTAGGCAGCACTTGGCACCGACCTCGGGAGATGGAGAAAGGGGTCGTGGCAGCTGGACCCTACTCCCCTAAAGGCCAGTCTTGGGAAAAATGTAACAACCTATACCTGGCAAACAGTAGGCGCCCAATAAGTGGTAGCAGCAGAGGTGAAGAGAGCCAGAGGAGTGCTCCAGGCAGAGGGAACCAGGAGGGCAAAGGCCCTGGGTCCTGCAAAGAACTCCAGACCTCCCTGGGCTGGACTTCTGGTGTCCGCTCTTAGAAGGTGTGTAGCCGGCCTCAGTTTACCCCTCTGCAAGATGGAGATGGCGCCACAAGGGGAACACAAAAATAAAGGAGAGGGGATTTCAGGAAGGCAGACACAACGTCGCAGGCCTTGCCTTCTGGTGGAGGACACAGAACAAACGAGTGAGAAGAAGGAAGCACAACTGAGATCAGTAGCAAGAAGACATTAATGGGGGGGGCGGTGCAGAGCAGAGAAACATGGCGGGGGTTCTCCCCCAGCCTCGGCTGTCAGGAAGCCTCTGTGTGGAGGGGAAGAGAGAGGGAAGAACATTCCAGGCAGAGGGAATGGTGAGGGCAAGCCCTCTGGGTCCGAAAGGAGCTGGCATTGACTGAAGAAGAGCAGGAGGTCAGAGTGGCAGGAGTAGAACGAGCATGGAGGACAGCAGTTAAGAGCTGAGGTTGAGAGGGAAAGAGAGCCAGATCTCGCACGGCCCTGAGGGCCAGGGTAAGAGGCTTTCTAAGTCTGGGACGAGGCAGGGGTCAATGACTTGACCCCTTGGGTGGCTGGATGGAGGATGGACTGGAGGGAAGGGCCTGGAATGAGGGCAGTGGTAGGTTGACTAATGACCTCCAAAAAGATCCGTCCACATCCTGACCCCGGCACCTGTGAATGTGACTTTACTTGGAAGAAAGGTCTTCGCAGATATAATGAAGTTAAGGATCTCAAGGTGAGATCATGCTGGATTATCTAGTGGGCCCTAAATCCAATGACAGGTGTCCTTATAAGAGACAGAGGACAAGGCCACGTGAAGACAGAGGCAGGGACTGGAGTGACGCAGCCACAGGCCAAGGAGCACCTGGAGCCACCAGAACCTGCAAGGGGCAGAAAGGCCTGACCACACCTGGACTGGGGGCTTCTGGCTTCCCACTGTTTCAGCCACCAGGTCTGTGGTCATTTATTAAAGCAGCCTGAACAAACTGATACGAAAGAAGCATTGATGAAATCGGGGCTTCTGAAGACGAGAGCCACAAACATCCCTTTCCTTTCAAAATCCCTGCCACTTGCTAAAAAAAGGGTGTGTGTGCCTGTGTGCGTGTGTGTGTGCGTGGAGTGGGGAGACGCTGGGCCCTGCTGAATATTTTAAGCATCCACTTCACTCCATAATTGACACAGAACCAAGTACTCCCACTCAGCCTCGGCTGGAGGACTGAACACACAGCCCGGGTTCCAGTGTTCACACGGTGGAGCCCCCGGTGCAGGGCACGGCTGTGGGCCCCGCAAGACAGACCCACGCCACAGCGCTGGAGTCCTGGCCTCACCCACCCACTCCAGCTGTGTGACCCCAGGCCTGTGACTTGACCTCTCTGTGCTTCAGATTTCTCATCCATGAAACATGGGGCTATCCCCCCCATTTCCCTCAGGGACACCAGTTTCTGGCAAGTAGCAGGTGCTCGATGGATGTCAGATCCCTGCCCTTCCTTCTTCCGCCGACTCTGGTGACAGGGGAAATACTCAGGCTACGGTGACAGTCCTCCAAACCAAATTATATACAACCAGTTCTCAGCCGGGGACCCGGGGGGGGGGGGGCGGTTTTGCCCGCAGGGGACACTGGGCAGCATCCGGAGACATTTTTGGTTGTCATCACTGGAAGGGTGCTCCCGGCACCTCCTGGGGAGAGGCCAGGGAGGATCCTACAATACACGGGACAGCGCCCTCCCCGCCAAAGAATTATCTGGCCCAAGACATCCACGGTGGTGAGACTGAGAAACTCTGGTACACAGCAGCGGTTTGATGGTAAGGCCTGGTCTTTGCTATTTCGAGATCATTCCCTGGCTTCCAGCACGTGCGTCATGTAGTCGTGTGCTGATGTGTTTTATTACCTGCCCCCTGGAAAGTACCTTTAGGGAGGCAAGAGCTGTGTCTATGTGCTTGCAGCCCCCCCACCCAAGGCACCCTTGGGACGTGCTCAACCCATGCAGGTGCTTTTGAAAACACACGGGAATGAAGATACACAGGTAATACACACCTCGTGTTTAGCACAGGGCCTGGCGCACGGGAAATGCCCATGGAAGGCCGGCCAGACTCTTACTGTCTTTCCTTAGGCAACCGGTCTGGCCACCTGGGCAGGTGGGACTTAGATCCACAGAGTCCGAGCCCCAGCCCCTGAGCCCCCAGAGTGACCGACGATGCCTACTCATGAAGCACTTCCTGTGTGCTGGGCGCTTAACAGGTGTCAGGGTGTGCTGGTTCTTACTCGGTCCTACTGCACCACCCACCAGACAGGTCCTAGGCGAAAACCCATTTTACAGATAAGGACACGGAAGCTAAAAGAGGTGATTTAACGTGCCCAGGGTCACTCGGCCAGCACATGGAGGACCTGAGACCCGATCTCGAGTCTGTCCCGTTCCAGAGCCCTCTGGGGAGCATTCCATGACCCTGGAGACCCCCACTTCCCGCTTTTATTCCAGCCTCGGCCTCTGTGGCACTGCCATTATTCCTGGGTTCTGGAACATTCTGTCTGGCCTCCACTTGGAGTCCATCTTAGTCTGCTGGGCTTCCTTCTCAGGCTCGCTGGGCTGCAGCACAAACGTGCCTCTTCCTGCCTTTGTCGCTCAGAGACAATGTGTTTGTTTTTCCTTCTTTCCCCCTTTTATTCCTTGGACGCAGAGGCAAGCCATTAGCAAATTATTTCAAGGCTGGCTTTAGAAAACATTTCAGGGCACGCCTTTGACGGTTACTTTATGCCTGTGATAGATTCTTCCATGGTGCTCTGAGTAAATACGAGCCTGAGGCAGGACTTGGAACGGAGTGGACTTTTTGGATAAATCACGTACAAGTCCAAGTCGTCAAGATCAAAAGCCCGCTCCCCTTCCCACCCAAGCACGGATATTCCCCTTGTCCCCAAACTCTTAGGTAATTGTGGCTTTGCAAAGTTTCCTCCTATAAAACAAATATTTAAGTGAGGCCCCCAAGTAAAAGGGGGCGTGTGTGGACTTTCCAGTTCACTGGCAATCTCTGAAGGAACGGCTGGAGAGAAGAGGTCTGGTTGTCGCAGCGGCGGACTTTGAAGGCACGCGTAACGACATGCTAGGCACGGCTGGATGTGTCCCACGTTCACGGGCACGTCTGTGCCCGTGAATAATAATAATGGGGAATGGCGACGCGGAGTGATGATAATCCCCATTTCTCAGATGAGGACGCTGAGGCTTCCCCCATCCCGCCGAGCCCGAACATCGTGGTATCCAACGGGGAGAAGGCGTTTACAAGCGCGTGCGTCCTCTGTAGCCAGCACTGCTCCGGGCGTTCGTTTCAACCTCCACATGATGCCGTGGTTCACCCCATTTCACAGAAGAGGAAACTGAGTCCTCCCAATGGGTCAAAATCCCTCGACCAGGACATGGCAGAGTCTGATTCAAGCCCTCAACCCCAAGGCCAGCTGGTGCTCCCCACTCAGTAGATGCCAAATGCTAAATTCTGGGCAGGGACCGAGGCCCGGAGTTACTTAGCACGTACTTACGCGGCTACAGGCGCTCTGACACAGCAGTGAGCGGAGAAGGCAAGGCCCCTGCGCAGCCTAACTTCATTCATTCCTCCACCAAGCTGGGGAGGCAGGCCACACAGCAGCTGACACGTGAGCAGGGCGACATGGCCGGGGGGATTCGAGCCAGTGCCCAGGGTCCCACGGCTCCGAGGGCAAGAGAGAGCTGAACGCTACCAAACCCCATGCCCTTAACTGCGCTGCCATAGAGGGGACGAGAGGGACATTCGTAGAGACAGAAACAAAGAGAGAGACACAGAGAGATGTGCACATAGAGACAGAAATAGATATAGAGACAGAGAGACAGAAAGAATGAATAAGAGGCCCTCTCTCCCTGGCCCAAGAAACCCCTTCCAGAGGTTGGTTTGGAGGAACTGTCTTATAAATTCAGGCCCCATGGATTTTTCCAGGGCTAGAAAGCAGCACAGACCCACAAGAGAACATATCACATTAATGAGACCCACGTGTTTGCACCGGACTGTCCTACTTTGCTGTGTGACCCTGGGAGAGTCACCACACCTCTCTGGGGATGCTGAGTCCCTGCACCTGTCAGGGCAGCTGCGAGCTTTCAGGGACCACAAGTGTGTAGAGGGCCGGCTCAGAGCCCAGTGGACCCCGTGGCTCCAACCCTCAAAGCTGGGGCCCATCATGACCATCAGCATGTTATCACCGTGCTGAGCCCAGAGAAGGAGTTGGCCTAGCCCGTCACCTGCCTTTGGGCTCTTTTGAGCTGGGCTGACACTGTCAGGTGGCAGAAGGTTCCTCTGTGAAAACAGTAAGCCCTCTCTTTGAGTTCAGCCCTGGTCAGTGAGCTGGGCTTCCCTGAAGTTATCAGGGAGGTCTGGAGAGAAAAAAGGAGGAGCTTAGCTGGAGAGAGCCTGGACTGGGGTGGGGGTGGGGTTCCAAAGCCTGGGATCCTGGCCCTGGTTTAGCCATTCACTCACTGTTCTTCCCCAGGAAGCTGCCTTTCCCTCTCTGGGCCCAGTCCTGCCTCTCTAAATCATCAGTGAGTTCCTTGAGACCGATTCTATACCATTCCCCTAGCAGGACGCAAGCCAAGTTTTTAACCATTAGAATAGTCATTGCACCCTGCTCTCCCAAACCCCATTGAGCTTGGCCAAGTGAGAGAGGACAGAGCCCCCCAGGACCCACGCCAAGCCCCAGGTTCGCAGCCCAGCAGGTGAACCTGCCCACCCCCTCGGGTCTCCTTGGATACTCGGAGGCGACTTTGCAATTTCGCTTGACGACAAGATAACAAAAGCTGCAACTCAACACACACATGACATGGACACTTGGCCATCCTGGGAGGGTCAGAGGAGATGAAGCAGGTGCCAACTAATCCTCCCCTAAAAATAGGGGAGCACAAGCATTCGTGTCTGGGGCCAGAGTGTTGGCGCTTCCAGATAAATCAACTGGCACAGCAAGCCCGACTCACGTGCCGGCCCCATCCTCAGAGGTGGAATACACTTCCTGACCGCTTCAGGAGACAGAGTAACTGCACCGTCTGGGGAATCACCCCTCATGCCTCTTTTCCCAGGCATGGGGAACAGGAAACAGCTGGGGCTTGATTGACAATGATTCTGGAAGAGGCAACTTCCCTGGTTGGATCTTTGGGGACCCCCTCCCCCACTCCAGGGGAGCACTGGAGGGGAGGAGTTTTTACGGTTGCTTTAATACTTAAAAACAAAACAAAAAACAAAAATGTAATAAGCTTACAAGGTCTGGTGGCTCCGAGTCTGTCTGCCTTTTCCTCAGGGAAGAAAACCTCTGTTGGCTGCGGGCGGAGAAGCGTCGGAAAGATTCCCGACTGCGGGAGGCGAGGTGTCGGAAGGAGGAGGTGCGCTTGAAGGGGGTCCGGCTGGCGGGCTCCCCGCTCGTCCGCTCGTGGCCCACCGTGGTGGTCACTAAGTTGAGGGCCTCCTGGAAGGACCTCCTCACTGTGCCCATCCACTGGGTCATGTGGGTTTGGGCCACCGTGAGTTTGTCTCCCAGGTAATCCATGGGGCCGGAGGAGGGGAGGAAGGAGGTGAGCGAGGGACAAAGCAATTTCGCACTGCCAGGGTCCACTCCCTCTTTCTACTTTCTGCTCCTGCAAGTTCTGGGCTTGCTTGGAGAGAAAACCCGGCAGCCCTCTTCAGCCAAACCGGGAGGAAATCACCATCGCGGAGCCAGCAGCCGGCGGCACCTGCGGGTCTCGCAGAGAATTCAGAGGCAGGTCACCGTCGGGCTGGGAGTCCACCCGCCCGAGTTGTAAAGTCAACACGCTGGGCGGTCCCCACTGCAGCCCCGGCGGCGCTCACGGGCTGCATCGGCTGTGACCGGGATCTTGGGGAAATCGAGCAGCACTCGCTCCCGGGTGTGACAGTCCCCGCAAGGTGGGGGAGGAAGATGCGGTGGCCCTGGGCACCCCGGTGCTCACCGTCCCTCAGGGAGGCGGCCCCTCCCGGGCGCACACAGGAAGGACCCGGCGGGCAGGCTGCCACCTGCCGCAGCCCCCAGCTGGACCCGGCTCACCTGACCCATGCCACGCAGGTCTTTCGTCCTCTGGCCAGAGACTCTAAACCTGTCAGCCGGCAGGCAGCGTGCTCACTTCCGGAGGCAGCCACCAGGGCCCCCGGGTCCCCTGGCTCGGCAGCCCAGGATGACATCAGTCCCCGTCTTAGCGAGGGGCTTCGCTGCCCAGGAATGCAGGAGGGGCCTCAGGGAGGCGGCCGCCCAGGGAGCTGACGTTCGCCCCCATTTTTTTTTTTCCTCCCCCAAGTCCCAACTCGCTCACCGTCCCTCGGGGCTGACGGCGACTTCCCGTGCCAACAGCCTACCCGCCCTGTGCCCTCACCGCGGGCTGCACGTGCGTGCACTCGGGCTCGGGGATCTGGCAGCCCCGGGAGGGTCGGAACAGTTGGGAAACTGCCTCCCGGGTGACAGGCGGCATCTCGGGACCTCCTCGGCATCTCAGCTGTCAGTCTGTCTCCCTCTGCCGGCCTGTTTCTCGGTCAGGTTTTCTGTTCCCTCCCCATGTCTCAATTTCCACTTGTTTGTCCCTAAGCTTGTCTGTCTGTCTGTGTCTCTCTCCCCTTTCCAGCCTCCTCTCCCTCCCTCCCTGGAAAGCAACACCCAGCCAGGTGAAACAGCCTGGAGGTCCCCCAAGGAAGGAACTGGGCCGGCCTGTACCGGAGTGCAGGAGGGGTTGCCATGGCAACCCCGGGGCACAGCATCTGCCCCATCCCGGGCGGGGGGTGGGGGGGCTGGGCACAGGGAGCAATGGGAATGATTCATGGTTTACACTGGGTCACATGAGCTCCTGGGTTTTAACTCTTGTGGAGCTAGAGTAGTTGGCACAGGGGGGCGGGATTGGGGGGGCAGAAAAGACAGCAGCTTCTGAGACAGGACAAGGTGCTTGTCAGGAGGGGTCAGCAGCAACTGGATAACAAAGGGGAGGCACACTTGTTGAAGGAGCTTTCTCCCTCTGGCAGGGATCCATGCCCCTGTTCTACAGGTGAGGAAATGAAGGCTCAGAGACGTGGATTCACTCACCCAAGGTCACACAGCAAAGATACCACTGGGGCATGGATGGAGGCCGCTCTGAACCCCGTTTTCTGGATCTGACATGGCACCTGGCCTGGAGTTGGAGTTCAGTAAATATTTATTGTTCAAACGCTGAGTCCAAGACTGAAACCTTGATAGGTCTGACGGCATCCCAAATGCCTTCCCCCACCCACGGGACCTCAGTTTTGAACAAATATTTGCTCCCTAGATGTTGATCAAAGGGCCTTGCTTGAGAAGGTTTTCCATGAAGGCATTTCTGACGATGCGGCTGACCCAGATCTCTTTCTACTCTGGATTTCCAGTCCTTATGGCTGTTCATTCATTCGTCCATTCACTCATTCACTTCAGTGTTCAGAGAGTACCTACTCTGGGCCAGGCACAGGGTATAGAGACTAAGAATGGGCCCTGCCACTGAGGCAGGCAGCTATGACGGTGGCTAATATTCACTGACAGTAAAACCGAGTCCCCAACGCCATTCTAAGTGTTCATGGGAATCAGCTCGTGAATCTTCGCATGAACCCATTTGACGGAGGAGGAAGCTGAGGCTCAGAAAGGTAAAGTCATCTGCCAAGGTCATTCAATGTGGTAGCGCTCCAAGATGGCCCCCAATCCTCCTCACCCCTGTTATTCACACCCTGGTCTGGTCCCCTCAGAGTTGGGTCTCTGAGCCCAAGAAAATCAGGCAGGAATGACAGGGTGTGACTTCCAAAGCTAGGTCACAGAAAGTTATCAGTTTCCACTCTGCTCTCTCAGATGGTGCTGGGGAGAAGCCAGCCACCGTGTTAGGAGGACGCGCAAGCCGTCCTACGGACAGAACTCTGAGGAGGGAATCAAGCCCCCAGCCCGCAGCCAGCACCCACGTGCCTGTGAGTGAACCACTTCGGAAGTCGATTCCAAATCCCCAGTCAGATGACTGCTACCCCTGACTAGCACCTAATGAGGCTCCCTGAACCAGAGCCACCCCGCCCAACTGCTCCCAAATTCTGGACTCACAGAAACCCCATGAGATACAAATACCCAGAGGCAGGGCGATATCTGACTCATCAGGAAACCAAGGGCTGGTGCAGAATAAGTGAGGGGGGGAAAGAGGCTGACAAGGGGCTCTTGCAACAGCCTGCAGATCCTATATGTTAGGAAGCATTACCCCATTATAGAGACGAGGAAACACGCATCGGGCACCACATTCCACCTCCATACGTGTCTCCGGTCCTGCCCGCCACCCCCTATGCTCTCCAGGGTTCCAGGGCTTCTGGTCTCCAGAGTTTGCCCAATTCCTCACATGGAGTGACCATGGTCAGCACCCTGTGGCAGGCAGGCCACTTCACGGCCCTGCTCCCTCCCTCAGCAGGCTAGGAATGGCCAGCGTGGGGGCAGACATGAGGAACAGCCGAGTCCTTCCCACCGGGCTCCAGAAAAGCCACACCAGAAATACCTAAAGAGCTGGAAAAGGACACAGCTCTTTAATGGACCATCTGGACACAGAGGTGGGAAATCTGGGAACCTTCAGCAGGGGAAAAAAATGCTAAATCAGGGGAGCCTGGGTGACTCAGTCGTTAGGCGTCTGTCTTCGGCTCAGGTCATGGTCCCAGGGTCCTGTATCGAGCCCCACATCGGGCTCCCTGCTCAGCGGGAAGCCTGCTTCTCCCTCTCCCACTCCCCCTGCTTGTGTTCCCTCTCTCGCTGTGTCTCTGTCAAATAAATAAATAAAATCTTTTTAAAAAATGCTAAATCAAAGCAGTATATAAATCACCTTAAAATGATAATACCCAGTGTTGCCCCAGCTGTGACGAACAGGACACTTTTATCTGTAGCAGACGGAAATGGAAATTGGTATATAATTCCAAAGGGAATTTAACACCCAAGATCAAAAGTCTCAAAAACAATGGCCTGCCAGGTAGTGACCTACATGTGGAAGCGTGCTGTCTACAACTTACTTCGATACACAGCAAAAAAAAAAAAAAAAAAAAAAGATCATTGTACTAAGGAATGGATGGATGGCTAGACTTTTATAAAGCAAATTTAGCAAAATGGTAGCAATTATAGAATCTAGCTGGTGAGTACGTTTGAAAATTATGATAAAAGATTCGGGTGGGAGGATGTGCCTGCCTTTTGACCCTGTAGTTTATGATCCAATTCTATGCCCAGAAACCCATCTTTGGAAACGAGAAGGATCTACACAAACATTTTGCTAGAAGGATGCTTATTCCAGTCATATATGAGATTTAAATTTCTGAAAAATTAGTAGGAGCCTAATTGTCCAACAAAAGGGGACCTTGTTCAGTGCTGTGCTGAGCCATACGGATGTGAAAGCCAAAAGGAAAAAGTCAGTAATACTGATCCTGTCTTGATTTATAATGTTAATAGTTTGTTCATCATGGATTTTTATATTAATTTTTATTTTTATTTATTTATTTTTAAAGATTTTATTTATTTATTTGAGAGAGAGAATGAGACAGAGAGCATGAGAGGGGGGAGGGTCAGAGGGAGAAGCAGACTCCCCACTGAGCAGGGAGCCCGATGCGCGGGACTCGATCCCGGGACTCCAGGATCATGACCTGAGCCGAAGGCAGTGGCTTAACCAACTGAGCCACCCAGGCGCCCTAATTTTTATTTTTTAAAAATACCACATTAAGAGGTGCCTGGGTGGCTCAGTGGTTAAGCATCCAACTCTTGATTTTGGCTCAGGTCATGATCTCAGGGTCGTGGGATCAAGCCCTGCGTTGGGCTCCATGCTGAGCGGGGAGTCTGCTCGTCCCTCTCCCTCTGCCCCTCCCCCAATCTCTTTCTCTCTTTCTCTCTCTCTCAAAAAATTTTTTTAAAAAATCTAAAAACAGGGCGCCTGGGTGGCTCAGTTGGTTAAGCGACTGCCTTCGGCTCAGGTCATGATCCTGGAGTCCCTGGATCGAGTCCCGCATCGGGCTCCCTGCTCGGCAGGGAGTCTGCTTCTCTCTCTGACCCTCCCCCCCTCTCATGTGCTCTCTCTCATTCTCTCTCTCTCAAATAAATAAATAAAATCTTTAAAAAAAAAAAAAATCTAAAAACAATAGCACATTAAAACCTCATTTATCTTGCTTACTGATTTTTTTTCTGTGCCTCCTTAAATTTTGCACCATAGGCATGTACCTCAGTCCCCTTAGCCTGGCCCCAGCCCTGGATTTGCTAAAACAATACAGTATCCCAGTTAAGGACCTGGAGCCCTGCCTCTAGCTCTTATTAGCTGTGTGACGCTGAGTAAGTTACTTAACCTCTCTGATGTTAAGAGATGAAGTCATCCAACTCATCGCTGCTGTTGACACCATTGGCACCACTTCCTGTGTGCTGGGCATTGTGTTAGATCATTGCATGATACCATCTGCCCCCCCCAACAATGAAATGAGGTCTGGCCTATGATTATCACCCCCACTGTACAGATGGAAAAACTGAGGCACAGGAAAGTTCAGTGACCAGCCCAAGGGCACACAGCTATTGAGTGGTGGAGTTTGCTCCCCCCCCCTCCTCCGGCCCCACACCTTCGACGAGGCGGAGGATGTGGTGGCCCCGCCAGGTGAGCAGAGGAGAGCAAGTAGCAGGCAGGACTCCGCAGTCGCACCTCCTTCCATACGGGAAGAGTGGTACGGAAGTGAGCTGAAAAGCCAGATTGCCTGCCTGCTCCCTCCTGGCTCCCTCTAGGTACAGTGTGGTCTGAAAGTGTGACTATAAAAAGCGTCACTCCCTGAAAACTGGGACAGCACAAGCACTCTCCCCCCAGAGGGCTCTTTCTGCAAACTCTTCTGTTCTCTCCAGGAAAACTCCTGGGATGTTGCTGGGCATCAAAAAGGAAAGAAAGCCATCTCCTTACATAATCAATCCCTAAAACGCTGCAGACGCTGCGAAGATCCAGGAAACGAATGGGAATTTGACCCACGATGTGAGGTGGGACCTGGAGATCATCAGTTCCAGACAAGCGTGTGCAGTTCCCAGAATGAGAATGGCGGTCATTCATTCAGTCGACAAATGCTCCCTGTGCAGCGACTTTGTGGGAGCTCTGTGGGGGCCCAGACGGGACCGATAGTCCCTGAGGAGCTCAGGGTAGCTTGCTCTTCTCAGTCATTAAGGAGGTGGGAGGGCATTCCAACGGACCACCTCAAATTTGAAGCTACATTTTCTCCCAAGAATCTGATACAAACGTGCATGCTCTAGATAATTCCTCAGGTAGAAGAAGAAGCCAGAAAAGACATGAACAATTGCAACACAAGTGCCAAGGGCTGTGATGGCCAAATGTGTAACATGCTGTGGGAATACAACAGGGCTCCCAGACAGGTGGGATGTTGAGAAAACAAGAGCAAAGAGAAGATGATCATTTACTGCAGATCTGCAATTGGGAGAAGGGTACCTGTGTGGGGTTTTGAAGGATGAATAGGAGCCCGCCAAGAAGGGTGAAATGAAGACCAATAGATGCAAAGGCCAGGGGGCATGACCATATTCAGTCTTGCCTCTGGGCTCTTGCACTTGCTGTAGCCCTGCCTAAACCTGCCTCCCCTATTCTCCCATCTCTCCTGGACCTTCCCCCACCCCAAGACCACCATCAGCAACTTCCGCCTTTTCCATAGCAGCCCCAGGAAGTCTCACTTACCTGAACCTCTGCACATCCTGCTTCCCAAAACACCGCACATACCGGGCCTAGAAGTATGCCCACATCACACTGCTGTGGACAGTAGTGCGGTGGAAATTGCAGCAACCATGAATTGAGGATTTACTACGTGCCAGGAACTAGCTACCCATACGTCTCATCTCACGTAACTCTCACAACAACCCTGTAGGGTGATTCCTGATATTAATTATTCTCATTTTGCAAAGAAGGACAGTGAGGTTTAAAGAGCCAAAGGGACTTGCTCAAGGTCACCAAAGTGGCTAGTGGGGCTCTGGGACTTGAACCCAGGCATGTCTGATTCTAAAGCCCTCCCCAGAGTGGAAGCCAGACTCTACCCATACCTCTAGGACCCCTTAAAATGGCCAATTCTGCCCCCAGCCCTGTGGCATGAGGGTGGTGACTATTCCACACACTTCTCTGGGTTGTCCCCAGACCTCCTGGGGTCAAGAAACAGGTGCAGGACTGGTCTGCCTGTAAATCAACCAGTTTCCTTGCTCGCCACCTGGCTTGCAGAATGATTCCAGGGACCCCGTGTGGGAAGGTCTGACCCGAGGACCCAGTTTAAACCTGTTTTGTCTCCCCCTCAGACACAGCAATGCTATCAGAGAGCCAGCCAATGACTCGGGGTCTCCCTCCAAAGAGGACATCCATTGTCTCGGAGTCATGGTTTCCCTACGGTAAAGAGAAGATCATAAAGCCCAGCCCGTTCCAAAGGCTGTGGCAAAGAACCAATGGAGATCATTCTTGCCCAGCACATAGAAGACAATAAATGGCAGCCACAAGGGGTGATATTTATTCCATTATAATTGATATCATCCATTGTCCAGGAGAGTCATAGGCTCTTAGAGAGTCAGAACTGGAGTGGCCAGGAGAGACAGACCTAGGCCAACCTTCTCATTTCCCCAAAGAAACAGGCTGAGGTGGAGGGCTGTGTCTCAGGCCCCACAGTAAATCTGTGGCAGGCACCCCCTGATTTCCCATAGGAGGCCTGGAGTCCTGGACCTTGACAGGACCCAGCTTCTCCCACCCCAGCCAAACTGGACAAACTGCCGACCTGGGCTACACCACACCGTCTCTCATTCAGCTCTTTGCACATGCTGTTCCCACTGTCTAGGACACCATTCCATCCCTTGCTCACCTACTCGCCATCTATTGTCCTTTAGAGCTCAGCTTAGGTACACCCTCCTCCAAGAAGCCTCCCCTGATTTCTTCTTGTCCATGGGAGGCCACCTCTGGGCTCCCACCTGGCCATCTTGCCCCCACTGCATCATTAGCACACTGCACTGGATGGAACTCGATCCACCCATCAATGTCCCTCTGAGCCCACAGGTGGCAGGGACGTGTCCCATTCACCCTTGATTCACAGCATGCCATGCCCAGCAGGCACAAGACCTGCCTACCGTGTGAAATGAAGGAACCACTGAAGCTTGAACCCGAGTCATACAACTCCCAACATCCCTCTCACTAGGCTTGTTTCCAAGGCAACAGAGAAAAGAATTCTGATATGAAAAAAACAAAAAAAAAAAAAAACAAAAAAAAAACCAACAAACCCAGAAATGGCTTGATCTTCCAAGTCAACCTCAGATTATTTATAAACCAAGCCCGACATGATTTCCTGTCTCCATTCACCACATTCTTACTCGAATAGCCCTTTTCATCACCTAAGATGCCCTTAATTAACCTTGGAAGGGGAGGGGAAAAAAATCATCTGGAAAGGAAATCTTTCTAGAAACAGCCAGGGTCTCATCACCCTTCCTCATCAGGCCCTGCCCTGAGCTCAAGTGGAAAGTAGCATTCTCCATGCTGTGGGGCCCCGCCTGGCATGGCAAGGCCCATCTGTAATTACAGCCCCTCTTCCGAGAGCGGGCAGCTAATAAAGCTGCAGGCCGTGGCCTCCTCTAAAATGTAACGCAGGGCCTCATTCACCCCACGGAGCCCCTAATGTGCAGCCGCCCTCTCCTCGGGCATCCTGGGGAGAAGGGGGTGCCCTGCTGTGGTCTTTGGTTGCCTCGCCCAGGTTTGGACGACACGTTTCTTTCCAACACAGCAGATGAGTTTCCACATTTTGGGATCAGTTAGCAAAAGAGAGCCAGGATGTTCTTGCGAAACAACAAATGAGAACTGGTGGGGGGAGGGGGTACATGATGTCCTCTAAGAAATGTATTCCCGCGCAGTGAGCTTGCTGGATTTGGCTGAACTTGCCCCTCAGCAGCACCCCAAGATTTTAGGCATTGGCATGAGGCTAATAAAAGATTAGAAGAATGGGGGTGGTGGGGTGCGCCGGGGGGGGCGCAGTCAGCTGAGGGTCCGACTCTTGGTTTCAGCTCAGGCCATGATCGAGGGGTCGAGGGATCAGCTTTTGCACTCAGTGTGGCGTCTGCTTGAGATTCTCTCTCCCTTTCCCTCTCCCTCTGCCCCTCCTGCTCGTGCACGCTCTCTCTCTCTCTCTCTCTCTCTCTCTAAAATAAATAAATAAATCTTAAAAAAAAAAAAGAATGAGTAAAAGGCCTTTCTTTCCTTGCTCTGGGCATCCCTTCCTTCCGACTTCAGTAAGCACTGCCTTGAGCACCTGCGATGTGCCAGGTCCTGGGGAGACAACAAGCCGAGGATAAGCCAAGGACCCGACGGCCCCTAGATCCTGGAGCGGTCTTTTTTTGCAGTCTGCGGCAAGTATAAGGACAAATCACAGCGGTTCTCATTTGCCAGGGCCCCCTGTGCACCCTGCCACCGCCTCGACCCATGTCACCCAGGACAGATGTAATGGCCGCTGTACGGACCAGGGGACAGGGACTCCAAATGACAAAGTCACGAGCCCGTGTCACACGGCCCAGGTCTGGCTGAGCCCAGAGCCTGTGCTCTGACCCACTGGACAACCCTTCTCTGGGGAGCAGCTCTGTTTATGTCAGATGGAGGCAGGCTTGTGGGGTGCACATAACATGGTCATGGGAGGAAAGGCCTTACCCTGTGTTCCTCCTTCCTGCTCTCCACTTTGCTTCCTCGGGCTTGGGTCAGCCATGAACCCCAAGTAAAGCCTGATGGTGATGAGCACAAGGTCCCCCAAGATGGCCTCAGGGACCCCCTCCTGCCCTCAGTTCCAACAAGGGCTCAGCTGCATCCGCAGCTCCGGTGACCAGCACGCCCGGCAGCCTCAGAGGGCACTTTGTATCCCCCCTGCTCCGGTGGAATGGTGGGGGTAGTGGGCATGCCCTGGGCTGGCACACCCAGGCTTGGGGCCCACTAGCCTCTGCCCTCAGTTGCTGGGGTCTTCACGCAGTGCTCCCCTCCTCTCAGAGTCCTGATTCCCCAAGGAGACTCCTCAAAGGCATCCTCACTGATCTAGTGATGGTGGTGTACCAAGCACTGGTGAGAATGGGGAGCATCCAAAACTCTCAGGAGGTGAGAAGCAAAATGGTGTGACCACTTGGAAAAGAGCTGGCAGTTTCTTAAAAAGTGCCACTCTAGAAAACAGTATGGAGGTCCCTAGAAAAGCTGAAAATAGAGCTACCCTATGACCCAGCAATTGCACTACTGGGTATTTACCCCAAAGATACAAATGTAGTGATCCGAAGGGACACGTGCACCCCAATGTTCATAGCAGCAATGTCCACAATAGCCAAACTGTGGAAAGAGCCCAGATGTCCATCCACAGATGAATGGATGAAGAGGATGTGGTATATATATACAATGGACTATTATGCAGCCATCAAAAAACTGAAACCTTGCCATTTGCAGTGACGTGGATGGAACTAGAAGATATGCTAAGGGAAATAAGTCAATCAGAGAAAGACAATTATCGTATGATCTCACTCATATGTGGAATTTAAGAAACAAGACAGAGGATCATAGGCGAAGGGAGGGAAAAATAAAACAAGACAAAATCAGAGAGGGAGAGAGACTATAAGAGACTCTTAATCATAAGAAACAACGGGCGCCTGGGTGGCTCAGTCGTTAGGCGTCTGCCTTCAGCTTAGGTCATGATCCCAGGGTCCTGGGATCGAGCCCCGCATCGGGCTCCCTGCTCAGCGGGCAGTCTGCTTCTCCCTCTCCCACTCCCCCTGCTTGTGTTCCCACTCTCGCTGTCTCTCTCTCTGTGTCAAATAAATAAATAAATAAAATCTTAAAAAAAATCATAAGAAACAAACAGGGTTGCTGGAGGGGAAGGGGGTGGGGGGATGGGGTAACTGGGTGATGGACATTAAGGAGGGCACATGATGTAATGAGCACTGGGTGTTATATAAGACTGATGAATCACTGACCTCTACCTCTGAAACCAATGTTATATGTTAATTCATTGAATTTTTTTAAAAAGTGTAACATACGGGCATGGGATCCAGCCTTTCCACTCCTAGGTATTCATTTACCCAAGAGAAATGAAAGCACGCATCCATACAGAAACTTGCGCACGAATGTTCGCAGCAGCTTTGTTCCTAAGAGCCCCAAACTGGAATCAGCCCAAATGTCTACCAACAGGTGAAGGGTTACGCAAATGGGCACATCTGTGCAGTGGAACGGTCCTCAGCAGTGAGAAAGGATGAGCTATCAATATCCGCTACAGCGTGGATGAATCTCAAAATACTTGTACGAAGCATGAGAGACCCCTCCAGAAGGCCCAGAGCTCTGGGCAGAATCGTCCCACCCTATATTTAAACAGGACGGTTCTAGTCCTGAAACTAATACTAACACTCGACATTAACTAAGTGGAATTTAAATAAAAACTTGAAACAACAAAAAATCATAGCAAAAATGTAAAAATAATCCTAAGATAAACAAACAGGACAGTTCTGCTCCTGTTAATCCAGCTCCTTCCCTCGTCCCACCAGGAAAGGTCCGATTCGTTCTGACGAAACTCCTTTCTCAAGAGGCTCTGAGGGGATACTGTCTGCTTCTAACAAGGGAGCCGCCACCTTGCCTCCCCAGGGGGCTCCTAGGGCGCCCCAACGTGGAAACTCCTCAGGCGAGGCAGGGGCTGACAAGGTCTCTGTGGGAAGCGGGAACGAGTGGGGATGGGGGGCAGGGGCCCGAGTGTCAGGGAAGGGCCCAGTGCCTCCCTGTTCTTACCCAAACAAGTTCTTTCCAGCATATAATCATAACTACCATACTACCTCCCGTCCCCCCTGCCAAGTGTTCTCATTTCAAAATGGACTTAATGAGATCCTTTAGAGGAAGGACCTCTCCGAGCAATTGAAAATGTGCACAGTAATGAGATGCCAGCAACGAGTGTCACTTCGTGGAAACCAAGTGAACAGAAACAGGTCAGCGGGGGGGGTGGCCATCACTGACGCACCTCCCGTAGGCCGAGCACAGTGTCCACCAACAGCCCCCCGATGTCCTGTCCCCTCTTGAAAGACGAGAAATGTGGACCTCAGATCTGATTGCCAACCTGGAAAGCACGGCCCAGAGTGCCTGGGCGCAAAATCTGGCCTGTCCACGGATACGCTGTGTGACCTTGGGCAAGTCGCTGCACGTCTCTGAGCCTCAGTCTCCCGGTCTGGAAAGGAGGATGATAAGAGTAACCGCCTCAGAGGGCTTTTGTGAGGAAGAAGTGAGATGCTGCCTGGGCATTGCTCAGCACATAGTGAGCACTCGATGAATGTTAGCCCTTATTAACTTGTCGGTGGGCGAAGGGCTGGATTTGAACCCAGGCACCTTCCTGCGTCTAAAGCTTAGTCAATTCACTCTTCCCCCTCATCCCCAAGTCTCCCTTTCCCTCTCTGCACTCAGCAGTGACCTCACCTCTCACTTCACTGCAAGAAATCAAAGCAGGAGAAAGACCCCACCCTCTCTTGCCCCCTGCATCCGGGAGCCCAGCCTGCCTCCCCCTCCCACTGCCACGAAAGATGGGGCCGCTTGCAGCCCAGGCCAGCCCTCCTCTTGTGCCCCAAGGCACCGCCTCTCACCAAATCCGGGAGAACATCCCTGTATCTGACTGTCCCTCGTCCCCCTACAGCCCCGTGACCCCCTCTGCTGGGCCAGCCCCACTGGGAAAGCCTCAACATCACCCATCTTTAAAAGCCAGATGGAACCTCCTTCAATCCCACCCCCCTCTCTGCTTGGAAAACTAATGACATCTGAAATGCACAACAGAACAGAACTCTTTATGCCCGGCCCCAAATCTGCTCCCTCCTCACTAACCCCCTCCTCAAAACCACAGCCTGCGCCAGATCACTTCTTCGCCATCCCTCCATCCTGCCTCAGCACCAGAGCCAAGCCCCCGTCGCCCCTGTCCTCCCCGCTCTACCTCCTGCCCCTCTAGGGCACGCCCACACACAACAGCCTGGATGAGTTTTCTAATCCCCTGTGTCATCGTGTTAGCCCCCACTGAGGGTGCTCCCTCAGCTCCTCACTACAACCAGAAAAAACTCCTGGCCCTCAAGGCCCCCCACCTGGTTCCCCCACTTGCTCACTATCAGGCCAGCCATATCAGCCTCAAACCCTTCAAGCTGGTTCCCACCTCAGGGCCTTTGCATGCGCTGGTTCCCCATGCCTGAAACACTCCTCCCCTAGGTCCCCACAAGGTGGCTCTTTCTTTCAGATCTTTGCTCAAATGCCATGCCCTCTGAGAGCCCTTTCTAGTCTCTGCCACACTATTCTGTTTGATGGTCTTCAGGCATTTATCGGGATTTGCTGTTCGTTCATACTCGCTGTCTCTCCCACTAGAACACATGCTCTGCTAGGGCAGAGACTTTGCTTTTCTAGTTCCACGCTAATGCTCAGGGCTGAGAGATGCTGGACAAATGCTTGCTGGCTAAAGCACGTCAACAGCACAGACTCGGCAGCGGGACTCACCTCTCAACCCCTCACTGCAGAAAACGCACTTCAAAGCCGAAATTCTGTAACTGAGCTACAGCGGCTGAAAGTCTCGTGGAGACCGTGTGTAGGAACACAATCCACTGTATTGCCCCGTAGCCATGGCAACTGAAATCTTCAAGTACGCTTCTCTCTCGCTTCAACTTTTTATGCAGAAATTTCTAAAGGAAATGTTCCGATTCCTTTCTCTGGTGACATTCTACGGAATAGACATCCTCCTTTGGCTCCCAGAAGAAAAAATGCAAAATGTCAGATTCCTACGAGATAAACCGGTTTGCAAAGAAAGATGATTTTCATTTTCAAAGATGTGAGTCTAATTCTGAGCGCAGGAACAAAATCCTGATAATAAATGCTACGAGAAGCAGAAGAGCATATTGTTTGTGATCAAGCACTTTAACCTTGGTGAGTTCACTTAGCCATTCAACAAATATTCTCTGAATGCCTACTGTGTGCCAGGCCCTGTGCTGGACTCTGGGGGTACAGCAAGTGGGTGAGACAGAGGAACATCTCCCCACCCTCGTGGAGCCTCGGGTCCAAAGGGATAGACATCCGGCGGAAGAGCATTCCCAGCAAGGAAGAGCAGCAAGTAACATGGTAGAGGGGAAAGGACCGAACTGTGGGATCAGGCACATCTATCCATCATTGGCTGTGTGACCCTGGGCAAGACACCACCCCTCTCTGAGCCCGTGATAAAAAGGCAGTGACAATACTTTTTGATGGGGGTGCTACAGGCATCCAAGGAGATGACAAAAAAAGGGCCTTGCGTGGTGTCTGGTATACAGCAAGCACTCAGTAACGAGTAATACCTTTTGCCTTCCAGAGGAAGAGGGAGCCAGCCCCTGGCGGTCTCTCCCATAGGGGCCTTAGGAAGGTTCTCGGGGTGTGAGGTTTTCACAACGGAATGCCCATGCTCTAAAGGACCAGGGGACTCTGGAAGACATCTGAGATTTCACCTTTCAGAGCAAACGTGCAGAAAAGGGGAGAGGGAGAGGACACAGGGGTTAGCCGTTAGCTGACTTCGTCCGCCAGGTACCCGGGTGCCCACCTGGGGCTGGAGGCCTGGGAACGTTTCAGGTGGGGAGCCAGGCCGAACCGGCCAAACACCTTTTGAAAGCAAGGGGAACGCGAAAAGAACCTGCCACCGTGGGCTTCTCGCTAAATTAGCCATGCGCTCGGCGAGGCCAGGGCCTTGGAGACTTAAAGAGAAACATCGAGATCTCTCGATTGAGACGGCGATGGCTCAGAGGGCTCCAGAGCTCATGAGGCCCAGAGATGAACCCTGAGGACCAAGAGCAGAACCCTCATCAAGAGCCGCCTGCATCCTGTGGATTCTCAGAGCTGGAGTGAGACTCCGGCCAATGATGTGGTCTCGGAGCAGCAGGTCGGAGCCCAGGCGTGAGGGCCGGCCACCTGTTCTCAGCTTCCAGTGCCTGTATCCATCGAACACCTCCCCAGCCTCCTCTCTCCTGGCCCACTTAGAAAACCTCTCTTCAACCTTCAGATGACCCAGCGAGTCCATGACTGGGCACTTCTCCTGCAGACGCAACCCACCAAGGTCACCAAGACACCTGCACAAGCATGTTCATCGGTCCTCGCTTATGGTGCGTGAAACTGGAAACGACCCGCATGTCCACCCAGAGAACTCACTAAATTACAGTGCGAGGAAAAATACAGAGCCGTCAGACAGAATATTGTGCTTACAGGAAAGATCTCGTGCTTGTGAGAAAAAGAAAAATCAAGGCATGGAACACCACATACAGCACAGTGAGGTCTGATTTGTGTTAAAGACACGTGTGTTGGGGCACCTGGGTGGCTCAGTCGGTTAAGCGTCTGCCTTCGGCTCAGGTCATGGTCCCAGGGTCCCGGGATCGAGCCCCGCATCGGGCTCCCTGCTCAGTGGAAAGCCTGCTTCTCCCTCTCCCACTCCCCCTGCTTGCGTTCCCTCTCTTGCTGTGTCTCTCTCTGTCAAATAAATAAATAAAATCTTAAAAAAAAAAAAAAAGACGCATGTGTATATATGTGGGAAGACACAGAACATTTCTGAAAGGACACATCTGAAAACGGTCACCAGGTTTTGGGGGAGCGACAGCAGGTTGGAAGGGCAGGGAACGATTTTACTTCACTATTTTGCGCTGCTGGAAATGTTTACCGTGTGTGCGTATCGCTTTTTCAATTAAAAAAAAAAAAACTACTTATATTTTAACATTTGGACATCACTTGTCTTAAAACTTTTCTCCTTCTTCCTAATCTCACCTCAGTGCGTGGAGACGTTCCAGGTATGGTGCAATCGCACGTGTGCCCATTTATGAGGGGGTCCCCCCTCCTTGGAGGCAGGGAATGTGGGGGCCGTGCCCCTGCACCCACACCGCGAGCCCAGCACCTCATGGGCTTGAGGGACGAACAACATGGTTAATGCTCATTTATCCACTTGCATCTCCTGAACAGATTTTCATGTTTACCACGTTACTATTTATTAAGCGCTGACGACTCTATGCTGTCTGGCTGTGTTGAGTCAGTAACCCTCAAGCCCGGCCGGCTGCCATAGATGCTGTCAGCGCTGCCCACCCGGGTTCCCTGGACGGGCTGGGGCACCCATCCCCCAGGTTCTGGGGTGCCGACGGCCACAACAACAGACCTCAGCCAACCGGGCAACAGCCGCCCGGCTGCTCCAAGGTGGGACTCATCTCTGTGGTGCTGTTCACCCTCCCAGACTCCTCCGGGGATCGGGCCGACTCTCAACCTCTCCACCACTAAATTCCACACACGTGAATCCCTGTCTCAAGCTCTGCTTCTCGAGAACCCAGCCTGAGATGCTGCCTCCTGACCTCAACCGGGGCAGGCAGTTCGTAAAGCACACTTGCTGGGAATCTGCTGAAATCCTATCTCTGGGAGTGTGCGGCCTTGGCACACGGAGTTTGAAAAAGCAACAGACATGTAGCCAAGATTGGGAAACAGAACCCTGGGGGGAAAAAAAAAGGTTTATTCCGCCCATTTACTTAAAGAGGTAGATTTGAACCCTGCTCCCTCGGGCCCCAAAGCCTTGACTCTCTTCTGTGCCTGATGCTGAGCTGCTGGGGGGTTAACCTGCCTGGCCGGTGTGAGCACCAGGTGATTTTGGGGGCTGGCTCTGTGTAGAACATTCTCCCAGGCTGCCCTGGCCAGGTGCGGCACTGGGATAGAAACCGCTCTCCTGGTCAGGAAGAGGGGTCTCGGGCGGTACTGTTCCACAGTCAGGACGCTGGGACTCGGAGTTGTGCCTTGGTCCCACTCAAGGCCAGCCCGGCATGAAGAAAATCGGGAAGCGGCTCTCAGGCAGGCTCTCGGGGACTTCCTGTCCACCTATGCAGACTGGAACAACAGGAGAAGTCTGCAGCGGGGCCCGGCGGGCAGGGCAGGGGGCAAATCAAGACAGGCGAGGTCCACCCAGCCAGCCTTCCCTTCTCAAGCCTTCTCAGGGACGGACACTCCTACGAAGGTCGGAGCAGCCCAGGAAGCATCTGCTGAGCACCTGCTATATGCCTGGCCCTGTACTACGACCTGAGGGAAGAAGTCAACGAGATACGGGCCCTACCTTCCCCCAACCCCACAAAGTTTCATTTGTTCACCCATTCATTTGTTATTCATTGAGCACCAACATACATTTATTGAACACCTACTGTATACCAAGCCCTAGGTTCTAGGAAGTGGGGAAACAAATAAACAAGACGTTTCTCTTTTCATTCATTCACTCACTCACTCATTCATTCCACTGGACGTTCATCAAAAGCGCGAATGGGGGTCAAGTGCTGTGTTATGTGACAAGGACACAAATACCTGGCATAGTCACGGCTCTCAGGCTCATCCACCCGTCATTCCTTCATTCGTTCGGTACAATGAGCACTTATTGAGCGCCTGCTGTGTGTCAGGGGATGTGCATTAAGAGAGAACCTCTGCCCTTGACCAGCCAGTGTTCTTCCCTCCTTCATCTCTGGTGAGTTCAGCTCACCCAACAACTACTGGGCGCCTACTGAATGTCGGGCCCTGAAGATGGATGAGGGAGACCCAAGGCTGGACTCTGGAGGAACAGAGCCCCAGGTGTTCGCACAGGGTGAGTGGGGCCTTGGTTCCTCCATGGGGACCACAAGGCCCCACCTGATGGTTCCTCAAAAGCCCCAAGAGAGGCAGGCAGCTGGGAAGTGTGCAGCGCACCCTCCCCACGGGGCCACCGTGGGGTGAAGGGGTTACGGGGGCGGGATGTGGGGGGGGCACTCAGGGAGAGAAACTGCTCAAGATGAGCACCAAAGGCAAGCATGGGTGAGCGGGGACGAGATGAATCAGACACCTAAGTGAGAATTTTCAAGAACTCAAGGAATATTCTAAGTTTAGAGAAGGAAGGGAAAAAAAAAAAAGAGTCAGCCCACAACTTCCGACTGTGGCAAGTGCACCACCGAACTGCCAACAGCCTTGTTGATTGCCCTCGGTTCCCCCGCCCTCTCCAGCCAACCATGTCGGGAAAACAACAGGCTTTGAATCCACCCGCTCCTGGGGCTGTGGGGAGGATCCCATAGGTTCACCCGTCTGAAACCCTGGCACATAGTAAGTGCTCAATAAATAACACCGAGGCACCTTTCCTTTGAAACATGGCTGCGAAAGTGCTTGGCTCTCCTCCCATTGAAAGGTGGGGTCCATGTCCCTGCCCCTGAATCTCCTTCGATCCACAGGGAACAGCAGAAGGGACGCTGTGTCCATCACAACACCATTGGGCCGCAACACCTGCTCGGGGCGCCCTGCGCTGCCGTGTTGTGCGGAAGCAAGTTGCAGTGGCCGCATTTGGGTGCCCGCTCAACGGTCCCAAAAAAAGCCTGGCTCCCGAATCATCGCAGGCCCCGGACAGTGAGATGAGAAGCCTCCGGATGATCCCAGCCCACAGCCATTCAGGGCTCCCAGCTGACCTCCAAGTATCACAGAGCCGCTGTCCCCACCGAGCCCTGCCCCATTTCCTGACCCACCACATACTATAAGCGTAATCAATAGTGGTCTGCTCCCACCCCCATGTTTTGGAGTCGTTCCTCAAGACAACTGATTCCTGCCTATCGGAGTCCCTGCCCCGAGGATCTGGCATGATCCGAGAGGATCCACTAAGCCAGAAAGCATGGGACAACTTTATAAACTGTAAAGCTCTGTGCACACAGAAGCCCCACCCCCACCCCCGCCCCAGCCCCAGCACTCAGGCGCAAGGGGGCTCTGCTGCTTTCCTGAGCCCACCGAATTTGCTGCCCTGTAACCAAGGCTGCCTGCTCCCCGGGTAGCCTGGGAGACCCTGCAGGCTACTGGGGCTGCCCTGAACCCATCCGGCAGGTCAACGCTTTGTTCCCAAGGCAGGACTTAGGTCATCCCTCCAGGAGGAATGAACTAGAGGACAAAGGCTGCTTTCATGGGCCCAGGCTGCTCTCGGCAAACACGGGCGGTCAGGGGCAGAGCAGGGAGCAGGTGGGCCCCTGGCACGCCCCCCTGGGAAGGTGGCCAACAGGCCACTGAGCTGGGGCAACACCGGGGTCCGGGGAGGGCCTTCCCTCCCCGTCTGGGTCTTTTCCAACTGCACTTACAACAAGGACGGGGCAGAGTCCAGAGTCACACGGAATGTGAAAGACTTTTTAAAAGAGGCATCGTCAGGATTAAAGTCAAATTATAAACATAAACTGACACAGAGAAGGCTCCAAGGCAAGACAGTAGGGGATCCAATCCTAGCTCCACTGCTGAGCAGCTGTGGGATCCTCTGCAAGCCACTTTACCTCTGAGCCTCAGTTTCAGCATCTGTGAAATGGGGATAATAATAGCATCTCCCTCCCAGGACCGTCGTGAGGATAAAATAAAGCAATGCGACCTACTTTGCCTGGTGCCCGACTGCTAGGGGCTGAACTGTGTGTGTTTCCCCAAAATCTGTACTCTGGAGCCCTAGTCCCAGGACCGCAGAATGTGACTGTATTTGGGCTCAGGGCCTTTAAAGAGGGGATTAGGTTAAAATGAAGCCATTTGGGGTGGGCCCCCATCCAATCTGACCGGTATCCTCCTAAGAAGAGGGAATTTGGACACACACAGAGACGCCAGGGTGCATGGGCAGAAAAGGGAGACGGCGTGAGGACACAGGGAGAAGGCAGCCCTCCGCAAGGCAAGGGCGAGGCCAGCAGGAGAAACCAGCCCCGCTGACACCTAGATCTTGGGACTTTGAGCCTCCAGAACTGAGAAGAAATACATTCCTGCCATGTAAGCCCCTTGGGCTGTGGTATTTTGATACGGCCATCCTGTCAAGCATATACACCGGCCCCACAGGAAGACATACACAAACATCTCCTGTTACCGTATTACACGTTTATAGTATAACTGTAATATAATGAGGTTAACATGAACATGCTTATGTTTTATGAATATATGTTCAATACAAAATATCGACATGACATTAAACAATACATCTGCAAACAGTCTTCCCTCCCTACCTCCGAGTTTCTACATAAAATAATGGGTTTTCTTAAAAAGAAAGCAAGATCTTTTCTTTCTTTCTTTTTTTTTAAGCAAGATATTATCGGAAACAACTCTGGACGACCTTCTCATGCATACGTTACCTCCCCCTTGAGGAAATATTTACGTTGTCACCTTCAGGATGCAAATAAAGACACCCTCAAATGTCCCACCTCTCCCAGAGGAAGAGGAACCCAAGGCCTTACTCACCCCGTGCAAGCATGTGCGGGTCCTGCCACCCCAGTGCCCTTCCCCTCTCTGGTCCTACTCAGGCTGTAAGACCCAGCTGGGGGCCCAGCCCAGAGCAAGCACTCCGTACACGTGCACAGCAAGCCGACTCTGAGACAAGCCAATGACTGCGTTTCAGAGATGAAGACGCTGGGCCCAGAGACGGGCAGTGACTGGCGCCAGGTCACACAGCTGGGACCACACCCCAGGATCCTGGCTCCCAGGCTGCTTCCCCACATATCAGTGCCACCTCCAACATGGAAACCAGATATTCATTCGGCTTGAAAGTCCCAACTCCAAGTCCCTTTGCGGCTCTGGAGAAAGCCCTTTTTTTGCCTGCCAGGGTCAAAAGTGGGTGGCAGAATGGGTATTAGCCTGCATTAAGTTTTTCATTCTTCCATTACTAATGGTCTGAAGCCAGATTTGCTACCAAAAAAAAAAAAAAAAAAAAGTAGGTGCAATTTCTCTCCAAGCACCAACATCCTAGGATTTAGCAAAACTGACCCAAACCCCTGTCGATCATTCAGACTCCACACCATACCCCCTTCTCCATACTGGACTGAAATAACCAGGAGCCAGGAGCTGGCTGGCTCACCCCACCAAGACTAATCTGAGTGGCAACAGTTTTCATGACTTCTCAGGCTTCGAGCGCCTTGGAACTCAAACTTTGGTAGACCTGGGGGTGCAGAGGGAGGCCGTGGGCTCCAGGTGAAAATGTCCTGCCCCAGAAACCTGGTTCTGAGGCCTCCCTGCCGTGCGACCCTCAGACAAGTCAGGTTTCCCTCAGCGTCCCCATCTGCAACATGGGGACAATTCAGGCACCTGCCTCGCTGCAAAGGTTTACACGCACTCAGGTGTGTAAAGGTTGCAGCCCTGCCCGGCTTTTAAAAAGGCCACCCCTGCTCAAGGCGATTTGTTAGAACAAGAGCGCCCTCTAGTGTCTCAATCTGGAAATCATGCTGCTACTGAGGCAGCCGTGAACGTCCTGAGCCACGTCTTTTCATGTAACAGCCGTGGGAAGCAATGTAAAAAAGGCGAACAGCTCCCAGCTATTGAGTGCCTACTGCGTGCCAGGTGCTCCCCCTACTGGTCTCTGCAATGAGATGCTCACATAATCCCCATTGAGAAAGGGGGACTTCTCATCCCCAGAGAGACCGCTGAGGCTCAGAGACATGAAGCCACTCACTCAAGGTCACACAGCAGGAAAGGGGGGATTTCAACCCAGGTCCATCCAGGTTCATCCGACCCCGAAGCTCCATTCTTTACTGGACCCCTAGAATTGGGAGCTTGTGCACAATAAAAAACTTTAAGGTGAATCCAGTCCAATACTTCATTATGCTAATAGAGAAACTGGGGCCCAGAGAGGGAGAGGAATTGCCTTGGGGTCACACAGCAATCACGCTTGGGACTCCTGGCTCCCGGATGTATTTTGCCCATATGCCCACCCCTCCAGAGGTTCTACCCTGCATTTATCATTCCTTTTGGCCGTCACAGAATTGGTATGTCCCTTCCAACTGCTTGAAGCTGTGGAATGTCTGCAACTCAGCAACGGGTCCTGTGGGACAGCCAGGGCTGCCAGCCTGAAAGCACTCCATCCCAGAGCAGGCTTCATTTCAGCCGGCAGCACGCGTGGCCCCTAAAGACACGGGAGGGTGGCTGAGACCCACCGAGGACCCGGGAGGGGCCCTGCAAGCCTGGGGAGCCCCCAGCATCACAGGGTTCTCTTTCCATTTTATGCTGAGGGTCGTGCAGACAGACAGGGGATGGTGGTCCTGCCGGGAGGGGCCGTAACAGGTGGGGAAAGAGTCAGCAACTGTCACAATGACGGATGTGGCAGGTGAATTCTCGCAAACCCTACAGTGGAAGTCAGCAGGGCCTGCGTGCGCTCTAACAGCTCTGGGAGCTTCCTCCTGGGGGCTCAGAAATGCGGGGAAGTATCTAAGGGGCTAAAGAATCTTACCATGTGGGCTTGGCATTTGAACCCTCAGGGGAGGTCGTTTAAAATGCTCACCCAAGCCTCAACTCCCGTGAGACACAGGCAGGGCAGGAATTACCCTTCCTATTGTATAGAAGGGGAAAGCAAGGCTGAGGAGAGGATGGGGAATGACACGGGGGTCTGACAGACATTCTCCACTCTCCAAGTCCAAAGCCAAGCCCTGATCTGCCTCCCAAGACGCACCCACCTTCCGTTTTCCTCATGGAAGTCAGTGGGCTCCATCCTTCCAATGGTCAGGCCCCAAGCCCTCAGTGTCTTCAGGGCTCTTCTCTTTCCCCCCCATCCCACATCCAATCCATCAGCAAATCCTGTGGCTTGACTTTCAAAACAGACCCGGAACCTGCCCCCTTCTCCCCGCCTGCTCTGCTGCCCCTGGTCTGAGCCACCACGTCTCCCAGCTGGACACCTGCAGTGGCCCCTCGCCGTGCTCCCTCCTCCTGCCGGGTCCTGCTCCAGTGTGCTCCCTGCATGGCAGTGGAGGGATCCATTCAAACCCAAGCCAGATTGTGTCACTTGAAGCGACACCGCTCCACCGCTCTGTCACCTTCCCAGCACAAGGCAAATTCCTTCAAGTGGCCTCAAGTCCCTGCAGACCTTACTGCCAACTCTCCTCCCCTCACTCACTCTTCTGCAGCCACCCTGGACTCCTTCCAGGTCCACAGAAGTGCCTGGGCACACTCGGACCCCAGGGCCTTTGCACTGGCTGCCACCTCTTCCCTCAAGCTCCTCTGGCCTATCCCCTCCCCTCCTCCAAAGTCTCTGTTCAAAATGCCACTTTCTCAGGGAGACACCCCCCCCAGCCCCACCCATCTAAGTCCTCCTGAGCCTTCTTACTTGCTTACTTCCTTCTTTCCTCAGCACCCTCTACCCCCTGACAGGGTATCCAGGTTCTTATGTATCATGCCCATCGTTCATTGCCTGAACCCACTAGAATGTTGATCCCTGAGGCAGCGGTCTTTGCCCATCTTGTGGTTCACTGATGTATCCCACTTAGATCAGGGCCCGGCACATGCGTTTAACTGAACTGAATCGAGGGCCTATTAGTCTAGGTGGCATCAGGTGCGAACACTTATTCAAGACCTACTATGTGTCGGCTTAGTTTGCATTACCTCGTAGAGTCCTCGGGACACCCCAGGAGGGACATGTTATCATTAGCCCCACTCTACGGATGGCAAAACTGACTTTCTGAGAGGTTAAGAGACTTGCCCAACGCCCCACGCTCTGCTCGTAAGTGGCTCAGCGGGGATCAGAAGCCGGGAGAGCCTGACTCCAAGACCCTGTTCTCTCCTCTGCGACTTGGCTTCATGCTCACAGCCCAAGTCAGGCGCAAACCTCTCATGACGCAGGCTGTCCTGTGGCCCAACCCCCAAGCCCAACTCAAACAGCACAAAAATAGCCAGTTCTCCTATTTCAGCCACAAACACTGCAAGGCCAAACCGGGCCCTTGGCACACCCTGAAGGCACCCAGATCTAAGATTCAGAAGCTAGTAAAATAAACATAACAGGAGCAATGGTGATGGTCGACGGGCTTGTGCTGAGCGCCAGGCACCACGTTGAAGCTCACAGTCAGCTCATCCTCACAACCCCTCTGACGCACTGGGTCAGTCGGGTGGTCCATCAGCCCATGTCTAGCGGGCCACCAGTAGATGCCAGGCCCTGCCAAGGGCTGGGGACTCAGCAGTGAACTCAGCACGTGAGCTTCAACGTCAGACTTCCCAAGTTCAAATCCCAGCTCCGCCCCTTACGGGCTTTTTAGTATCGGGCCGGTACTCAACCTCTTGGAATTTCTGTTTTCTCAAATGTGAAATAACCATAATACCCACCTCCTGGGGTTGTCATGAGGATTGTCACGATGCCACCTGTGGGTGAGCCTGGAGGAAAAAGACCTGGACACGAGCAGCCTTGTCTCCTAGAGGCTGTGACGAGACTGACTGAGGATGTGGCGACGTAAGCCAGGAGCAAGGAAGCCCAAGGCAAAAAATAGCCAATCTCACCACACTGAGACATCTGGACATTTTTCCATTAAAAAAAAAAAATCTGGTCGTGGAGTCAGTGTGGGGAGATAAAGCTTGACAACCAACCACAAGGAGAAACAAAATGGTCTTCCCCATCATTCCAAGGAGACCGGGCCATTGCACCACCGACCCTGGAGGGGAAGGAGCAGGCGAGGAACCCGCACACAAAAGCACGGGGGCCGACCTTGATCTCGGCCTCCATGTCTCATGGCGTCTTCCTGAAGAAGCTACCAGAAGTGACCTTCTGGTAACCCCCTTCGCTGTGAGTGACACAGAGGAGAGGCAGGCGGTCCTCCGTAAGTCAGCCTCCCAGGCTCAGCAGGCCTGGGGAAGTCTGTGTGTGTTGGGGGGTGGGGGGTCCAGGGTGTCTCGGCCATATATCAGAAGTGTCTCCAACCCCCAAAGAAGCACATCTATAGACAGAGCACCCATTCCAAGTCCAGCCTTGTTCCAAGGATACTAATGTCCCTTATCTCAGCTGATCCTCAGCACAGCCCTGCAAGGTGGGGCTGACCACCTTTACTTACAGACCAGGAAACTGAGGCCCAGAGCAGTCATGGGACGTGCCTTTGGCGAAGCTGGGATTCCAAGCCAGGGCTCCCTTCCTCCAGAGCCCAGCATGGCCCAGTGCAACAATCTTCTCTCACCGTCCACCTTGCAAAGCTTGGTGAATAAAGAGCTTTCCCGTAGGCTGGCAAGTCGCCTCAGTTTCCCCTCTGAGAAACCAGAAGAACAGGCTCCGTGAAGTAGTTAAAGTGACACACAGGGAGAGCTGGGCTCCGTCATACACGGGCTCTGACAATTCCAGCTGGGGAACCTTGGATGAGCTGCTTAACCTCTCTGGGCCCCAGTTTCCCTAATTGCAGAACAAGGGTGATCATGAAATCTATCCATGGGGTTCTCATGAGGATAGGATGAGACATCCATGAAAGGCACTAAGCCCAGGATATTTTAAGTGCTTGGTACGAATGGTGGTGGTGCTGATGGCCATTATAATTATTATTCTTAATTACAGGGGCGCCTGGGTGGCTCAGTCAGTGAAGAGTCTGCCTTCAGCTCAGGTCGTGATCCCAGGGTCCTGGGATCGAGCCCTGCGTCGGGCTCCCTGCTCTGCGGGGAGCCTGCTTCTCCCTCTCCCTCTGCCCTGCCCCCCCACTTGTGCTTTCTCTGTCAAATAAATAAATAAAATCTTTAAAAAAATTATTATTATTACCAGTACTGCCACTACTATTGTCAATGACAAGCTCAAGCAAGCAGCCTGATGTCAAAGCCCCCCAAAAGGCCACCAGCCTTGGGACCATCTGGCTAGGTTATCCCAGCAACAAAGGAGATTAAGTAACTGAAAAGAGCCACGGTGGCTCAGCCACCAGCTACAGTTACTAATGATGTGAAACAGAAACAGTCTCCATCCCCTACCTCCCAGCTAATGCTGGCCGGCGACAGGGCCTGATGTGGGGGTGGGCAGTTTCTCCCCCCAGAAAGAACTGCAGCTATGTGGCGGACTCGGGCCACCGACAGGAAGCCACCGACGTCCCACCAACAGATGATAAGTCTGCAGAAACCTGTGGCGGCCCACGCTTGGCCCCCCAGGAAGTGGATTTAGGAAAGAACCTGAAAAGTAAATAAAGATTTAAGGCTGAGCGTGCGCTTGTCGTGATGAGCGGGGGGGGGGGGGGGGGGGGGGGGGATGCACGGAAGTGTCGAATCACTGTATTGTATGCCCGCACCTAAGATCACACCGTGTGTCAACTAACTGGAATTTTAAATAAAAACTGAAACAGGTAAGATTTAAGGCTGAGAACAACGAAGTGGTGTGTATGGCGAATGCCTGGGAGTGCCTGCTGTCCAGCCATGGGAGAACGGCTAAGAAATCAAGGCTGGTGACAAGTGGGAATACTAAGCAGCCATTAAGCATCATGTCTGCAAGGTGTTTTTAAGTGGTGCGGGCAAATGTCCGTGTTCTCAGGGGGCAAGCACTCACTGGACCAGCCCGCAGTTAGCCTGGCCCCTGCTAAGGGTGAAACTTAAAGGCAAAGTACAGGCAGGGTTTTCTCAGCCTCAGGGCTGTGGATGTTTCCGGATCACTCCCCGTGGTGGCATTTGGGAGCTGGGCGGCCAGCCCATGCACTCCAGGATGGTTAGCAGCATCACTGGCCTCCACCCACCAGAAGCCAGGAGCATTCCCCCACTCCCCTCAGTTGTGACAAAGAACCTCACTAGACATGTCCCCTGAAGGTCAAAACTGCCCCCGGACGCCTGGAGGAAAGTTAGTTAATCGTTTCGTTAAGAGTGTCACACCAATTTCTTGCCTTAGATAAATGTATGGTGGGTAGAGTAAGATGCTAACATGGGGCGGGGGGGTGGGGGGGCTGGGTGAAAGGGTATCAGGAACTCCCCTACTATCTCTGCGACGTTTCTATAAATTAAAAAAGTATTCTATGGAACACTACATCAAAAACTAATGATGTAATGTATGGTGATTAACATAACATAATAAAAATAAATAAATAAATAAATAAAAATTAGGGTAATGAGGGCGCCTGGGCAACTCAGTGTCTTGAGTGTCTGACTCTTGTTTTTGGCTCAGGTCATGATCTCAGGGTCCTGGGATCAAGCCCCATATAGGACCCTATGCTCACTGAGGAGTCAGCTTGAAGATTCTCTCTCCCTCTCTCTCTCCGCTACCCCCGCACTCTCTCTAAAATAAATAAAATCTTAAAAAAATAAATAAATAAATAAAATCTTTTGTAAAAAAAAAAAATATATGGTAATGGGACAATGAATGGGGAGGAATGCAACTCTGTGGCAGAGATGGGGAGAGAACCCCACCCCCCACCCCCCACCCCCCCGGGCCCTGTGCAGTCACCAGTGGTTAGCTGGTCATTCTCAATCTGACCGTAGGTTTCCAAGGAAGAGGAAGAGCTAACATTTGCTAAGGAGCAGCTTCTAGGCTTCAGAAATAAGCTAAAAGTTTCGCAGGAATGTCTCAGCAAGCAAATGAGGAAGATGGCATGTCCCCACTTCACAGATGAGGAAGCTGAGGTCCAGTGAGGTGAAGGGGCCTGCCCAATGCCACCTGGCTCTGTTACAGTCCAGTTCTGAAGCCTGAGGATTTTCCACATACCAAGCTTTCTCAGAAGCTCAACAAGCAAGAGTTTCCAGCTTAATGTTCCAGACACCGGGCTAATCCTGTTATAGGCGTGCCAGGCTGTCTTCGGCAAAGCGGAGGGACAGACTGATTGTGGGTAAGTGCAAAGCCAGCAGTGAGAAGACATGGCGTCTCAATACTCCAGGATCTGGTCACCCACAGGTGGGGGCAGAGCCAGAGCTGTGTCTCCGTCCACCTGTCCCCCACAGCTGCCCCTGTGACGCTGACAACATCCTCCACCCTCCCACCTCCCACCGGCCAGGCTGAGCTTATGCTGGTTCCTGGGACAGGTCTTGACCATGCCGAAGGCGCTTGCCCTTTGCCACGCCCACCCCAGCCCGCTGCACATGCACACCTCCCCCACCCCCAGCATCACCTGCCAGTTCCTCCCTATCCTCTGGTGCTCAGCTTCCCCCGGGGAGGGGGGGGCTCTCCCAGACCCCCCACCCTGGATGAGCCCATGTCCTCCACAGCTCTGGGCACGACCTCATCCTCACACATGCGGGTCTTTTTTCCAATTCCTTGTGCGGGGCCTGTGTCCCCACAAGGTTCAGGGACCACATCTAGCTTGTTCACCCCTGCCTGCTGAGCATCTGACATCTGTAAGTGTGTGTTAAGTGAACCTAAGCTGGTATCTGGATGCTGATGTGGCCAGCGCCCACACCACGCTCCAAGTTCCCGGGGATGGGGATCATAGCTCAGTCATCTCTGTGTTTCTGATTCTGACACCAATTCCAACGTGCATGTTTTTTTCCAACACTCCCCAAACAATTGTGTCCTATAATTTCAGCTCCATTCTGACACCATCAGCCTGGAGGCAGCATCTGATCCCACAGGTTAAGGGCACGGTCCCGCAAGACTGCCCCCTCATTTCAGACGACAATCCCAAGTCCCGGCTGTCACCTGTGTTTCTGGCCACCTGGCTCTGGATCGGGGGTTCCCACGACCTCCTCCTTGCATTCAACTAATTTGCTGGAGCGGCTCACAGGACTCAGGGAAACATTTTACTTACCACTTCATTATAAAAGGATGGAACTTGTGAACAGCCAGATGGAAGAGATGCACAGGGCAGGGTATGGGGAGAGGGTGCAGAGCTCCGTGTTTTTGAGCTAGCTCATACCTCTCTACCGATCTCCATGTGTCCACCAACCCAAAAGCATCCCTTCCTCCCCGGGGTCCTTCTGGGTTTTTTATGGAGACTTCATTACATAGGCATGATTGATTAAATCTTCCGGCTATTGGCGATTCATTCAACCTCCAGCCCCTCTCCCCTCCCTGGAGGTCATGGGTGGGACTGAAAGTTCTAATCTTCAAATCACAGGGTTGGTTCCCCTGGCAACCAGCCCCCATCCTTAGGTGGGGTCCAAAAGTCACCTCATTAACATAACATCAAGACACCTTTATTGCTCCTTATCACTCAGGAAATTCCAGGGTTTTAGGAACTTTGTGCCAGAAATGGAAAGGAAGTCCAAATATGTATTTCTTATATCACAGCCTCCCTAACAGCAAGCCCAGAGCCTGACACAGACCTGGGCACATCAAGGTCATCAGGACCCTGTGGGGGACAGAATTCAAAAATACAAATGATTATGTGTGACTTAATTTCTTCCTTCATGCATGCTCTTCAGGATTTTTCAAGTTCTCTCCCATGTCTGTATTATTTTTATAATTAAAAAAACTAAAATCAATAAATGTTGCCTTGCATTTAAAATATGACCACAAGGGTGGCGCCTGGGCGGCTCAGTCGTTAGGCGTCTGCCTTCGGCTCAGGTCATGGTCCCAGGGTCCTGGGATCGGGCCCCACATCGGGCTCCCTGCTCAGCGGGAGGCCTGCTTCTCCCTCTCCCACTGCCCCTGCTTGTGTTCCCTCTCTCGCTGTGTCTCTCTCTGTCAAATAAATAAATAAAATCTTTAAAAATAGATAGATAGATAGATAGATAAATAAATAAATAAATAAAATGTGACCACAGGATATGGATCAGGAGGGTCTCCTGTTTTTCAACTGCTCCAGGAGACTGGGGAGGGACCACAGACGTTGGGGGAGAGATGGGTGTAGAACAATCGTTTCCTAAAGTTGTATTTTTAGGAGCTCCGGAAAATTCCCTGGGTGAGAAGGCATCTGAAATATTTGCAAACATTCGGCAGGGGTATAAATAATATTTCCCAAGTCTTTCCCTTCTGGGCGTTCTCAACCTGGTGGTAAATGTTCTGGAAAACTCTAAGACCCACTCAGGACAATTCCCTGCTAAGCCCCTCTGTTCACAGAGCCCTGATGTCAAGTAACTCCCCATCGCCTACTGCCCCCACGCCACAGTTTCACAGATGAGGAAACAGAGGCCCAGAGAGGGGAAGCCACTTCCCTGGTCACACACAGCACGTCAGAGTCAGAACTGAATCTGAAAAAGCACGCTGTAGCCCACAAAGCGCTTCCGCTTGGGTTCCCCGACTTTGGCATGTCACCAGAAAAAGCTGTGGGTTTTCTTTCTCCCTCTGTTATATAGAGGAGAGAACGCAATGCAAGGATTCTAACTTTTTACTTTTGCTTACTAAGTTCATTGAAAGAAAAGTGAAATCTATTCTTTTCATCTCATGAAAGACAGGATGTTTTCACACACAAAGGCGAGAGGGATATAATGTCAGAATAAAGACTAGTCCTTTAAATCAAAGAAATATCACTTTCGGAAAAACCTCCCTAGCGCTGTCCCTGTTTTTCTTGTTTTCCCGAGGACCGGAGGGGAGGCCACTTGTGACCGGCTCCCGGGGGCCAGTGATCGCCACGGCCTGGACTCTGTGCTCTTCTAAGCCTGCTCCGCCTCCCAAACCAAACCCCCAACCCTTTCCCCAACACTCTGCCTTGAAACATCCACCCTTTGGCAAGAAAACAGAGACTCTGCTAGCCAGACAGAGCCCCAACGCGGCATGAGGCAGGAGAAGAAAAAGAAAGTACACGCCCAGCCGGCCAGAGGACACTCACCCAGAGGTACCGTAAGAGCTTCAGCAAGCTGGGGCAGTAATAATACTCCATTTCAGGCGCCCTGGGGGTGTGCTGCCAGCACCGTGGACACTTCCAGTTTTTCTCTGGAGGGGGCGGCTCTTCCCGCTCGGCTGGTCACGCCGGAGTCAAGTTCAAGGCGGCATGAATCATTCAGAGGCCGGCTGGCAGCCAGGGGACCGGCCAGACGCCCCGCTGATGGCCACGGCCACCTCTGGGGTGGGGATGTCACTGCTCAGGTCCCGTGAGCCTAGCCCGGAACATCTCGGATGGCTCGTGGGGCGGGGAGGGGGGGGGCGGGTCCAGGGGCGGCTCCTCCCAAACCCAGCTGAGCTGTCCGGACCCCTGGGCTCTCCCTGCCTCCGGGTGCTCTGGGCAGGGAGGGTTTCTTAATGGTGTGGCAGGAAGAGGCTGTGTGTGTGTGTGTGTGTGTGTGTGTTGTGTGTGTGTGTGTGTGTGTGTGTGTGTGTGTGTAACTGTGTGCGAATGTGTTGTATGAAAGGGTCTGTGTGTGTGCTTGTGTGTGTGTGTGTCTCAGTGTGTGACTGTGAGAGCACGAGGGTGCATGGTTCCTCCCCCAGACCACACACCGAGCGGGCGCACCCCCATCCAACTCCTCACATGGAAAGGAACTAAGTCAACTCAGATGGATCCCATCAGTATACACAGGCCCTCCTGGCTCCGATCAAGTTCCTTCTGGCTCAGCTAAGCATCTAGCCCTGGAAGGAGGGCCTGGTTGTCCCCATTTTACAGAGGGGGTAACCTGAGGCCCAGAGAAGGCTAGGGACTTGGTCAAAGTTACACAGCAAGTTGGAAACTGAGCCAAACCTGGAGCCTGGGCCTCCCAAACACAAGTTCTGGGTTCGGTCCACATCTGTGGGTGGTGGGGGCTGCCGAGGAAGGGAGAAACGGGTTCCCAGAGTCACCATCTACCAGCCGCAGGATGTGGGGGTGTGCGAGGAGCATCCATTTGCAGAGGTTAAAAATGCAAATTACAGCACATCTGAGGCCCACCCAAGGTGACCTTTCTTGGATGTTTCCTTCGAAAAAAGATTGATCTTGGCAAGTCCGTCTACCTCCCCGAGCCTCACTTACCCCTTCTGTAAAATGGGATGGATTATCCCCGCATTTCAGGGTTTGCAAATTCAGTGAGGTATAATGACACCAAAATATCCAGTTTCATTCATACAGCATTTCCATGGGTGGGGGGGGGGGCATTATCATCCACCAGCCAGATGAGTCAACCAAGACTCCCAAGAGGCGAAGGGAGTTGCCCCAGGTGAGTGGCTACTAAGCCACAAGGCAGAGCCGGGGCCTCCTTTTCCCACCCCCCAGCCTAGGTCAGCCCCAGAGATGGGCACACAGTGACCGCACGACCCGGGAGCCGTGCCTGAGGCAGGCCTGCTCCCTCGCTCCAAGGAGAGGGAGGGGTACAGCCCTTGGCAGAGGCCTTGGCTCAGAGCCGGGCTCCCACCCTCCAGGCCCCTGGGCCCATCTGCACCGCACAGCAGCCCCACAACCCAGTGCCGGGCTGAGCGGCCGACAGGAAACCCGCTTGAACACCATGGGGGAGAGCTGAGCTCAGCAGCCGAGGAAACCATGGGGTGAACTTCAAAGCTCTTCAAAAGCAGGCCTGTGGCTTCATCAGCTCTTGGTACCCCACATCCGGCAGGCGATGGGTCCCGGCTGCTCACTGCCCGCCTGACCGTCAGTCGGGGGCCTGGCCCCAACTGAGGGCACAGCTGAAGGTTCAGCCAGTGCCCCTGCTCGCTGACTGACCGACTGACGGTACAGCCGGAGGGCCAGGCCCCGCTCGCTGACTGACCGGCTGACGGTACAGCCGGAGGGCCAGGCCCCGCTCGCTGACTGACCGGCTGACGGTACAGCCGGAGGGCCAGGCCCCGCTCGCTGACTGACCGGCTGACGGTACAGCTGGAGGGCCAGGCCCTGCTCGCTGACTGACCGGCTGACGGTACAGCTGGAGGGCCAGGCCCCGCTCGCTGACTGACTGACTGACGGTACAGCTGGAGGGCCAGGCCCCGCTCGCTGACTGACTGACTGACGGTACAGCTGGAGGGCCAGGCCCCGCTCGCTGACTGACTGACTGACGGTACAGCTGGAGGGCCAGGCCCCGCTCGCTGACTGACCGGCTGACGGTACAGCTGGAGGGCCAGGCCCCGCTCGCTGACTGACCGGCTGACGGTACAGCTGGAGGGCCAGGCCCTGCTCGCTGACTGACCGGCTGACGGTACAGCTGGAGGGCCAGGCCCCGCTCGCTGACTGACCGACTGACGGTACAGCTGGAGGGCCAGGCCCTGCTCGCTGACTGACCGGCTGACGGTACAGCTGGAGGGCCAGGCCCCGCTCGCTGACTGACCGACTGACGGTACAGCTGGAGGGCCAGGCCCCGCTCGCTGACTGACTGACTGACGGTACAGCTGGAGGGCCAGGCCCCGCTCGCTGACTGACTGACTGACGGTACAGCTGGAGGGCCAGGCCCCGCTCGCTGACTGACCGGCTGACGGTACAGCTGGAGGGCCAGGCCCCGCTCGCTGACTGACCGGCTGACGGTACAGCTGGAGGGCCAGGCCCTGCTCGCTGACTGACTAATTGACGGTACAGCTGGAGGGCCAGGCCCCGCTCGCTGACTGACTGGCTGACGGTACAGCTGGAGGGCCAGGCCCTGCTCGCTGACTGACCGGCTGACGGTACAGCTGGAGGGCCAGGCCCCGCTCGCTGACTGACTAATTGACGGTACAGCTGGAGGGCCAGGCCCCGCTCGCTGACTGACCGGCTGACGGTACAGCTGGAGGGCCAGGCCCCGCTCGCTGACTGACCGGCTGACGGTACAGCTGGAGGGCCAGGCCCCGCTCGCTGACTGACCAGCTGACGGTACAGCTGGAGGGCCAGGCCCTGCTCGCTGACTGACTAATTGACAGTACAGCTGGAGGGCCAGGCCCCGCTCGCTGACTGACTGGCTGACGGTACAGCTGGAGGGCCAGGCCCTGCTCGCTGACTGACCGGCTGACGGTACAGCTGGAGGGCCAGGTCCCGCTCGCTGACTGACCGGCTGACGGTACAGCTGGAGGGCCAGGCCCCGCTCGCTGACTGACCGGCTGACGGTACAGCTGGAGGGCCAGGCCCCGCTCGCTGACTGACCGGCTGACGGTACAGCTGGAGGGCCAGGCCCCGCTCGCTGACTGACCGGCTGACGGTACAGCTGGAGGGCCAGGCCCCGCTCGCTGACTGACCGACTGACGGTACAGCTGGAGGGCCAGGCCCCGCTCGCTGACTGACCGACTGACGGTACAGCTGGAGGGCCAGGCCCCGCTCGCTGACTGACCGACTGACGGTACAGCTGGAGGGCCAGGCCCCGCTCGCTGACTGACCGACTGACGGTACAGCTGGAGGGCCAGGCCCCGCTCGCTGACTGACCGGCTGACGGTACAGCTGGAGGGCCAGGCCCCGCTCGCTGACTGACCGACTGACGGTACAGCTGGAGGGCCAGGCCCCGCTCGCTGACTGACCGACTGACGGTACAGCTGGAGGGCCAGGCCCCGCTCGCTGACTGACCGACTGACGGTACAGCTGGAGGGCCAGGCCCCGCTCGCTGACTGACTAATTGACGGTACAGCTGGAGGGCCAGGCCCCGCTCGCTGACTGACCGGCTGACGGTACAGCCGGAAGGCCAGGCCCCGCTCGCTGACTGACTGGCTGACGGTACAGCTGGAGGGCCAGGCCCAGCTCGCTGACTGACTGGCTGACGGCAGAGTCAGAGGGTCATTCTGGCCGAGTTCTGAAAAGCACAACGGGAGGATGCGGCAGTCAGGGACACAGAGAACAGAGCACAGTTGGGGAGAGAGCAGGGCAGGGGTGGGGAGGAGGAAGAGAGACAACAGAGCCCGGGGCAGGGGTGGGAAGAAAAAAAAAAAAAAAAAGTGAAAAAGCCGGACCTGGCAAGTCTGAGATGCAGACGGAGCTGACCCAAGACCAGCCAGGTGGGAGTGGGCAGGCACGAAAGCTGGAGTCCCCCAAACCCCCGCTCGCCCAGCCCGGAGATGGTCACAGTCCCCAGGACATGCCCCCGGGAGCAGCACCCCCGACTCTAGGCCAGAAGTGACCTATACTGAGTCTGGGTCAGGCCCTAGTAGGGGACCCATCTCCACCTGGCAGGGGGTGCTACCTGCACGCACGTGACAAAGGCACCCCCCCACACACACCTGGAACGTCTTCCTATCCCTGGCTCCCATCTCTCCCACCCCAGGCCCCTGCCTGCCTTTCACCCACCTGACCCCACACCAGCCCCTCCCCCACCCCGTGAGCCACGCACCCACAGGGCCTTTGCCCATGCTGTTCCTCAGTCAGAAGCTGTCTTCCTCCCTGCGGTGGGTTGAATGGTGGCCCCCAAAAGATACGTCCACCCAGAATCTGTAAATGCGACCTTATTTGGAAAAAGGTCTTTGCAGATGTGATCAAGTTAAAGATCTTGAGATGAGCTCATCCAGGATTACCCGGGTAAGACCCTAAATCTAATAAGTATCCCTGTAAGAAACAGAAGAGAAGATGCAACCACATGGAAGAGACACAGACCGGGGCCAGGCGGCCACAAGCCACAGAGGGCCCGGAGCCACCAAACGCTGGAAGAGGCAAAAAGGGAGACTCCCTTAGCATCTTCAGAGGGAGCTTGGGCCTGCCGATGCCCTGATTTCAAACTTCTGGCCCCCAGAGCTTTGAGAGAGCAAGTATTTATTGTTTTTGAGCCACTAAGGATATGGTGGGTCCTTATGGCAGGCCTAGAAAACAAGGACACTCCCGCTCCTCTTCGCCCGGTTCCCTCCTGCTGGAGTTGAGCTCTCTGGCTTCAGATCTAACCATCCCGCCCCTCCGGCAGCCCCCAGCCTGGGCTAAGGGTGGCCCCCAGATGCGGGATCCCAGAGCACCTCCTCTGGCTGAACGCGCTGCTTCTCCGTAATTCCTCCTTCAATCCCTGGTGCCCAAGGGCCGGGCAACGCCTGGCCACAGTAGGTCCTGGGGCAACTCTTATTAATGTCACTCAACCACTCAAACACCGACTGAATGTACAACAATCATGCAGCCCTCCGGAGAGATCAGAGCTTAGCAGAAACCTCCCAAAAGGGACGGGAGCTTATTAAAATTGCCATCAGCATTCGCGCAGGGAGATGGAAAACCGGCAGCCCCCCAGGCAGGCATGATTTTGTTGGGGCGCTGGGTGGGAAGGTAGGCACACTATGTTATTTTATTTGAATACAGCTGCTAATGAGTAAGCCTCAGAAGAACTACATGTAGCAAATGCAGATTCCCAGCTCCTCTAGAAATATAGGCCCGCCTCGCCCATGGGCCTGCGGTCCTGTGGGGACACAGCAGAACAGGAGGGTGCTGCCTGGGGACCAGATCCGGCACATTCCTCCTGCTCTCCACAACCCAGGTGTGGACCATGCCCCGGCCCTCTAGGCATAGGAATCGATGACCCTGTAGAAACAGAGCCCACTCATCTGTCACATGCTCCCTATGCACCTGCTGGGTCCAGGCTCTGTGCCAGGGGGTGGACAGAGATGGCGCTGACACGGCCCCCACCTGAGACACTAGAGGGGCCTGCGGAAATTCGATCATCTTCCAAGCCCAACGCATGATTCCAGGAAGCCCTCCAAGCATGAGTCACTAGCCCCCTCTCCGAGTATGTTAGGACGCTCGGTGTGGTGAGAGCCGATCTCCTCCACGGGGCTGTGTGCCCTCCACAGGCAGACCCTGGCACACAGCCCAGCACTTAGCAGGTGCTCTGCGCCCATTCCCCGAAGGGCTGAGAACTCCCACTTCTCCCGGCACTAGTGCCGCGGACAAGGAAATGACACTTGCATCTGCGTGCCCGGAACACGCCGAGAACAGACCTACTGTGTGCACAGCACCCTGTCAGCCACCGAAGGGACCCAGGGAAGCCATACACATGCCCCCGTCTTCCAGAAGCTGACAACCTCTGAAAGAATCAGGGCACAGACGGAGCAGAAGGCTGTCCAAGGGGGAAACTGAGACCCAGGGAGGGGAGAGCAGGTTGCAGAGAGGCAGCCCGGGGCGCCAGTGAAGGGTGTAGAGGCTGCAGGTGGACAAGCCCGGGTTCCAGTCATTATCCCAGCACTAGCGAGCTGTGTGATACTGGGCTGGTTATTTAACCTCTCTGTGCCCCGGTTCCCCAGTGTAAAATGGGGGTGAGGACGGTGCCTGCCCCACAGGGGCACCGGGAAGAGCAAATGAAGTAACATGTGTAAAGTGCTCAGGGCTGGGGGCTCAAAACACCTCAGCCGTGATCGGCTAGTGGCAGATTGAGTTCAGCACCCTGGCTAGTAGGACCCCAAGCTGGGGTCAGCCCATCAAGTTGGGGGTTTATCTCCCCCCAAAAAAGCACCTCTGAGCCCATCTGGCCAGGGCAGAACCAACCCACAGGGCATTATCAATTGTAGGATATTTGAAATCACTTAAAACACACAACTGGGGCCAGGGGGGAGGGGGGAGGGTGGAAAGCAGAACATTCTTCATCCCTTCGCGCCCAGCCTGACCTGGCAACAGCCCCTCAGGCCCCAGCGGGTTCTGTCCACCATGAGGAGGGGCAGTCCGGGTTGGGGGGGAGGCAAGGAAGATGGCCATGGACGAGAAGGGGCCCGCCCAGCACAAGGGGACAGAAGCACAAGGATGCATGCAACAACATGGCTGCAGCAAGAACCCCCTGCTCCGGGAAAGAGCCGGGAACAGCACGTGCTCTGTGATTCCACTGATGGGACAGAGAGTAGGTCCGTGGTTGCCAGGGGCTGGGGGGTCGGGGGGCAGGGAGCGTGGAAAGTGACTGCTAATGGATAGGGGCTTTCTTTCAGGAGTGATGAACATGTCCTGGAGCTGGTGGTACACCTTTATAAGTTCACTAAAAATTACTAAATTGTAGAGTTAAAATGAGTGCATTTCATGGCACACAGATTATATTCCAATAAGCTTTTGGAGAAGGAGAAGAAAAGGGGGGGGCAGCGGGGAAGGGCAAGTGCATGCCCAGCAGCCCTCAGACCCCAGCTGGAGAGCTCCCTCCACACTAATTCCTGGAGCCCTGCTTGAGCACCTGCAGGAAGGCGGGGTGCAGAGCTATCTCGAGCAGGAATCTGCGATCAGACAAGCCTGGGTTCAGACCCTGACTCCAACCCTGCCCACAGCATCATCCCAGACAACATGCTTCTCCTCTCTGCGCCTCGGTTTCTTCAGACGTAAAAAGAGGCTGATAATAATTCCTTCCCTCGCAGGGCTGTTGTGAGGGTGAGGTGAGGTGGTGTCACAAAAGCCCCTAGCAGATTACAAGTGCTCAGGCACCAAAAGCCTTGCGGATTAATTGTGGAGCAGTGGGGACATTGAATGAGGCGTGGTCCTTGCCCTCAGGGAGCTCAGGGTCTACCGGAGAGAAGCACTACAGCACTGGGGGCTAAAGGGCCTGGAGTTCACAGGAAAGGGTGCAACCTGGGAGGGCTTCTTAGAGGAGGTGGCATGGCACCAAGTCTTGAAATATGACCAAACGTTCCTCTTCTCAAGAGAATTCGTGTTCAAGGAGGAGCTTCAGCATCTCTGGAAATACTTCTGCTTAAGTCAGAAATGCCATTTCTATATTCATAGGGCTCTCATTATGGGCCCATCCCCCAGACACACACATATGCCGCACTCCTTTTGGGTAGAAAATAAAAACAGAATTCTTTTTCTCCCAAAAAGTAATTTCTTCAGAAGAGAAACATCACCCATGAAGATAAGTGGGGCGGCGGGGGTTGTGCGGGCTGCAGGAGAATGTCCCCATCTCAGCCCTGATGCAAGGCTAGTGAAATAGAAACCGGCAAGGGACCTAATGGAGGACGGAGCTGAGCAACACGTGTACCAAAATCAGTGGAATGTGTTAAAAGAAAATCTAAGTGGTGCCAGAAGACTTGGCTTTTTCAGAGTGAAGGCCTTGAGGCAGAAGGGGTTAAAAACTAAAAATAACACGGAATGTTGGAACTAGATCACCTCCATCTCGCCCTCTCGTGGTCACTTTTGAGCACTGCACAAGGAACATGGGGCCTTTCTTTCCTTTTTCAATTTTTTTCTTTTTTCCCTAAATGGTGCCTATTTTATTGTCAGGTGGATGGCCAGGAACAAGGGACAGGGATGCAGGGAGGAGGGATGGAACAGGGCAACTGCAGCTAGAAAACCCTCTGGAGGATACTCGGGGCATTTCTGATGCCCCCAGAGTCCGACAGCCCTGGATTGAGTCCCACCTGTGGCTCCTATCCCCTGTATGAGCCCGGGGCCAAGCGGCTTCACTTGCCCCAGCCTCAGCTTCCCCATGAGTTGTGGCAAGGATCCATCAAGGTGATGTGTGTGCAACAGGCCTGCCCATCCCCCGTGCGTTAATGGAGGGCGGCTGGGTGTGGCCTGACCCACCCACCTGCCTTCACCAGCACCTAAATAAAAAAAAAAAAAAAAATTTTTTTTCTCCAACATATAAAACTGGTGAGATTTCACATCAAAATCAAGACCAGTGGTTTTGCTTGCAACACTGGACAGGCAGGGGCAGGCTGGAATATGCAACAGCCGCCTCCTCCTTCCTCCGAGTCTGTGGCTAATTCCCCGTCCCTGCCCGGCCTGCCCTCCGGCTGCAGCTCCTGAGGCAGAATCTAGAGGGAAAGCGCCTGTAAATCTGGATCCAGAAGCCCTGCGGTAACCCGGGTGCACATGTCTGGGCCGGGCATTCAGGAATCACCAGATCTCTGGGGCGGGTGCAGTGCGACTTGGCCCTGGGAACTCTGCCCCTGTGACTGACTTCTGCGTTATCCCTCTGAGCCCTGCTCTCTGCTCAGTGACAAGGAGCCATCCTGAGAGCACAGGGGTGGCCCCCACCCCCACCCCGGGAATGATGTAGCAGGGACGAGAAATCACAGCTGCACCATGCCCCGACTGGGCCGTCTGCCTGGGGGCCCCTCTTGTCTCTCCCTACTTGACCGACTCCTACTCCCCCCGTCAAGACCCAGCTTCGGTTGTACCTTGACCTTTCTGGCTCCCCCACAACCAAGCCAGGGGAGACTCATCACCCACTCCTTCCTGGGGTCAGGTGGTTGGGCGTATGTCTGTCTCCCATACGGGGCTCTTGACTCTCCCACTCATTCGCTCACTCTGTTAGCAAACAGGGACTGAGCATCAGTTTTGCACCGACATCGTGGAGTGGAACAAAGGGATCAAGAGCCCCGAGATCCTGCAATTTGTCAGAAAACAAATACATAGTAAGTGCAGGTAGAGGATGAACTCAAACCAGTACAACGGGACGATAAGGGGGCGGGAGTGTTCGCAGGCGCCAAAAAGTAGAAATGAACCAACCGACGGATGGATAACTGAAATGTGGTCCATCCAGACAGCGGCGCGTGATCCAGCCATAAACAGGAATGGAGTTCGGACCCACAGGACAGCACAGATGGACCTTGAACTCTGAGTCAAAGATGCCAGACACAAATGGACAAATAGCATATGATCCCCTTTGTCTGAGGTTCCTCGAACAGGTGAATTCATAGAAAACAGAATGGTATTTGCCTAGGGCTGGGGGTGGGGGGCGGGGGATGAGGGGGTGGCAGCTAATAGGTACGGCTTCCTTCTGGGATGAGGACAATGTCCTAAAGGTGACTGCGGTGATGGTTGCACAAATCTGTGAACGTACTAAAACCCACTGAATTGTATATTTTCAAAGAGCAAACTGCAGGATATGTGAATTATATTTCAGTAAAGGTGTTATATTAAAAAAAAAGTGAAGCCAGTTCAAATTCAGTATTAACTAAATATTAGTCTAGGTGATTCACGACTATGAAAAGTACTCAAGGTGACAGAAGAGTGACTGGAGTTTGGGAAACATCCCAATTCAGGTGTGAGATCCGTCAAGCACAGGCTCCATGTGGGTTCAAATCCCAGCTCCATCACCTCCTAGCTGAGTAATGCAGGCAAGTGACTTCACCTCTATGGGCCTCAGTTTTGTCATCTGGAAGATGGGAACAAGAACAGTCCCTACCTTGTGGAGTCACCATGAGAAGGATCAGAGCGCGGGGCCTGGCACATCCAAGGGGATGGATAAATGGCAGCATTATTGAGGAGGGGGCTAAGGACTAATGATTGCCAAGGGGGAGCTTGGTTTCTTTTGGGGGGTAATGAAAATCTTTTCAGGGGCGCCTGGGTCGCTCAGTTGGTTAAGCGACTGCCTTCGGCTCAGGTCATGATCTCAGGGTCTTGGGATCGAGCCCCACATCGGGCTCCCTGCTCGTCGGGAAGCCTGTTTCTCTTTCCTACTCCCCCTGCTTGTGTTCCCTCTCTCGCTGTCTCTCTCTCTGTCAAATAAATAAATAAAATCTTTAAAAAAAAAAAAAAAGAAAAAAGAAAATCTTTTCAAATTGATTGATGGATGCATGACTTGAGGAGTATACTAAAAGCCACTGAATTGTACACTTAAAAAAAATGATAGGGTACAAAACGGAACACACTCTGACCATATGATCCAGCCATTGCACTCCTTGGTATTCACCCAGAGGAGCTGAAAGTTAGGTCCACACAAAAACCTGCCCACGGATGTTTACCCCGGCTTTATTCACAATCATCAAAACGTGGAAGCAACCAAGATGTCCCTCAGCAGGTGAGTGGATAAACTGTGGCCATCCAGACAATGGATTATTATTCGGGGCTAAAAAGAAATGAGCCTTTGAGCCATGCAAAGACGTCGATAAACCTCTTGTGCATACTGCTACGGGAAAGAAGCCAGTCTGAAGAGGCCACACACTGGATGATTCCCACTGTAGGGCATTCTGGAAAAGGCAAAACCATGGAGACTATAAACAGATCAGTGGTCATCAGGGGTCGGGTGTGGGGAGAGGGATGAACGGGCAGAGCACAGAGCATTTTCAAGGCAGTGAGACTCCTTTGCACGATACCGTAAGGATGGATACGAATCATTACGCATTCGTCCAAACCCACAGACCGTACACCAGGAGTGAGCCCTAACGTAAACCATGGGCGGTGGGTGACAACGATGTCAGTGTGGGGTTCGTCCACTGTATCAAATGTCCCACTCGGGTGGGGGCTGCTGAACGCAGAGCGTTCTGCATGTGGCAGGGAAGGGCGTATACGGGGAATATCTGCAATGACCCTGAAACTGCTTTAGAGGAATAAAATCTTAAAAAAAAAAAAAAGCCGGGGGGGGTTGCTGGGATGCCTGGGTGGCTCAGTTGGTTAAAGGGTCCGACTCTTAATTTTGGCTCAGGTCAGGATGTCAGGGTCGTGAGATCGAGCCCCACATCAGGCTCTGCTCTGGGCGTGAAGTCTGCTTAAGATTCTCTCTCTCCCTCTGCCCCTCCCCCACTAACAATCCCGCCTTCGCATGCACACGTTCTCTAAATAAATAAATAAATAAATAAATAAATAAATAAATAAATAATTTTTTTGAGATGTAGGTGCTACTTCATTCACTCATTCCATACATATATGTTGTGTGCCTACTATGCGCTGGGCACTGGGCTCAGAGTTCCCTGCCTCCCAGAGCCTCCACTCTGATGGGGGAGGCAGACACTGGGCGATGAGAAGATACTGCATGTGACAAGGGGTGCGTTGGGAGAGAACAGTGGGGGCCTGGGGTCCTTCTATAGACGTGGCACCAGGGAAGGCCCCGCTGAAGGGTGTCATTTGAGCTAGAGATGACCTAAGAAGAGGGAAGTGAAGAGGGAATCTGGAGGAGAGCAAACAGCATGTGCCAAGGCCCTGGGGCAGAAACACACCTGACATGCATGTTAAGGGAACGTTCTGAAGGCCAGTGCGGCTTGAGTGGAGTGAGCATAGGACATGTACTGGGGGAGAGGGTCAGGCAGACACACAGTCTTGTAAGCTGTCATATGGACACTGGATTGGATCCTGAGTGCAGATGGGATTTCATCCTCCAAGAAAAGGTGTGAATCTGACTTCTCTTTAGAGCACAGTAGGTGCTCAGCAAACGTTTCCGGAATGAATTATAAAGTCTGCCTAGCACCTTAACTACTAACTCCTGCTTGGCGAGAGACAGCTTTCCAATGTCTGTCTTACCTGCTCACGACAGCCGGTGTGGGACACAGAACTGGCTTCTCTCACCCCATTTCACAGATGAGGAAGGTGAGCCTCAGGGAGCTGTCCAAAGCCACAGAGTGGCGGCAGAAAGAGATCAGATTAGAATCTGAGTCTAGTGGGGTTTGTTCCTGTTTGGTGCGAGTGTGTCCGAGTCCGTGTATGCAAATGCAGCTGCGTGCACTCGGGAAGGTGGAAACAGGTATGTACCCCAGCAACTTGGCCAGGGTAGGGTGGCCCTCTGGTGAGTCTCAAAGGGTTGTGACAGGTGAAACAAGCAATCGTGACTATTAGCAGGGGAAAACGCATACGTTTGTTATTTATATTCTAAAACACAATGAGAGTCAAGTCCAGATTAGCCTGCTACGGATTAGCATCATTCTCACAGAACGGATTAGCTTCATTCTCACACAGCGGTGTTTCGACATACTTTCTCAAGGAGGAGAAACAGAAGCACTAGAAAGATCCTCGTCAACCCGCTGGGCCTCCATTTCCTCACCTGTGAGGTAACCTCAATGGGTTAACACACAGAAAAGGTTAATTCGCTCCGGGACCAGGATCCCACAGCGAGGCGGCCCCAGCGCTTGCAATCCTGGGCAGTTCCACCAGGGGGCGGGCACACCTGGTTGCCCGTCTGGCTCCCATAGGGAGGTTTTGCAAGGGCAACAGGTGTCCCATTGTTCATCAGCCTCCTGTGGACACCTGGCTGGGAGCCCTCCAACGTCTTGGCCCCCAGGAGCCCCAACAACACAAGTGAAACAAAAATCCAGCCCCTCCTTCCATATAGGGAGACTGCCCCCAAAAGCCCTAACCCTCTCCTCAGCTCCAAGGGATAAGTCCACTGGCCAGGGATCAATCTACGTGTTGCGGTTTCCTTGCTGTGTGTGCTTGAGTCAGTCACGTCCCCTTTCTGAGCCTCAGGCTCAGCATCTCTAAAATGGGCATGTTCCTAGTACCTCAGGATATAGTGAGGTCACTTTGGCAAAAAACACCAGGAAATCGCACTCGGCAAGCCTCAGAAGGGCTCAAGCCTGTGTCCTTATCTATAATATGGGGACGATGAATACCCATCTCTTGGAGTTTGTGAGGATTAAATGGGACAGTGGAATAATGTTCATACAGTGAATAATCTTAGCACAGTGTCTGTCAGGCAGATACTCAATATATACTATATAGTCATAGTAATAGCAGCAAAGTAATAACTTAAAAAGAGACACAACTGTTCATAGTGCCTTACATACATTAATTCATCTAACCTCACTGCATTTCTTTTTTTCTTTTTTCTCTCTTTTTTTTTTTTTAGAGAGAGAGAGTGTGTAAGCAGAGGGAGGAGCAGAAAGAGAGAGGGAGAGAGAGAGAATCCCAACCAGGCTCCACGCTGAGCATGGAGCCCAACGCAGGGCTCAATCTCACGACCCTGAGATCATGACCCGAGCCAAAATCAAGAGTCAGACACCCAATCAACTGAGCCACCCAGGCGCCCCTAACCTCACTGCATTTCTAATAAGTAGGTTCCCTTATTACCCCTATTTTACAGATGGGGAAACTGAGGCAGAGATGTTAACCCATTCAAGGTCACATAGCTAAGTAGCAGAGTTGGGATTCAAAGCCAGGCCATCTGGCATAAAATATGTGCTCTTTTCTGTATGCATATTACCCGTCAATTTTATAAATTATCTTCCAGGCAATGAAAGAAAAAGTAGATAAATTGGTCTTCACCAAAATTAAAAATGCTTGTGCATCAAAGAACACTACCAAGAAAGTGAAAAAACAACCCACAGATGGAAGAAAATAATTGTAAACCATACAGCTGGTAAGGGATTAGTATCCAGAATATATAAAGAACTCCTACAGCAACTCCTACAGCAACCAAAGAGAATAACCCAATTCCAAAATGGGCAAAGGACTCGAATAGACATTTCTCTAGAGAAGATACAAACACATGAAAAGATGCTCACCATCATTAGCCATTATGGAAATGCAAATTGAAACCACAATGAGATACCACTCCATATCCATTTGGATGGCTTTTATCAAAAACCAAAGCCAAAACCACAAAATGGAAAACAGCAAGTGTTGGTGAGGATGGGGAGAAATTAGAACGCTCGTGCATTGCTGGTGAAAATGCAAAATGGTGCAGTCGCTGTGGAAAAGTTTAACACTTCCTCAGAGAGTTAAAGATAGAACTGCCTTACGATCCAGCAATTCCATTCCTGGGCATACGCACCCAAAAGGACTCAAAGCTGGGACTCAAAGAGATACTTGCATACCCATGTTCACAGCAGCATTACTCACAATAGCCAAGAGGTGGGAGCCACCAAAGGGTCCACCGACAGACGGATGGATAAACAAAATGTGAACTATAGATACAACGGAACATTATTCTACCTTGAACAGGAAGGAAATTCGGACACCTGCTACAACAGGGATGAACCTCGAAGACATTAGTGAAATAAGCCAGACACAAAAGGGCAAATATCGTATGGCTCCCTTTATCTGAGGTATCTAGAGTAGGCAAATTCACAGGGCAGGAAGGAGAACAGAGGGTGCCAGGGGCTGGGGGAGGCGGGATGGGGGGTTAGTGTTCACTGGGGACAGAGTTTCTGTTTGAAAGGATGAAAAAGTTCTGGAAACGGATAGTGGTTATGGCTGCACAACACCGTGAATGTATTTAATGAAACTGAATAATATACGTAAAAACGGCTAAAATGGTGAACTTTGTTATATATATTTAACCACAATAATTTTTTTTTTTTTTAAATGGTCTTGCTCAGATTGCAGCAATAGGTTCCTACCTGGTCTCCCAGCTTCCAGCTCACACTCTCCAACCTCTAAAAAATGTCCACTAGGGGGCGCTCCAAGCCACGCCTTCGGCAGTGTTTTAAAAACTCCTATCTTTTGGCTCCTCTGGGCCCCTGGCAGGCCTATCACCAAGCCCCTCATTCTGACTTTGACGGGCATTCTCATCCCCCGCTTGGCCAGCCTTCTGCCTCATCACCACTCTCCAGGTAACCCCTCCTTGCAGCTCCCAGAACACCCCATGTTCTCCTATGCCTCTTTATGTATGCACATGCTATTCCCCTGACCTGATTGCCTTCTTCTTGGCTAATTCCTTCTTCCATCGAGTCTGTCTCTGACATTCTTCTGAATTCCTCCAGATGGTATGATGCTTCCCTCCTCTGTGCTTACCAAAGCAGCCTGCACTTACCCAAAACCAACCTCTTTACAGTGGCCATCAAGGCAGTGTGATCTGGCCCCTGCCAACTCCCTCACTCCTCACTGTCTACTCCAGCACCAATGCCATCATCATCATCATCATCAATAGTAGTATTACAAAACACAACAAGCCCCAGGACCTTTGCACTTGCTCTTCCCTCAGCCTGATGCTTTCCCTCTGATTCTTCCACATGGTCAGGTGCTCCCCTTTCAAGTCTCAGCTCAAATGTCACCTCCTCAGAAAAGCCCTTCCTAATCCCTATTAGTAATGAAATAGCTTTCAACCACCCTCTTCCCCAGCCACTCTTGATTCCCAGTACCCTATTTTATTTTCTTCATAGCACTTGGTACCATCTGATAGTCTTTCTCTTTTGAGTCTGGCTCCTTGTTTAATGTCTATCTTTTCACACTAAAGTATGAGCTCCAGGAGGGCAGGAACCACTTATGTCTTGTTCACTGCTCTACCTGAAGAACTAAGAACAGTACAGGACACATAGTAGGTGCTCAATAAATATCTGTTGAATGAATGAATGGGTGGATAAATGAATAACTAGTATTTATCATCCTGGATTCTATAATTACTTGTTTATAGTCTATGAATGTGAGAAATTTGAGGACAGAAATTAACTTATTTACCTTTATATCCTTAGAGCTTTGTATATATAAAGAGGATGGATGGATGGATGGATGGACGAGCAGATGAATGGGTGGATGGTAGCTGGGTAAACATATGAATACAAAAAACCCCCAACACAAAATCTCAGGCACAATTGAGCATTTGCATTTAATACCTAGGAATCAAAAATCTTCTGGTCTGGTTGGTTTTAATCCAGAAAAGGAACTTTAATCAGTTGAGACCGAAATTACTCAGCCTTCTCCAGCCCTTTCAACCCAGTGGTGACAGACAAGAAACAATTAACAAATGGAATTAGCCGCAAGTTGGGATTCCTGAGCCTCCTAAGAGCACAGGGCGTCAACGAGTTTCTCACCACTCAGGCTCCACAATCACACTCCAAAAGCTGGCGTGTCATCTTGCCTCGCCCAGGAAGGAAGGTCACTCTGGCCTCTGAGCCAGTTACCACCCAGCCTGTCTCTTCCACCTCAGCCTTTCTTCCCTTCTCCGAGCCTTACTCCCCAGCAGAATGGAGGCCTTGGAGGGCAGAATTGTGCCTTGCTATCCCAGAGGCCCAGCGCCCCGCACACATCTCACGTTACAGCATAGAGACACTGGGCAGATATTCTCTCTTGTCCCGAATCCTGGTTAGGAGGCCCAGGCTTCCTTGGCAAGGATCTGACAATCCCCATTTTATTTTTCAGACTGTGCACTAATCAATGCTATTTGTTCAAAGACCAATGGCCATATCCCACGTGGCCACCTTCCCTGATGGAGGCCAGAAGTCTTGAGCACTGACTGTCCCAGACTCTCGCTGCTAACCGTGGCCATGTGACCCAGTTCTTGCCCATGACAGGTAAGTGAAAGTCTTCTGGAGGGTGACTGGGGGAAAGCTCTTGCTTTCTTGCAGACTCAGCTAGCATGGCCCTTCTGGCTTCCCCCCACTTATTCCTGCCACAGAGTGGACTTAATTCTTGGAAAAGTGGCAGCCATCTTGGGACCATGAGGCACAAAGCATGAGGGCAAGCCCAAGAGACTCTAGGAGATGCTGAGCCAAGCCAACAGCTGCCTACCTCAGTACACCTTGCCATGTGTGATAAAGTAGCCCTCTTAATTAAGCCAGTGAGCCGCATCCCTGAGACATTCAATTCAAATGACATCAACACAGGCCCAACATCAAACTGGGGAATGCCAAGCAACACATTATAGGGAGAAGAGTCCATATCCTGGACAAATAAAAAGCCATCAACTCTTTATTCACAGCTAGTTTTTAAAGCACAATCTCTGAGGAGTTATTTCTAGCAGTTCATATCGACTCTTCCATTTTGTTTTTTTTTTCCCCTTCCCACTTGAATGCTTAGTCAACCAAATGAAATGCAAAGAGAGTATCTAACCAAGACCAACAATGTATCCACTGGGGGCCATGACACAAATTCCGTCTTATCTCAAGTTGACTGCATTCACAAGTCTTGGCATTGGAATCCCAAACTGGTTTTTCCCTCCATCCTCCAGTCATTATAATGAAGTTATCGGGTTCAAGTTCTTTCAAACCTTCAAGACTGCTCTGGCAGATCCTTGAACGAAGATGGCGGCACGATGGCAGAGCTGCCAGGAGGTGGTGCCATCTTTTAAAAACAAGCATCCTGGTTTCCTCAGCAAGAGATGTAGGAAAAGTCTGAGCTCAGCATTAAAACACACACCGGGGGTGTCCAGGAATGACGCATCAACGATTATAAGACTCCAGCCCGTCTCCTGGACTCTAGATTACATTCATTGCATAGAACAGTTTCACGCCCCTGAACCTTTGCCCAAGCTCTTCCCTCCATGGGGGACAAATCATCTCTTCCCAGACCACACCCATCTGGCAAACAACTGTTCATCCTTCAAGACTTCAAACAAGGGTGCCTCCTCTCTGAGAGGCTTTGAACCTTGAACAAATTAAATGAAAGAATGCCGGTAAAGCACAAGACTCAGCGTCTGGCACATAGTAAGCGCTCAATGAACAGAACTGCAATTGTTTATCTACCTTCTTAAGTACCTGTGTCTTGTTTTATAACTGTAACCCAACGCCCAGCACAGCATCAAGGACATACTGATAAATATTTGCCAAAAGAAAAGACTGAGACCCTCCCCAACACTCCATCTCAGCCAAACTGGTCTATTCAGTGTTCCCCAGACATGCCTCTTACATCACCCACCCCCATACCTTTGCATATGCTATTTCTCCTTCCCAAGTGACCTTCCTCTCCTCCTCTTCCACCTAACTAGACCCTCCTAGGCCATCTTCAGGTACCCCTGAACTGTAACCCCAGGGGGGCTGGGAGAATCTCCAGTACCGCTCACTCAGGGCTTAGCACACAGTGGGCCCATGAGAGAATGAGCCCATCACTAAATGAGCCAGCAAATGCTGGCCAAGGGTTTGCAGATTTGGGAGAACATTCTCAAGGTTAGCAGAGGCCCTCCACTTGCCCCGTGACAGGGAACCCCCACAGCTGGTGAATCTGTACCTTTAGTCATGGGAGGGGCCTCTGGGACAAACTGTGACCTAAGGCCATGGTCCACAACTGAGTCACTGTGTTTTATGATCCCTGCATGAGTGCAGACCAAAGGCTCATTTTCTGGGGAAAGGAGGGTGCGCCCATCCGTGGGTGGGTGAGGGACAAGGCCCGGCGCAGGGCTCAGATTTGCCACAAGGATCCAAGGCCCTACTAAGTGTAGCCCTGAAAGCAATATGGGTGGGGGGAGGGCAGCGAGCACTAGCCAGCGAGTCAGAAAGGTGGTCTGCAGTCCTAGCTCTGTCCTGGCTGCTGTGGGACTCTCCCTGAACAAGACACCTCCCCCTGCTGGGCTTCAGCTTCCTCAACAGCAGAAAAACTTCCAAAAAAGATTGGAGGCGCTTCCCTGTTCCATCGAGCAGCTCTTCCAGAGAATGCAGAAGAAAAACAAACTGATAGCAAATAATAAACAATACAATAATGGCAGGTAACATTAAACAGGCAGTTACTCTGCACCCGGCACTGTGCTAAGTGCTTTATAAACATCATCTCGGCTCGGCTCCAACCTGGGAGAGGTACTTAATGGCTCCAAGCCTCAGTTTTCCCATCTGTAAAATGGGGATAATACTAGTTTCCATACCACGCAGGAAGCACTGTAAGCTATTAGACATTATTATTACTATGATTTTTACAGAGGAGGAAAGAGAGGCTGTGAGTGGTAAACTCACTTGCTCACTGCCTCTATTAAATGCCAGGGCCACACCGGTCTGACCTCGTGCTCAGGGTCTGACCAGCCTGTGGGTCAGCCGGGTGTGGGCGGGGCTATGCAAATCAGCAGGGCATTAGCCCTGGCAAGTCCCAGACATCTTTGAGAGGGCAGCCATGGCAGAAGAGCTGGCGGCCAACCCTGGGCTGAACAAATACCACATTCTCACCCCCAGGGCCGAGGTTGTCTTGCTCCCTCATGAGCTGACACGCCGAGTGCTGCAGGCCCAGAGAGGCGCCAGCAGGGGCTGGTCCAGAGACACAGTCCCATGGCAGAAAGGGCCCAGGTCCAAGGCTGGAAGCAGAAGAGGCCTAGTTTCCAACCCAGCTCCCCCACATGCTGTGTGACCTTGGGCAAATGGCTTACTTACCTCTCTGAGCCTCAGCTTCCTCCTCTATAACGTGGGATTCATACTCCCTCACATGAGGAGTGCAGTGGGGATGGACAAGTCCTAAGACTCAGTCTCAAAAAATGGAGATGAACCTGAACCTAAACTGGAAACCAGCAGCACAAAGTCATTAATCAAGAGCGACGGGAGCAGTAGACCCAGTTCACAGGGGAACCCCCCCCAAGCCCGTCAGGGAAGTACGACACACAGGCCTGACTGCCTTCCAGAGGAGTAGGGGCGGCCAGCAGGGCCGAGGGCTCAGGACCCCAGTCCTCACCCGGGACTAAGTCAGGCCTTCTCTCTGGGCCTCAGTTTCCCCTCTTACAATGAGAGAGCCTGAAGAAAAGGGAGAGGAGAGGAGGAGGGGGAGGTAGAAGGAAAAGCCATCACTGCAGCCCCAGCATTCACTGAGGATTTCTTCTTCGGAGTGCTGAGCGAGCTCATCTACTCCCCACAGAAATGCTCTTGAGGCCAGATGAGACCGTCCTCATCTTACAGAAGCAGAAGAAAGAACTGAGGTTCACTGAGGTCCGTCAGATCACTTGCCCAAGGCCACACAGTAGCAGAGCCAGAACTGGAAGCCACTTCTCAGCCTCCAGAACCCAACGCTGAGGTCCCTGGAGTGAGGCTTTTGGAGCCATGGGAAAGTGAGCTGGACACCACCACCCCCTGGTGGCCACTCCTTGGAATTGCAGGTGTGAGTCCTCAAAAGCTGGGAAATGAGGTCTGAGGCCCCCACCCTCCCCACCTGCATCGGAGAAGAGGAAATCAAGCAGGCAGCAACAGGCAGGGCCTCGGGGAGCCGCAAGGACAGAGCCAAGGAAGCCCCCTGGGGACTCCAAGGACAAAGGCTCCTCAATGGCAGAGAGTGGAGGAGGGGGAGCCGGGCCACCAGGGAGGATGCCAGCAAGCAGAGACTATAAAAAGACAGGCCTTAAATGCTTTTCTCTCCGTAACCTCTGTCTTCACATACACACACAAAAGTTCAAGTACAATCAGATAAGCTGAGTCGGTGCCGCCAGGGAGGCAACGAGAAAAGAGTAAGGAAGAAATCAGTGGAAAAGAATGTTAGAAAAAAAAAAAAAACCAGGCAGGTTTCAAATGTGCGCACGTCTGTGGCTGGGATCTGAACACCCGAGGAGGCTTTCCAGGGCCGCTCAGCAGACGCTCGCTGAGGTCTGCGTTCCTGCTCTGGCTCTCTGTGGCCCCCCAGCCCAGCCGTCAGCCTGCTGATCCTGGCATAGACGTTTTCCCATCTAGAACCCCGCCGGGGTGTCTTCTCCCCCCACCCCTCGTTGCAGAGGAGCAAACAGAGGTTCAGGGAAGTGAAATTTCTTGCCCATGACCTTAAAGCCAGAAGCCATGGAACCTAGGATTTCAACGCTGGAGGATCCCGGGTCTCCAAGACATGAGACCAGGCACAAATACCCTTGAAATGCACCGAGCTTGCGATACAAATGACCTCGTGAGTAGAACTGCGGTTGCCTCATTAAAGAAATGCCTATCTTAGGCGCCCCACACGTGGCCTGGGGACAAGAATAATAATAATAATGGTAATGATAACTCTCAGGAGCGCGTTTGCTGTGCACCCAGGACCATGCTGGACACTTGCCGTGTTATCTTCTCTGAGCCCTGCAGCAGCCCTGTGAAGTAGATGCTGTCATTATCCCCATTTCACAGATGAAGAGACTGAGGCCAGACACCTGTCCGCACACAGAGCTAGGGTCTGAGCCCTGGTGATCTGGCTCCACGACCAGCTTAGTTAAATTAACTCACCGGCGCAAAAGAAACAGAAATCAGGTTTCTAGGTGAGAAACCAAGTACCAAGAAGTAAGTCGCTAAAAGAGACTGAGAGGAGCAGTGTTGGATTTCGAACCCAGAACTTTCAGGCCCCAGGGCATGTTCTCATCGGCTCCATGCCAGGCAGCCGGGGTTACCTCTCTGCATTGGGCCAGAAACCCGAGAGGGGTGAAGGCAGAGCCACCAACACCCTCCACGTCAAGAACCACCGCGCAGCCAGTCCGGCAACACCGGATTCTTGGACAGGCCCCCGCCGCCCTCGGCCTCCTTGGGCCCCTGGGCCAGCCTTGACTGTCCACACGACCGCATTCCCAGTGGTGTCTGATGCTCACCAACCCCACGCGAGTCCCAGTCCAGCTGCGCCGGCATCACTCACCACGAATGGCCCGCTCCTCTTGTCCTTGCAGAAACTGTGGCTCCTCCAGGGGCCCGAGGCTACGGGGGACCCCTGCCAGAGTGGCTGCTCCTTGTCCGGCAGGGCATCCTCCTTCCCCAGGTCCTGTGGTACAGAACACAAGCAGAGGACTTTATTGGGGCTTTCCCATTTATGGGAAGAATATGTCACAGCGAGAGAGTCCGTTCTGTGCCTAAAAGGGCAAAAAGAAAATTAAGGCACCAGAAACCCCACCCCGCGGCAGTCCACCTTAATGACGGGAGGTAGTATATGGGGTCTGGGTTCAGGCCAGCCTCAGCCACTTAATAACTGTGTGGCCTCAGGTTAATGCCTTAACCTCTCTGAGCCATGACCACGTGGGGAAAGACCCCTAATAACAGTACTCAGCTTCTAGGCTCAGGGGAGAACCAAGTGAGGAGTAGCGCTTGGAAAGTGCGTGACACCGTGCTGCCACCAGGGGGCGCTGTGCACGAGTCCAGGGCCCCTGGCTTGCTTCAGGCTCCTCTCCCCCATGGCTGGTACCTGGGGAGCCCTCCATAAGGGCTAGCCAGCCTCATTATTGTCACTGGTAACTTTTGGTGACCTCATGTCAGACATTTCTCCAAGCCTCCAAACACATATGCACAGAAGCACAGATACAGAGAGAAATGATCTAGGAACAGGGCAGTACTAGATACCCTAGTCTGAATTCTGTGGTTTTGCTCCAGCCGGTCACATATAGGGGATACACTCACAGGCCGTAAAAATGGGACTCCAGAATTTGTAGTGCACATGTCTCACACTCTCCCTGCACAGATAAGGGAAGGAAGGCCCAGAGAGGGAAGGCATCTGCTTAAGAACACACAGCACAAGTAAAGAGCAAGGCTGGATTCTGGATCCCTTGCCTCACAGACTCTTTGATGCCTTACGAGACCTTCTGTGTGCCCTCCTACCCCCTGGCTGTTCCTTCTCAGCCTCCCCACATCTCAGAGGGATGTCTACTCATCCAGGGCCAGCCCTAGAGCCTTCTCTTTTCCTGCTCCATCTGACTCCCTCGGGGTTCTCTCATAACACCCCCTTGCTTTAAATAAATCCCATCTGTGCACAGCAACTCCCGACTTTGTCTATGTTGGGACCCCTGACTTGCAGATCCCACCATTCACTCCACATCTCCCCACACTGCTCACACTCATCTTAGCCTTCACATGCCCCAAACAGGCCTCTCCATTCCTTCCCTCCAAAATTCCAAAATTCCTCCTCCCCTGCCCTGCCCCTCACCCAGCTGTGCTGGCCAAGATCCTCAGGTCGCCCTCCATTCTTTTGCTTCTCTCCACCTCATCAACAAAGCTGAGACTCTGCCTTCGAAACATGCTGCAAACCTCACATCATAAACCAAAATCAACTCAAAATAGATCAAAGCCCTCAATGCCAGAGCGAAAGCTAGAAAACTCTCAGAAGAAAATATAGGCTTAAATGTTCGTGACCTTGGATTAGGCAGTGGTTTCTCAGATATGGCATCAAAAGCACAAGTGACCAAAAAAAAATAAATTGGAGCTCATCAAAATGAAAAACTTTTGTGCTTCAAAGGGCACCATGGACAAAGTGAAAAATACAACCCAGAGAGTGAGAGGAAATTTCTGCAAATCCTATGTCTGCTAAGGCACTTGTGTCCAGAATATATAAAGAGTAATTACAACTCAATAACAAAAAGAACAATAACCCAATTAAGACTGGACAAAGGATCTGAACAGACAAAGAAGAGATACACATAGTCAAACATGCACATGGAAAGATGGGCCATGGAAAATGCAAGTCAAAACCACAATGAGATACCTTAATACCCAGGAGGATGGCTAGAATCAAAAAGACAGGTAAGTGTTGGCAAAGGATGTAGAGAAATCAGCCCTCACGCACTGCTGGTAGAATGTACAATGGTGCAATTGCCTTGGAAATCAGTGGCTCCCTTATGCTCTGGCCCTGGCCCCCTGTGCCAGCTGGTGCCCTTCCAGCATCCACGGGACCAGCTCATCCCCATGACGGCCATCACTCAGGTGGCACCTTTCAGGTCCCCTCCCCAGGAGACCTTCCCCTGACCACCTCTTAGAGTCATCTCCCCATCGCCTCTTCTTCTATCTCCCCAGGACTTAACTACTCTCACTCACTTGGGGTCTGTTTGCCCCCTGGACCGGAGCCATCCACTGGAACATTCTGTGGTTACGGAGATCTTCTTTATCTGGGCCGTACAATACACCCGCCATGAGTCACCCGTAGCTTTTGAGCACTTGAATGTGGCTAGTGGGACCGAGGAACTGAATTTTTAATCTTGTTTAACTTTAATTTTCATTTAAATTCTGTGGTTTTTCATTGATGCCACATGTGGTTGGTCGCCGCCTTATTACATGGCGTGGCCTGATACCGTGGCCTGGCCCCTCCCAGCAGCCCAGGTGCCTAGAACAGGGCCTGGCACAGGGTTAGCCCATTTACTAAATGTAGTAAGTGAGTGGAGGTCTGGAGGTGCTTCTCTCTGATTCCCTCAAACCTCCTTCACATCAGGCCCTGGGCCAGCAGCTTGACCACATATTGCTTCACAATAAATCTCCAATAAACCGTGAAGCAGGCAGGATTCACATTCCACGGCTGAAGAAATTTAGGCTCAGAGAGGTCTGGCAAGATGCCCAGAGTCACACAGCTAATAAGTCACAAAGCTACGGCCTGATCCCAGGTCTGCCCAATAGGCAGTCCAGGGCTGTTTCCAGGGAGAAATCAAATCGTAAGAGTACAAATGGTTCACCTTCCTAATAAAGAACTCCAACAACTCAAGGAAAAAAGGACCAAGGACGAGGTTCCAAAAGAACAGCGGGCAGAACATAAGCAAGTGGGTGACTGGAAGGAAAAACAGAGCCTCATGCATGTGACAAGAGGAGGGGCACTCATCAGGGGCATGACATCCCCAAGTCTGGTAATGCACCGGGCTGCTCAGGCGGAGGGGAAATGGGGTCCTGTCATTGAGGGCAAGGATGGGACCAGGTACAGCCCCCCAAAGCTGGGCACTCGGGCAGGATCCTGCAAAATTACAACGGTGCTCCCCCTAGACACTCACCACCCTAAGCCCACGGAAAACCTGCTCATGTGCAAAATGACGTCAGAACGTGGTTGGTATTTAGCAAAAGATCAGGAATATCACCCATCTCTACCGTACAGCAATCAGGAAGAATGAGGACGCCCTGTAGGCTGAATCCGAAAGCTCTCAAAGACACATATATGGATGTGAGCCTGGGTGGTTCAGTCGGTTAAGCGTCTGCCTTCGGCTCAGGTCATGATCCTGAGGTCCTGGGATCGAGCCCCGCATCAGGCTCTCCGCTCAGCGGCGAGTCTGCTTCTCCCTCTCCCTCTGGCCCCTGCTTGTGCTCTCTCTCTCTCTCAAATAAATAAATAAAAATCTTAAAAAAAAAAAAAAAAAAAGAACTTGTGTTCGTATTTGCTTGTATTTTCAGAAAGAAACTCTATATGAATTTGGACCAGAAAAGAAGCTAAGTGGTCAAGGATGGGAGGAATGCTGAGGATGGGCGAGAAGAGGACAAGGGGGTATCATGATACTCCATTCCTTTAAGTATTTTCAGAGCCTCTTGACAATGTTCTCTCCTTTGAAATTCAAATAAATCAGTTAATTAAATAGAATACTGCAATCCGGCATGGGACAAAGTTTTGATAAATGTTTCTTCAGTGAAAAAGAAAAAGAGAGAAAGAGGAGGGAGGGAGGGAGGGGGGATCACTTTAAGTACAAACACACCCCACGCGGGATACGTGGGCAGCACTGACTGTGAATCAAGAAAGCCTCACCCAGGGGGGAGAACGCTTGCACCAAGATGCTCCCTGAAGCCCTGTTTGTGACACAAAGACTCAACCAACCCAAATATCCATCCACAAGTGTCCGGATAAAAAAAGTTTGGGCTCAGTCACTTAACAAAGTACTTTGCAGCCACTGAAAATAATAAAGTGATTATCTACATACTGGTTGTTTTTTTTTTTTAACTGTTAAGTTAAAAAAAAGCAAGTTGTAGATTTTCTGTAGAACGTTGCCATGTTTCCATTAAGACAGCATGTGATTTACCTATATCTGTACCTGGCTGGCCTTCCTTACCTGTGGAGCCACGTGCATTAGGGGCGGGATGATTCTCAGGGCTGGGGGTCAGGGAGCCCATCTGTGCGTGGTAGGATGCTGGAAGGCTGTACCCCACACTCATCATTTAGGGGAGCCTCTCATTCTAAACCGTGTGCTTACCATAACACGTTCAACTTCACACGAGCGTGCACTGCTTTTGCAGGAAGGAAAATACAACTACAAATAGAGGTGCAACTCTGTGGTGTAGGAAAGCCCCAAAGATCCCGAAAACGAACAGTGGCTGCCTGGCGGGGTGTGGGGGGTGGGATCCAGGGATACACTCTCTTATACACTCTCGTAAGGTCAGAATTTTTAACAACCAACATTTTGTACTTCTGTGTGGCTCTTATCTATTTTTTCAAGATCAGGAACCAAAGCTGGTTGGGCAGGAAAGAAGGGAAACAGGGAGCTGGTCCAAGGCGTCCCAATCCCTTGGTGAGAAAACAGATCCTCTGACAACAAGCACTCCTGGGGCCTGCGCAACCCGGGCCGGCATCCAAGGCCGGGCCGGGGGGCCCCCTCCATGCCGCCCTGACCCTCCCACTGCCAGAAGGCCTCTGAGCAAGGCAAATGGATTAGGTGTCACATTTCCTCGTCTTACCCCATCTCCCGCTGTGCCCACAATAACAGCCCCGTGGAACCCCTCCTGGGGCGGCGCCTCAGCAGAACCCACGGGCCAGCCCTGCGCTCGCACCCACCGGGCCTGCCCACAGAGCTGCCGGGCAGAAACTTCTGTCCACTCTGGTGAGGGATCTGAGGCCCAGGGAGGCAAAGTCACTGCTTCACGCACAGCTGGTGAGCGGCAGACTGGCGTGTGAACGCGGGACCTGGAAAGCCTTGGGTGACCCTTTGTGTCACGATCTGTATTGGCCTCACCCCACTGTTTCATTTCTACCATGTCCCTGTCCAGGTTGGACCCTCTACTTTCTTTTTACAGATGAGGAAACTGAGGCACAGAGCCTCGGAGAAGGGGTTTGCCCTTCATCACTCAGTCTAAGAAGCCGAGGTGGGTTACATCCATATGCAACCAAAGTTTCAACCCCGTTAAGAGAATGCTCTCTTGGATGGAAAAGAGAGGCAAAAATAAGAATTTGTGTTCATATTTGCTTGTATTTTCAGAAAGAAACTCTATGGGAATTTGGACCAGAAAAGAAGCTGAGTGGTCACGGGGTGGGAGGAATGCTGAGGATGGGTGAGAGAGGGATAAGGGGTTGATACGCAGATTTCTTCCCCATCTTCAAGGTTCCTCGTTCACCACCGAGGAGCCTACTTGAAAGCTTGGGTGTCAAGCCAGACCTGGGTTTAAACCGTAGGTTGCCATTTGGTGCTGTGTGACCCGAGACAAGTTACTTAACTTCTCTGAGCCTGGGTTTTTTCCATCTGTACAAGACGATCACGTCTGCCACTGACATTGTGGGCACCCTGCCCTGCCCAACACTCGAGTACTTGCCAATGGCAATGGTGTCCTGCTGGGGGGTAGTTTACTCTCCGCCACTGAGCGTGGCACCAGCCAGGATGGAAGAGTCTGGATGTTGAGAGCCCCAGAAATAGCCTCAGGAGAGGGCAGAAGGGAACTGGAAAATAAATACGCCAGGTTCCTTGCCCTTGGGACAGGACAAGTCAGGGGTGATCTATGCCACTTCCCAGAGGTCTCCGGCAAGAAGGAGCCTCAGAGGCCACGGGGGCACCATTCTCATCAGCCTCCCCCTTCCCTGCCTCACTTCTCCACTGGGATCCTGCCAGGGATCACCTTCTAAAATAACTACCTGCGGGACACCTGGGTGGCTCAGTCGGTTAAGCGTCTGACTCTTGATTTCGGCTCAGGTCATGATCACAGGGTCGTGAGATCGAGCCCCGTGTCGGGCTCTATGCTCAGCAGGGAGTCTGTTTGTCCTCCTTCTGCTCCTCCCCCAGCTCATGCTCTCTCTCTCTCAAATAAATAAATAAATAAATAAAATCTTAAAAAATAAAAATAAAACAACTGCTTGCAAGGGTCTGCTTCTACGGAAACCCAAACCACCACAATCCCACAAAAGAGGGATTGCCATGAGACTCACATAAGATTGCTCCTTCACTCATTCAACAAGTATTCCTTGCATGTTCATAAAATGTCATCCATGCAGGATGCTGAATATGAGGGACAGGATAATGAACTGGAAACAACATATACTGGAACGGACAGCGGGTGCTCGATAAACGATCATCATCATTCTGGGCCAGAGGTTTCAAACTGGTGGCGCATGGACTAAATGGAGCCAGCACGTGTTAAGAACCAGCCGGACCTGGGCAGTAGCTGCCTCTGCCCCTCCCCCCCAGGAATGAGCTATTTGCCACAATCCCCACCACTCCCTAGAGTCCCACAACCAGCCTGACTCCATTCATTTACATACCCACCTGGCCCACGTGGGATGGGAGTTGGAGACCCCTGGCCTATGTGTCCAACCAACGTTTTACAAAACCAAAACAGCCTTCCTGCTCACCTTTTGACTGTCTCGAGTCCCCGACTCTCGCCAGCAGGGCTCCATTTTGGTCTCCTTGGCCTCAGAACTGTCTCCGGGGAGGCTGGACCTCCCTCTGGGTTGCTCTTGCCTCCTCTCTCTGGCTTCCTGCATGACAGACAGGCCCTCTCGGACTTTGGCAGGGGGCCCCTTCTCCGAATAGGCCCTCTTGACATTCAGCGGTGACCTGCCACAGTCGTATGGGTGATCACCCTGCTGAACCACACTGTCCTCCTCTCCTCTCCCGATGGATTTCCTTGGGGTCCCTTTCCTCTGGTCAGTGGGAGAGGATCTGGCCAACACGCTGGCCCCACTGCCCAGATCCTCCCAGGGAGTGGGCTTTGACTCGTCTGGGGAGTTCGGATACTTTGCACTCTGAGGTTTACTAACCAAATCCTTTCTGTCACCCTCAGGGGTTCCCAAAACTTGTCTCCGGGGACCCGCGGGGCCAGAAGAGGCCCCTGGATACTTTTCATTAGGAGCCGAGAGTGGCAGAGCCCACAGAGGAGGGCTGAGTGTGGGGTTCGCGGCTGCCCCCGGGGCCTCTGCTGGCTGCTGGCCGGAGCCAGGACTGGAACCGTGGTTTGCTTCGGCAAAACTGGCTTGTTTCCGGAGACCCTCAGCTTCAGACCTCTCCTTCGAGCTCCTCCTTCTTGGGTCCACCCTGCCTTGCCGGCCGGGCCTCTCCAGAGTCGAGCCGCTGGGCGCTGTGGGCGTACCCACCACTGACTCCTGGCCCTCCTGCTTCTTGTAGTCCGCCATCAGGGCGTCAATGTCGAGAACGCTGGATCTGTAGCCATCTTTGATTTTCCCTGGGACCCTCGCACTGACCACCTCAGGGTCCCTTCTGATGAGGAGATCGCTGGCTTCCAGGTGGCTTTTGGGGGCACTGCTGGGGGGTGTCCTGTTCCCACTATCCTTCCGATTGCTCTGAAAACCGGTGCCATCTTCTGGTCCCCGGCGGATCCATAAAGCATCAGCATCCATGCTTCTTTCACTAGAAGGATCCAGAGTCCTGTCCCTAAGAGGTGATGGGTGGTCTGTTGGCTTCGGAGGTTTTGAACAGCTTGCACTATGGCGCTCTTTGCCCTTAGCCCAGTTGTTACTGCCCTTGGCCTCCAGTGGCTCTTCATGGTTAAGAGAAACCAACGTGGATGTTAGAGGATGAGAAGGAGGCGGGATTGTTTTTCTAGAATGTTCCGTCAAGTTTTCAGGCCCTGGCTTAACAACGCTCTTTGCTTTTTGAGTATCGGGAATCTGATACGTCACTGCAAAAAATGTCGCCCTGGGTTCCAAAGAGGACCCCTGCTTCACCGCTGGCCGAGTCGGGTCCTGGGAAGCACCTGGGCTCACCTCCTGGGTCTCCACCCTGTGGTGGGATAGCTCAGGTTTTCTTAAGGCACTGGTGGTGGGGCTCCAATGGTCTGTTCGTCTCTGCTCCACCTTCCAGGAGTTTTCTGGGGCCAGGAAGCTGAATTCGTCAAACTTCACGTCGTGGGGCAACGTCCGCCGCCGCCACCTCTCGAACCTCTGGTCCAGGGGACCCGCCTTCCACATCTTGGCCTCGGGCTCCGGTGCCTGGGCCGGCTGTGGCTCACCCTCACCAGCAGCCACAGTGAGGGGTCCCTTCTGCACCCACTCTTCTGGATGCGACCTTGCCCGGAAGTCAGACGACTCGTCCTTACCCCTGGGAGGAATATCCAGAGGGCACCCCCAGGGGGCACCCCTCTCTCCCGCTGAGCTGCAGCCTCCTGACTTGTTCCTGGCCTCATCAGGCCCCTCCTGCAGGGCCTCCCAGACGGCAGCCTGGGTGGCCCTCCCAGAGCTGGCTTGGGGGCCGCAGGGCCTGGCTGAGCGCTCGCTGTTGATCTCGGGGCCCGGTTCTGAGCCTTTCTCTTCACTGGCCACCACAGTGGCTTTATGCCAGTTCACGGTCACCCCACCTGTCCATTTGGGTGACAGGCAATTGCTCCCAAACGTGTCCTTCGGCTCTCGGAAGTCCGGCTTTGGCCCACTGACTTCATGAGTCCTTCGAGCTTCCCAAATCAAACTGGCCCTTTGGACAGACCCCGCCTGACCTCCCAGCCTGCACTCTGGGTCAGCAGGGGTGACCTCGTGGGACTGCCGTCTCCCCTTCGGTGAGAGCTGAGACCTGCCGCTTCGCAGGGTCACGGCTTTTTCCTCCGACGCCGTGGAGACGGCCTCACTGTGCACACGCTTGCCCACCGTGTGCACGATGTCATACTTGGGCTCGACCCTCTGGGATGGGGGAGGATTTTCGGAGCGTTGGAGGAAGGGGTTTTTATGGCGTTTTTCATCCAAAGGGTGTTCTTCCGGGAGGGGCACGTGATACCGTTTGGGTTCACCATTCGAAAGGGTGGTCCGTCCCCATTTCTCTGTATTGGGATTTTCAACCCATCTGGAGTTCTGTTTCGTGAGGTTTGTCTTTTCCGGCAGGTCCTTCCCCAGCCAAGAGCTTCTCTCGTGCCTGGGTCTGACTTCTGAGACATGGGCATCTGCCACATCTCTGTGGGGCGTGGCCAAGGGACAGTGTCGTGACTGGTCAGCCACTGTGTGTCTCTCCACGTGATGCTCAAACACTGTGGCCCACACAGTCTGGAAGCTTCCATCATCTTCTGGAGTGCTGTCAGAAGGGCTCAGAGCCCCCACCGAGCTTTTACCCCGACAGTTGCTGGGGACTTGATTAGAACTGTCTTTCCGCTCTGTGTGCCTAGACTTCTCCCGGAGCGAACCAGGCTTCCAGGGGCTTCTTGGGAGGGATGGTCCATCCACACCGTGCCCTTCCTTTTGCTGAAAAAAAAAGAGAAACAATCCAACTTAAGTTAAGGGACTTGAAAGAGAAAGGAAGTGGTGAGATGATCAAAACAGCTGCTTTTAAAATCACAACTGTGAGATACCATAAAATTCCAAAGACTGAACACACCCAGTGTGGGTGAGGATGTGGGAAAATGGACACTCTTGGATACTGTTGGCAAGGACATAAATGGGTACGACTTTTGGATGGTTCAGTATACATTTCATGATCCTAAAATACTCATTTCCTTTTAATCTGGCCAATTTCCTCCCAAGACTCTTTCTTGGCCCAGATGCCCAAGTCTGGCTAAACAAGAGTGCTTGGGGAGCACTGTTAAGAGAGATAGCAAACGACACAGAAACAAACCTAAATGCCCACCTGTAGGGCTCGGGCTAAATGAGCTCCAACATAATCCAGACAATGGAATGCCACAGGGTGCCTGGATCCTGAAGGGGGGTGGCTCCTAATGTCACATCTGACAACACACAAAACACTGTGGTGTGGGTGGGAGAAAAGCAGACTGTGGAAGAGTGTATTTATAAAACAATACCGTTTCTAAACAACTGTGTGTGTACATGTATGCACGTGCAGATAAACAGCGGAGAAAAGACGGAAATCAAACTGTGAGTAAGGGAGTGAAGGGAGGACGAAGGCATGAGGAGGAGAACATCGTTTTTCCTCTTGCACACTCAATTCTGTTCGACTTCATAATATGCGTGAATTCCTTAGTCATTTCTTGGTCTAGAAAGAAGTCTACTTCAACAACGTAAAGACTTAACCATCTAACCCAGCAATCCCGTTCCTGGGGAGATACCCAAAAGAAGTGAAAACAGGGGTTCAAATAAAGACTTGCATACCGATATCTACTGAAGTATGATGCACAATCACCAAAAGGTGGAAACCACCCAGATGTCCACCAGAAGAAGAACAGATACCCAAATTGTGGTCTATCCATACAGTGGGACAGTATGCAGGCATAAAAAGGAACAAAGTACTGATTTATGCTCCAATGGATGAACCTCCAAAGCATTATGTTAACTGAAAGAAGCTAGACACAAAGGGATAGGCGTTTTGTGATTCCATTTATACGGAATGTCCAGAATAGGCAAGTCTATAGGGACAGAAAGTAGACTCGTGGTTGCCAGAGGCCACAGGTGGGAGATGGGAAGTGAATGGCTGGCTCAGTCAGCAGAGCATGTGACTCTCGATCTCCAGGTCGTGAGTTCGAGCCCCACGCTGGGTGCAGAGATTACTTAAATTGAAAAAAATAAAAATATTTAAAAAATTTTTTAAAATTAAGAAAAAAATAAAAATAAATAAATTCTGGAACTAGATGGTGGTGGTGGTAGTTCAACACTGAGAATACACTTCATGTCACTGAATTATTCACTTTAATATGGTTAGGATGGGGGCGCCTGGGTGGCTCGGTCAGTTGAGCATCTGACTCTTGATTTCGGCTCAGGTCATGATCTCAGGGTCCTGGGATCGAGCCCCATTCAGCGGGGAGTTTGCTTGTCTCCCTCTCCCTCTGTCCCTTCCCCACCTCATGCTCTCTCTCTCTCTCTCAAATAAATAAATCTTAAAAAAAAAATAAAATAAAATGGTTAAGATATATACAGGGCCACAGTTTGCTACTCTCTACTGCAGATGATGGAATGCCATTAAAGAACTGAAAAAATATTTTCATTTGAAGTTTTTGTTTACATTTGATTACATAAAATTTGCATAAATAATACATGAATCCATTCCCTCTAAACAATACAAAGCTTAAGTCCTTTTTGAGACTTCAAATATCCAAATACCAGGGCCCTTCCTGGATAACAGCTGTTATCAATGGGGAGCAGTATATCCGTGAAGAACTTTCCAGAACTTTCTCCTAGTATGTGTGTATGTGTGTATTTTTATATATGTGTGTATACATATGTATAAAGACTTTTTAAATTTAAAAATATATGCATTGTTCTTAAAAAAATGAAAATTGTATATTTTATGTTATGCGTCTTTTACTACAATAAAAAAATTACCGACAGAAAAAACTATTTACAGAGATCAAATCTCTGTATTAAATAAAGCAAGGGTTCCTTTATTAACTTTCATTTCTTGAAAGTTTTCTCACACATACAAAATTATAGAGAAAATAATAAATTCACCCCAACCCATTCCCTCAATTCAAGGACAACCAGCATTTTGTCCCACTTGCTTCACAGGGTCCTTTTTGTTCTTGTTGTTACCACTATACCATTTTAATGTGAATATAAGAGGCTTTACTTCAACCGGACCCTCTCTCAACGGCTTTCAAAGAAGTGACTCAGAACATCCAAGGATAAAAAGCAGGGCAAACCCCCGCCCCCAGGAGTGGTGGCACTGCCCTTCAGATCCAGCTCCCGGGGTACAAACACGCTTGCCACCAAGCTCTGGTGTTTAAAAGTCCGCATAAGTGTCTTAAAAAGTGAAACTACACCTACCATACTACCCAGCCATTCCTAGGCATCTACCCAAGAGAAAAGGCAATAGATATCCCTACAAAGCCTTGCCCGCAAATGTTCAGAGCAATAGCTCCAAAATGGGAGACAACCCAAATGTCCATCAACAGGGCGAAGAGATAAACAAATCATGGTCTACCCACACAATGGAATGCTACTCAGCTACAAGAAGGAATAAACTATTGATAAACATGCATACAGCATGACACAACTCAAAGTAATTATTCTGAGTGAAAGAAGAGAGATCAAAAAAAAAAAAAAAAAAAGCACTGGTTGCATTTATAGAAAAATCTAGGAAAAAATCTAGAAAATGCAAACTGAGCCATAGGAACAGAAAGCAGATTGGTGGCTGTTTGAGGGTAGGAGGAGGGGCCAGGAGTGGTTACAAAAGAAGAAACTTGCAGGTGCTGGAGATGTTCTGTATCTTGATGGTGATACATTTTTGCCCAGTGCACATGTATATGTCAAAACTCATCCATGCACACTCGAAATGGGTCCAGTTTCCTGTACATCAATTATACCTCAAAAAAAGCTGTTTTAAAAAAAATTAAAACCCCGCAGGAGGCATCAACCACAAATGGGTTAGACCTAGTAGTTATTTTATGAGCTTCTCCTTATTAAATAAGATTAAATAAAAAATACTTTTAAGCAATTTAGTTGCTGGTAGTTTCCCTCCTTCTGCTACTGCTAGGTGACAAGCCAAGGTAGGGAAGGGAACAGGGACCATACTGAGGGAACCTGAAGGAGTTTCTATGAACAGTTTTAACCTAAATTTTAATTTCTTAATAAAGCAGGCATTCGTACGTAAAAAAGCCAGGTCCCTCTTGCTCTTTGCACAGGAAAAAAAAATAAAACCTGGCAATTACATTTGTAAACAATATTTAACACTAAGGAGTGCAGAATCACAAACCCAAAAGGGACTTGAAAAGTCCCGGCATTAAAGAAAAAAAAAAATGTTTCATTCTTCATGAGAGGCTTCTGATTCTTTCCTGGGCTCTTTTTCCAGTAAGGGAAGCTACCCACTGGAAAACAAGATGTGCCAAACCCGGGGGCTCTTTACCTTTTCTCCAGGTTCCTTAGGAAGCTCGCCACTTAGCTCAGAACACTTCTCATACTTGACTTCATTGCTTGACGCTGGACTCGAAAACCTGGTACAGAGATCCACGTTACTTGTTTGGGGCCAGAATCTGTGACTCCCTCCAGCCCACACCCTGTAACTAGCTCACGGACCCAGGGGTGAGATTAGCATTGAGATCAACAAAGCAACACCGCCTGGTTTGCTCTGAGACAAGATGCGTCCTTTCCGTTCGCCAAACCCAGAAGGGCCCGGTGGGGGACGGCTTACCTTAAACACAACATCGTTGGGGCACCAGGAGCCCCAGGCTTGGGTGAAGAGACCTGGGTGTCAGTCCTGGCTACACTGTCTCCCCACTGCAGGAGCTTGGGCTGCGCTCGTGACTTCACCTGAGCCTCTGTCTCTTCATCTATAAAACGGGGATAATTAACACCTCCCCATTGTCTTTTGCTACCCAAGGCCCTAATAGCTATGTGAGGGCGTTTAGGGAAGAGTAAAGATGCCCCAGGAGGGATAATTAATGGTTGCTATTAGCAATGCCAGGCACACCAGAAGCCCCACCACAGACCTGCCACGGGACTCGGGGGTGGTGGGTCGTCATGGAATGTGTGGGGGCACGGGCCTGTCGCTGCCTCTCTGGGTAAGCTTAGCCAAGTCATCGTCCCTCCCTGGGCCTCAGTTTCCCCACTTGTCAAGGGGAAGAGAAAGAAAGGGTATTCTGGTGCTAGAATGTTCCCATCTCTGAAGAGCTCCTGGAGTGGATGTCTAATGATGAATTCGGGGCTGGGGGCTGCAGAGACAAGGGAGGGGAGAGAAATAAACCACTTCACCTGGTCCCACTCTACAGTCCTGCAGGGTCTGCCTGCCGGGAGGCATGAGGCCGTGGGTGAGTTATTCCCACACTCAAGCCTCAGTTTCCCCATCTGTCAGATGAGAATAATCCGAGCCACTGGCAGGACATGGGAAAAGGTGTGTGAGGTCCCTGGGACAGGGGCACCTGGGACAGGGGGACAGGGGCACCTTCTCCAGCTCACCTCTTTCTCTGTTATCTTAACTCGGGCCTGGCTGCACATGACAATCACTTGGGAAGCTTTTGCAAACAACCAAGATATGAGCCTCCTCCCCAGACCAGTGGAATCAGAATCTCGAGTTTGGGAGGGAGGGGTGCCCCAGGCCTCGGGATTTTTTTCCAGATGCTTCTCTCTCTGCTGAGAGCCACTGGTCTGACCGTGGCCCAGCTGGCTGCCCTGGTATGTCAGTGGCATGCGTATCATTAAGGACCTGGTGGCCACACCCAGTGGCATCTCCCTGTTGAAGCCGGGAAGCCACTTGTGGGAAAGCAAAAGAGCAAGAGATAGCAGAGGCCGGCTGAGCTTAGAAAATCCTCAACTAACAGGATTCATCGTGTCGTTTGGAGCTACCACGTAGTGATGGCTTCCCGTGGGCAGAGTGAGTCACAGCGTTATCTGTGAGCTTTTGCCTTAATCCTTCAAGGAAGGGTTGCGTTTTAAAGACAAAGAAGCCAAGGCTCAACAGGGGAAGGGACTTGCTCAAGCTATCTTGACCCATTTGATTTTACTTGGGGGCCGCTCATGGAGGCTCAGGCCATAGAGTAACGTCCTCAGGCTTCTGGAAAGGCAAGCTGAGCCAGGGACCCAGCTGTGCTGGAGTACATGGGGCTCCGGACTTCTGCACGGTACTTCACCTCTCCTATCCGCCTCTGTGAAATGGGCACGATACCTCCCACTGCGAAGTGTAAAGAGGAGAAAGGACAAGGAAATGGAGCTGCTGGCATACACCGAACCTGGAGGGGGGCTGTGTTACCTCTCTGCACCTCAGGTCTTTGTCTGAGAAATGGAAGCTAAGGCCACCTCCTCTTAGAGGCTGTGGGTAAATCGAGAGGGGGGGCTGTAAGGTGCCTAGCGTGGAGCCTGGCACCCAGTTCCCTTTCCTGAGGGGCCTCTGGTAGGCGGTCTGAGGCAGCTCAGGGCTGAGCGAAGCCCGTGGAACATTCCCACTTACAGTTTGGTCAGATCCGCCGACAACGGCCGTGCCTGGAAAGTCTTCCTCCTGATCTCTGGCTTTGCCTCAGAGCTCTCGGCAGCCCAGCCTTTGATCCGCTCCTGGACGCTCACACCCGCTTTCTCAGGCTCTGGGGCAGCCGACGGGGGCTCAGGGGTGGCCGGTGGGGGTCCGGATTCTGCTGCCAAGGCCAAGGTGCTCTCCTCCCCAAACAGGCTGATGCGCTTCTTGACGCTGCCCCTGGGGGCCCATCCTCCCTCCAGCCGGCTTTCCCCCTCAGCTGCTCTGCTCTTGACCTCAGCAAATTCTTGGTCTTTTCCCGGTCTGGGCGAGGGGGACAGGGGCACCTTCTCCAGCTCCCTGAGCAGCTTGGCTTTCTCTTCCCCGGGATGCTGGTCATCCGTGGGGGTGTCCCTGGCTGAGCCCCCCGCAGTTCTGAGGCTGCCCGCCTCTGCCTGCTTGAAAAGCACCTTCTCCTTCTGTTCTCGGGTCTTCCTGGCTACCTCCAGGAAGTCTGAGTCTGAGTCACGAAGGCGAAGGTTTGCTCTGACCAAACACTCCATGTCCACTTTGGGCTCCGGGTCGGCCCTCTCCAGCCCCCGACACTGGACAGTGGAACCTGTGGTGGCCTCGTCGGCCACCTTCTTCAGCAAGGCCTCTCTGCTCTCAAACCGGGCCGTGAGGTCCATGGACAGAGGCCTGGGCTTCCTCACCCATGTCTTCTCAGGCGGGGTGGGGGGCGCCTTCCCCATCACGGCCGCCCCGCCGGGGCCTGGCTTCTGAGGCTGAATGGAGTCGATGAAAATGGCCGACACAGGCCTTCTCCTCAGGCGAGGCTTGGGCTCCAGAGCGGGGTCCCCCGTGTCCTCCACACTCCTGGCCTTCCACAGAGTCTCATTTGGGCCTGTCTCCTCTTGGGGGGCAGCTGGCTTGATGTCCTGTGACAGGGAGGCCGGTCGGGGAAGGGTCCCAGGCTTTCGGGCAGGCAGGGCAGGCTTGACGGCCACCTCGGGCCGGGAGCCCAGAGCGGGCTCCTGACACACACCCGTGGTGGCCTCCCGAGCCCCCTCACTGATTCCCTTTCCCAGAGCGGGGCCAGCTTTGGTGGTTTCAAAGACAATCATGGTGCTGGATCGGGGCCGCGGGAAGGTGGCCTTGTTGAACAGAGATGAGCTTCTCCTCAGGCCCTCCCCGTTCCCCACCTCCTGCCCCACCAAGCCGGGCATCTTCTCACTCAGGTCCTTTGCCACCACGTCCCGGGAGCGCCCACAGGGAGGAGACAGGCTAGTTGGGCTGGGCCCCAAGGATGGGACAAGGGATTTCACGTCCGGGGCCTTTTCCCTGCAGAAGGGCTTGGGGGCAAGTCTGGGCAGCGGCAGTAAGCGGGCCGGGCTCCTAAGGGGGCTTTTTCCTTCCAAGAGCAGCGCTGAGGGTGCCCCGGGGGCATCGCCGGCCTGGCAGAAGTAGGTCCGCTTCAGGGTCTCCTCCTTGGAGATCTCGCCGAGGCCTGGCACTCCTGTCAGGGAAGTTATGGAACCGACCTCGACCCGAGTCGCCATGGCTACAGCTGTGGATCCATGGGGATGAAGAACATCCGAACTAGGGAAGCAACCACTAAAAGGAAAAAAGCAAAGGAGAGGAAAAAAATAAATTTAAATCTCAGTGTCTGAGTCTAAGCAAAGCGTTTTGGGGGAATGGGCCCGGGAGGCCGGAGCCCTGGGTGCTGGACGACCACTCTCCACCGACCTCACTGGGGAAGCCCGGGGACGGCCTCTCCACCTCTCTGAGCTCCGGGCCATCTCAGAAGTTGGTTCCAGCCCCAACGGTCGGGAAAGGGTGGTGACATTCTCTGGGACCTTCCCCACTCAGCTAGTCTCAAGGCCAGCTCTTAGTAAAAAGGGATTATCTCTGCTATACAGAGAAGGAAACCAGCTCAGAGAGGCCGAGGAACGGCCTGATGTCACTTAGAGAGTAAGGGGCAAAGTCGGGATTCGAACCCCGGTGGGACTCCAAACGCACACCACACACTCCCAGCATAGGCTCCGGGGAGAGCACCCTCATGTCCCCTCACTCCTGTTACCCCCAAGTCATTTCCCATTTCGGAGCCTGCCCACATCAGGCATTTCCGCTGACCCTCCTCACAACCCTGTACTGAGCACCAAGCACAGGGAGGGTAGGGGACCAGGCCCAGCACACACAGCTACCAAGAGCTGGAGTCCCTGAGGTCACAAAGTTGGTTAGTGGTCCCCAGCCCCACTAGACATCCCTTATCTCCATCTTCCCACACACACCCTTCCAGATGCCTTCGAGCAAAAATCCATTTTTTTTTCACTCCACCTGCTGTTTTTCTTGGTTTGCCTTTGGGTTCTTTTCTGTCGAACACCTATTCCGCACTGGCTGCCTTCAGAGCTCACCAGGAGCGGGGCCTCAAGGTAAGCCAGGCGCTTCATACGTTTTATAAATCACATCCTCTTTATAACCCTATGAGGTGGGTATGATAATCATCAGACCGCATTTTACAGCGGCTCCGGCGTAAGCCCCTTGTTCATCCAGCTAGGAGCTCTGTCCTCTCTTATAAATCCCGCACAACCCTGAGAAGCACGGGTCATCACTATCACTATGAGGACGAAGAGTAAGGGCCCAGAGAGGTCACCCGACTTGCCGACATCACACAGCTGAAACTCGACCTCATGTCCTCACCCCACTCAACCAGGCCTTCTTAAACATCACATCATATTCCTTTCTGGTCTGAAAAAGTGCCAGACAAGTCGCTGTTCTTGATCCCCCCACACACACCAGCCTGCCCCCACTTTCATGCCCATGTTCTCTGTCCCTGCAAAAGCTGCCCCCAGCCTGCCCCCATCTTGATGGACTAAAAGTAGAAGGTATTTCAGTTAACCGCGAGCCTCCTGCTTCCCTTCCTGGGGCCCCACTCTGCTGCCCCCAGCTCTGACTCACTCAGCAGCCTGCAGGAAAGAAAGGCAGACAGATTTTGATATTTTCTCTTCCTTACACGCTCGATGGTGCTAACAGATTTCTTCTCCCCAAAACCAGAGAACGCTGTCTAGACAGCGTTAGAGGCAACAGAGAGGGAGAGATGCGGAGAATCGGAGAACGGCAGAGTTGTAAGGCATATCGGGTCCTGCCCCAAATCAGGACCGTTCACCTTCAGAGCCAGTCCCCACGACCTCTTGGAAACCCTGCTCTGGGATCCACACACACGCACGTGTAGCCCAGACATGAGACACAGGGCAATAACAGGATTCAAAAGGCAGAGAGAAAATTCCCTGGCAGAACCCGCAAGCGCCCTCCACCTCCTGGACACTCCAGGCCCACTTACCTGAGCTGGCCGGCCCTGGCTGGAGATGTGTGCCTGCCCGACAAAGCCAACGGTGTCCCGTCTCATGGCGCACGGGGCTGGCTGCACCCTCCCATGGCAGAAGCGGGTGGGGGAAGGAAGGCTCGCCCCTCCCCACCCCGGGGCTGTTTCAGTACGTCTGGGAGACACAAGACCACAGCCTCAGTTCCGGAAGTATGTGCACAGACAGCACAAAAGCTTTGGAATTCCAACTGCATCCGTTAGCATCATCTCCAGCTTGGAAAACGCACACTCCTTGTGGCTTCTCAATAATGTAGCAGAAAAAGGGCTGAGTCCACGCTGGGCGCTCAATAAAAATCTCCCCCGTTCCTCTGCTACGTGTTTACTGAGCACCTACCACGTGCACAAAGATGAACAAGAAAAATCCCCTGCGTGCAGGGAACTCGCCGTCTTGTGTAAGAAACACACACACACACACACACGCACACTGAAGCAATTACAACTCTGGGTAATAAACACCATGGTATATAGAGGGAGATGTGGGGGCACAGGAATAGTATTCACTGCTTAGGATTGGGAATGGTGATCCCGGAAGACTCCCTAGGCTGAGAGGTGACGCCAGAGAACTCCGGTGCTGGCTAATTTGGGAGCTGTTTCTCCTGGCTCAGAAGAAGTATTCGAACATTGCAACTGTTGGAAGTCCTGAAACGCCGCCTCAGGACCTTTGCACATGCTGTGCCTATTTCCGGGATACCCTTCTCACTCACACACAGACACAGGCCCAGCCCTCAGAACACAGCTCCAACATCTCTGCCCCTACCAACACACACACACACACACACACACACACACACACACAACCTGGTACAATCTTCATTTTACATGTCCATGGAGCACCAGACATCCTCAGCAGGACTCATCATAGTTACACGGTTGTACTGAATGCCGCGTGAGCCTTCAGTCTTTCCCATCCAGTGGCAAGCCCCCAGAGGGCACCCTGAGTCCCCAGAAGCGAGCACGGCGGCCTGGCCTATCATAGCTCTGAATACATCATTGTTGAGTACATACATAAAATAATGGTTGGTGGAATGAAGAAATAGGTGAATGAAGAGACCTTCTTCTGCTCCCCAGGCTCCTAAGATTCTGAATAAGGACAGGAACCGTGAGTTTCATGACACGAAGCCATCGAGGACACAGGAAGAGTTACTCTGGCTCTGGCAAGCTGGGTAGTGGCCACCGGTCAGCTGCTACTGGATGACAGAACCCAAGAGCTGGAAAAAACTCAGCTGGGAGCTCAATCTGCCTACCTCACCAAGAGCACCCCGCCCCTCCCCATTGTCTCTGGACCACAGGGAGGTGCTCCACTGCCCCGGATAGGCCCCTGTCAGAGACACCTGCTGTGATCACATGAACCCCACACTGTCCTGCCCCATCGCCCGCTCCTCTGCCTAAGCGTGGAATGAACAGTTCTCTGCACAGCTTGTCCCGGGAAGGAAGTCATCCAGAGCAACCACTGGCAAATTCGGATCGACGGTGCACGCGTGTTGCCCTACTCTGGGATCCTTGAACCCAGCTCACTAGCCACCCCGCAGGGAAGTAAAGGGGGAAAGAAGACTCTTGGTCCGTACTCCTCTTAACCGGAACAGTGGCTCTGTTATCTGGAATCTGCATCACATCTTGGGCTTCCTCTCGAGTTTCCATTTAAAATGCCTGGCAAATACCGGGTATGTAAATATGGCTACACCAACGAATCCACGAATTAATGAATCCATCAGTGAACAAAGGGGGGGAAAAGAGACGGGTTTGGTTTTTTTTGTTTTTTTGGTTTTTTTGTTTTTTTGGGGTTTTTTTTGAACCCCTGCAATCAACAGCTAAATAACATTTTGAAGTCTCTCCCAAACCTAGAAACACAGTACTCTCAGGGCTTCACTTAACCTGTTGTAAAAAACACAAGGAAACTGATTGAAATGTGCGCCTTAAAACCTTACTTTAAATGCATCGCATATGTCATGCTTAATTTAAGACATGTCGGTCTCTTCCAAAACACTTCAGAAGCTCGCTCACACAGAGGCCAGCTGCTATGCCTTGCGTGGCCTCGCTCCCTCTTTGTAAAAGCTCCCTCTTTGAGCTCTACGGCCAGAGCCAAGCAAACCAGAGCTCCCTGAAGAAGGAAGGGGCACGGAGTGCGAGCCACCTCTCTGGTCGTATCTGTATGAATCATCATGGGGGCGGGGGGCGGCATGGCGGACAGACAGGGAGCAGGGCTGATCTGGGAGGTGAGGGGGCCTCGGTGGCCCAAGGGGCAGAGGACCCCAGTCTGATCTCCAGTAATGGGGACAGCAATGGGTGCGTCCCTGTCACTGAACCTGCCACGTTTACAGGCTGGATCTCCCTGGGTGGATCTGCAAAGTCTGAAATGCCCATTTCCTGCAACTTTATGCCAAGAAGCCCATTTTCCTGGGAACTGAGGCACTAAGGCCCAGAGTGGCTGAAATTCGGCAGGAGTCATTCATCAGAGCATCTGTCCGTCCATCCAGCCTTCTGACTCCCCTGCAAACCAGGCTCTGGGCTCGGTGCTGGGAGGGGGAGGGGGGTGCAGCCATGTCGCTCATAGCCTCCTCCCCCCCGACAGAACCACACAGGGAGAAGGCAGGAGAAGCACCTCCATTCAAAACCAAACAGTTTGGCAGCTTTTCTCTCAGATTCACAGGCGTTGATTCGGTCTAACAGCTGCTGCAGATCTTTCGTAATTACACCCTTAAATCCGATCTGGGAGCTCACCAGCCATTCACTCAGCCGTCTCTGGGTGCCGCTTCCTGGGAATGCCACCATCTGCTGAGGGGTGCGAGCCAGTCCTCACGCCTTCCGGTGTCTTCCGGAATGTGACCTGGCCTCCCAAATCTGCAAAGCCACCCTGCGCGGGGCACCGCACCAGGCGCCAAGGACATGCCCATGGCCTCCCCAGAGGGCAGGGCCCCCGCTGGCAGGGGCCCGATGGCTAATGGCACTGGAGTGAATGCGTCCTTTCCTCTCCGTCCCCATGGCGACGGCCCTAGCTCGTTCGCTCGTTCATTCATCCGTTCATTCACGCCAATACGCAATTGTGGAGCACCTACCATGTACCAGGCTCTGGGCCAGGCGCTGGGGACACGGCGGTGAAGAAAACATGTGGCAATGTCCCCTGTTCCCCCCCGGAGCTGGTCGTCAAGAAGACGGGAGCAAACAACATAAATAAGCAAGAGACATAGAAAGTTAGACCAGCGACAATAAAGAGGGGAGGGGCCGGGGGAAAACTTCACGAAGAAGGGACACGGAAAATCCGCCTCCTCGCTGACATTTCTGTCTCTGCTGGAGCCTCCCCCAATCTACCCCAGCAGCGCCAGGGGGAGGCTCTGACATGCAAGCACCATCACGCCACGCGTGTCAAAGGCCTTCCCTGAGACCCGGCAGGACCCGTATCCCCGTCACCTCCTCCCTGTCCATCTGTCCACCTCTCACATGCACGCACGTACTGAATTCAGCACAATGAACCCCCGGACAGGTCCCAAGACAACGCCACGCTCTTCCTCGCCCCCACACCTCTCCACTGCCATTGCCTACCGCCTGACTAATCCCTAGTCATCCCTCAGTCCTGAGCGCCAAAATGCCACCTCCTACAGGAAGCCTTCCCTGATGCCCCAGGGCAGCTTCTGGGGCCTCCTCTGTGCTGTGGCATCTACGTCTCGGCATTTCTGCCTGGCCCAGCACTGATAACACACGTGATGACTGCCTACTTCATACTCCACCAGACTGGGCAGTCCGGGGTCCTGGGTCCAATTCACAGCTGTGTCCCCAGGGTCTGACAGCAGAAGGGACATAAAGCCAGTGTGCAAAAAAGTATCTGAAGGGAGAGCATCCCTGAGAAGAGAATAATAGCATCCAATTAGGCATGGCTGTGGGAAAACTGATACGCTCATCTGCTCCCAGGGCCAACATCAGTTATAAAAGCAATTTGGCAATATTCACTCTCAACTACTATTTTTTGAGGCTCCATCAAGAGTCAGGCACCAGACTACGTGACTCCGTGTACCTTCTGCCTCCTCCCATTTAATACGCTCAACAACCTTGTGCTTCTCAAATTATTACCACCATTCTAGAGATGAGGAAAACACAGTTTTGAAAATGAGCCGGATCACATGCTAAGGAGGGGCAGAGCTAGGGTTGAAATCTGCTGCCTATAAATCAAGTGTTTTTCCCCAATATACTCACCCCCAAAGCACACATTTCTTTTTAATTCAGTAACCCTGCTTCTTTTTTCCCCCAAAGGTTCTATCTATCTATCTATCTATCTATCTATCTATCTATCTATTTGACAGAGGGGCTGTGGGAGGGAGAGGGACAAGCAGACTCCGCACTGAGCGCGGAGCCCAATACGGGGCTTGATCCCATGACCCTGAGATCATGACCTGAGCTGAAATCAAGAGTTGTACGCTCAACCGACTGAGCCCCCCAGGGGCCCCCCAGTAACCCTGCTTCTAAAAACTTATCCTACAGAAGGAATCTAAGGGAAGAGCAAGCCACCTACAAAAAGATGTCCATTACAGTGTTACCTATGCAAGCATAGTCATAACCACCCCTACATAGACTTAGGGTGATAACCCCTATTTGAAAAAACCCAGGTCTCACATGCCATTTGAAATGTCACAAAAGTTGCAACGTCAGCAGGCAGACCAGACCTCCAGGTCCAGCCAGCCCAGAACATCACGAGTGGCAGAAAAATCCTGTCCCACTACAGAAGTAGGTCCTGCTGTGACCTCCAGCTTACAGATGAGGAAGACAAAGCTGGAGCAGTGAAGTGACCTGCCCAGGGGCAGCTAGAGTTACACTGACCCCACACTCCTCCCTGTCAGATTTCTTCTGAAGTCCACATGGGCTTAACTAGAATAACTGCTGTTTTTTTTTTTTTTTAAAGGACTTCAGATGTGCTTTTTTTTAAAGATTTTATTTATTTATGAGAGAGAGGGGGGCGGGAGGGAGGAGCAGAAGGATTGAGATAAGCAGACTCTGTGCTAAGCGTCAAGCCCAATGTGGGGCTGGATCTCAGGACCTTGAGATCATAACCTGAGCTGAAACCAAGAGTCAGACGCTCAACCAACTGAGCCACCCAGGCGCCCCTAGAATAACTGTTTTTTATGATGTTCAGATGTAAAGGACACTTCACACCCATTAGGATGGCTATTATAAAACACCAAAAAACAAAAACAAAAAACGGAACACAAACAGTGCTGGCAAGGATGTGGAAAAATTGGAAACTGTATGCACCATTGTGGGAATATAAAATCGGGCAGAGGCTGTGGAAAACAGTAGGGCAGATCCTCAAAAACCGAACACAGAATTACCATATGGCCCAGCATTCCCACCCCCGAGAGCAGGGAGCGGAACAGAGACCTGCACGCCAGTGTTCAGAGCAACATTATTCACAATAGCCGGAAGGCAGAAACAACCCAAATGTCTACCAATAGATGAATAAACAAAATGTGGTATCTCCAACACAGTGGAATATTATTCGACCTTAAAAAGGACAGATATTCTGACGCGTGCTAAAACATGGATGAGCCTTGAGGACATTATGAGAAGGGCAGTAAGCCAGTCACAAAAACACAAATACCGCATGACCCCACTTACAGGAGGCACCCAGAGCAGTCAAATTCATCGGGACAGAAAGTAGAATGGTGGGTGCCAGGCGCGGGGGTAGAAGGGAACAGGGAGTTAGTGTTTAACGGGGACGGAGTTTCAGGATGAGCTGATGAGAAAGTTCCAGAGACAGATGGTAGCACTGGTTGCACCACAGTGTGAATGTACTTAATGCCACTGAACTATACACTTAAAAACAGTTAAGATGATAAGTTTATGCTGTGCTTTACACTTTAAAAAAAAAAAAAGCAAGAAACTAAACACAAATGTAAAGTAAATCTACTGCTTAAGCTCTAATGACCACGTGACTCAGCTCATGGGGACCTGTGTCCTTTAGGCAACTCTCCATTAAAGGCCCTCATTAAAGTCTACCTTGGGCTATGCCCTCTCACCCCGGGAATGGGGTGGGAAGCAAAGGAGACCCCGATCACAATGGGTCACAGACACAGTCGCGTGGAGGAGGGGGAAAGGAAAGACCATAAAATCTGCAGGGTGTCCTGATGGGGGGCAGAAAGTAAGGCTATAGAAGCCCAAAGGAGTAGTCAGGGATGTCTTCCTGGAAGAGGTGACGTCTCCATGAACCTGGTAGGAGTCAGCCAAGTGGAGAAAGCCAGCCGAGGAGAGAGCATGTGCACAGGCCCCAAGATACTGGAGAAATAGTCCTACGGTGTGACCCTATTCGTTGGCCCTCCTTGGGGCAACGTGGGGCTCTCTTGGGGGAAAGTCTGGGAGGCACAACTTTCTAAAACTCATGAGTTTTGTTAACCCGAGTCAGAATCACACTGGAGAATACAAAACACTGGTCTGGGAGTCAGAACTGGGTGGTATTCCACACAGTCTGGTTGACCTGGAACAGACCAGACCCCTCGCACTCTTACAAGTGCCCAGGTGTGGAGATAAATTATTCCGTCATCCTACTTTTTCTGTAGTTAATTGTGGTAGAAATCACGTAACACAAAATTCATTATTTCAAAACATATAACACAGTGGCATTTGGTAAGTTCACAACATTGTGCCACCATCCCCTCTGTCTAGTTCCAGAACATTTTCATCAAGCCCAAAGGAGTCCCCGAACCCCGTAAGCAGTCACTCCCCACTCCCCTTCCCCCTAGCCTCTGGCAACCACCACTCTTGCTTTCTGCCTCTGTGAATTTGCCATTTCTGGGTATTTCACAAAAATGGAAATCACACAGTACACCCCTCATCCTGGATTTGGTCTCTGTTCCTCCACTGACTTGCAATGAGAGCTTAGGCAAGTCCCTGCCTCCCTCTGAGCCTCAGTTTCCCCACTAGCAAAACAAGAGGTTGAACAAGGGGTCACTCAATTCTCTGGGATTTTAAAGAGTCTGCCATTCTGACTCGGCTCAACCCCAGGCTCTTCGGGGCTGCATTATCCACTTCTCTCCGCACTTGGCCCATCGTCCGCCATGCAACCAGCTTTCTGGATCCTGAGATGTGTGTTTTAAATCTCCATGATTCCTGGGGCACCTGGGTGGCTCAGTCGGTTAAGCGTCTGCCTTCGGCTCAGGTCATGAGCCCAGAGTCCTGAGATCGAGCCCCACGTCGGGCTCCCTGCTCAGCAGGAGCCTGCTTCTCCCTCTCCTCCCTGTTCATGCTCTCTTCTTGCTATCTCTGTCGCTATCTCTGTCTCTCTCTCTCTCAAATAAATAAAATCTTTTAAAAAATAAATAAATAAATAAATCTGCATGATTCCTTATAAACAAGTGGTGCTCTGTAAAGGGTTGTTGAAGGACTAAATAAAATTCCTACCCCCCTACTGAGGAAAGGAGTTAGAGCACAGCTTCCTACTGAGTGTGCACTATCTCTTTAAGAACTGCCTTAATTAGCATAGCCTCGACTTCTGTGTCAATTTCAAGTTCCCAGGGATTCCAGTTCAGCACACCGGGCAATCCAGACTCTGGGATCCAGGGGAACAGTTCGAGGGGCCTTTCTCCAAACTTGCCCTGGAGCACCAGATATGGGTAGGACACCTTCCCACCCAAACCATCACCCAAACTGCTTCGGCCCAACACCCCTTGGCCAGGTGCAAATGCTGATCTGGAGAAAGAATGGTACAACTTATCTTTATGCCTCTATTTAAACATCCGCCTTTTCAATCCTCATTAGCCTTTTCCTTCCTACTATTTGTGCTATTTCTGGACTGACTGAAGCACACACTGAAGCCATTAATCAAGCTGCTTTTTTTGTTTGTTTGTTTTTCTCTACATCAGGGATGGGCAAACTGCAGTCTGCAGGCCACATCCGGCCCACCACCTGTTCTGGTAAATAAAGTTTTATTGTAACACGCCCATGCCCATGTATTTATATATTATGTACAGCTTCTCCCAAGATATGAACACAGAGCTAAGGGGTTGCCACAGAGCCCAAATGGCCCAGAAAGCCTGAAATATTTACTGTGTGGCCCTTTACAGAAAGAGTTTGTGGAGATCTGCTCTAGATGGTGGAGAACTCAGTCCCCCGAGACTGGACTCACTCAAGGATGTGACAGTCCCCTCTTCAAAACTCTTATTTACGCTACGCTGGCTGCGACTTGCCCCTCCGTTAGATCTCTGCAGGTGCTCCACATGATAATTATAGAAAACTTCACAAATACAAGTGAGCAAAAATGTTTTTAATAATCGGAAATCCTACCATCCACCAGCCCCTATTGGCATTCCCATGTGTATCAATCTGGGCATTTCCCTTGTAGACGGGAACTCTTTGTCAAAACTAAAATGGAATCAGACCTGCAATTTAAGAACTTGCTTTTTTTTTTTAATTTCAAAACCTATCACAAACATCTTTCACATCAATAACTGTACAACTTACACAGTCCTTGCCAATGCTTCTGTGGCATTCCATTTTGTGGGTATCTCATCATTAGATAATCCATCCCTCACTAGAGATCTTTACGCTGTTGCCAACTGTTGATCATTAAAACCAACACAGCAATGAACACCCACACGCACTTATTTTCCCAAGACAAAATTTTGCCTGGAAGTGGGCTGGCTGGTTCAAAGGATGCACACCTTTTTTAGAGCTTTTGATATATGCAGAATAGACTTCCACACCTAAGGGAAACACATCCCAGGCTGACTTAATTCAAAGCTTAGGAGGTCAGGGTTCTCAACCTCTCCCCCGGGACAAACCCGATAAAGCTGTCTAATGAGCAATAAACCAGGGCCCCTGGCTGGCCGTGCCCTCACTCGCAGCTTTCCTGGCTCTCATTTATGGCTAGATTATCACAGACTTGACTATAAGGTTTGCAAGGCCAATTAGAACAGCTCATAGAGAGAGGTGAGTCTGGGCCTAGCCCAGAGGCCCGTCCAAACCCGGCGGTAGAAGAGGGAGCAGGAAGGAAGTCCCAGCCCTGGGACAGATGTTCACAGCAGAGGAAACTCAACCCCAAAGCTCGATTCCACACAACACACAGCACGATGCCCGCTGGACTCACAAAGATGTGCACACAACATGCTCTCTCTTTACGGAGGCTGAGAAGTGCATATTGCATTTCAGAAAAATTGAAAAAATTTCCTCCAAGTACAAATAGATTTCTGGAGGAATTAGCTTATTTTGGCCCAAGAGCTGCCTTATGTGCAAAGCTCAAACCCCAGGAAGGTGTGATCATGTCTCTCCACATCCCTAAAATAAATGGCTCTCACCATCCATTGCCTTGGGCAAGGTATTCAAGGGCCCACCAAAAATAACTAACTTGGTCTATACCGCAGGCCCTGCCTCCACTCCCAGATTCCCAAAGGGGTCCCATCACTTGGGTGTCTTTTTCACTTACTCCTTCTCCTCGGACAGCTTTTTACGCACAGCACAATTTCCCTCTGCCCAACTCCCACCCATCTTTTTAGAGCACTTTAAGGGACACCTCCTCCAAGAAGCCCATGCTGATTTCCCAGGCCAAAGTGACTTCCAACCAGCTTTGGCAATGCACCTGATCCTAATGCCTTGTATCAGAGATAAGGCTGAGATTCTTCCTCTTTCAAGATTTAGAACCCCCACTCTACCCCATCCAGGGCATAGACCCCTCCATTCCGAGTTCTCCTTCCCCAAACCTAGCTGATGCCTGGCACAGGAAAGGCAGAATGGGATGGTGCTAGGTTCCCTAGAGGTGGGAGGGTTCTCATCATGTGGGACACGAGATGGTCATAGGTTAACACTTAGGATGCTCTGATGTCCAGGTGCAGCATGAAGCCGCTGTGAATGACATCGTGTGAAAGCTGTATCCTTCTGATTCTCCTGGGTGACTTCTCAAGAAGTCCCTGAGACCGTCTCTGCCCGGTGCTACTATGACTTAAACACTTAACATTTCCATTACGTGGTAATATCCCAATTTAATAAAAGCCACCCCAAGCTCAGACCATTAGCTGCAGATTTTTAAATATTATTTTGTTTTCATTGTCTTTAATTTTACTGTTATTTTCTATTGAAGACAAGTGACGCTAGCTATTTACAATAGAGATTTTCATAAAGGTTCTTTTAAAAATTTACTTAACTTTAGGAAAAGCAAAAACTTGACAAATAGGGCACCTGGGTGGCTCAGTTGGTTAAGCGACTGCCTTCAGCTCAGGTCATGATCCTGGAGTCCCGGGATCGAGTCCCGCATCAGGCTCCCTGCTCAGCAGGGAGTCTGCTTCTCCCTCTGATCCTCCCCCATCTCATGCTCTCTCTCTCTGTCTCATTCTCTCTCTCAAATAAATAAATAAAATCTTTAAAAAAAAAAAAAACTTGACAAATAAAATAATGGTAGCAGGGGTTGTGTGGATATGGCAAAAGGCCATGAGGCTGGAAATCACCAGTAAAATGGAAAGAATATAGAATTGAAGTCAAAACATGAAGGTGCAAGCTCTCAGGTAGCTTTCCTTCTTAAGGCTAACAAGCCAGACACAGCTTTCCTGGTCTTTACAGCTAGAAGCATGGCCATGTGATCCAGTTCTGACCAAACAGACATAAGGGGAAATGGCTAGACTTCTAGGGAAGCTTTTGCTTTGCTGATTAAAAAAACAGGCAGATGCAGCTTATGGTACTCCCTCCCCTTCTCCTACCTGGAACAGAGACATGATGCCTGGAGCCAAGGCAACCATCTTGAGACCAGGAGATCACAAGCACTATTTTAAGGACCTTGGCATGGAAAAGACCTTAACACAGCTGAGCCACTGCACTAACTCTGAACCCCACCCCCTGGATTTTTTTTGTTGTTATGCAAAGAATAATAACGTACTATTGAAGCCGTCGTGAGTTTGGGTTTCTTTCCACGTAGCCAAAAGCATTCCTAAGGGACGCAAGGAGTTTGGCACGAATTGGCTAAGTGGACAAGCATCTTCTAAGCCTTTGACAAGCCACTTCACCTCTTAAAGCTCAGTGTCTCCATGGGTAAATAAAGTTTCGTGACACACACCTCAAAGCATTCTGATGATTAAAGGAAATAGCCCACCTCTTGGTAGACTTGGCACATAGTAGGTTTCTGTTAATGCATGATAAATGAATAAGCAAATGGGCAAACAGAATGAGAAGCCTGCTGGAGGTCTTTGTGGGGTGGTGGGATTTTTTTTTTTTTTTCAGGGGCAGGAGAAATCTGAATTCTTTAAGATGCAAAGGAATAGCTCTCTACTATTTGAATTCTACTATAGGAATTTGAGAGACAGTGATTCGGGGGAGTCTACCCTTACCCACTCTCAGACTGTCCCCGGTTTCACAGCTGGGGAGAGGGGAAGGAAGGGCAACTGGCTAAGCAGATGCTGTTCACAAGGCCGCCTCACAACCCACAAGAGCCTGTCACCTACACAAGCCTTATTAACAACAGAGAAAGTGCCAAAACAACATAAACACCAAAGAGCATCCCCGCAACCCAGGGTGCGAGAAACGCCTGAAGGGACTGTCAGGACCAAACGCGGGTCCCCACGGATGCCAACGGTCTCAAGTCCGTCTCTCTGGCCGCTGCATGGCACCCACCCCACCCCATGCCCACCGGCCACTCTGTCCCTGTCACATGCATGCCGTCCGCGGCAGTGAACCTGCATGGACAGCTGATATGTCCTCTCCTGGTTTTCCCAGGAGGGTAACTGTGCCTCCCACGCCCTTCGGGCAACCAACCGACCCCTCCCCCTCCTGGACCGGCTTCCCAGCACCCCCGTAAACCTGTCCGGGCCTGGCCCCGCCGGCCTCGGGGCACAACAGACAGGCCCCACTCTTGGCACAGAACCTGGGCCTCTGTGTAGCTGAAGTCCTATACCTGGCCCGACTACCTAGAAGACACCCAAGTGAGCCGTTCCAAGTTCATTCAGTTGCTTAGTCCTCCAGCCTCCTGAGAGCTGGGCCCTGGAAAAGCCTGGTATTAATAATTACCATCGTCCAATCACTAACAGTAATTGAGCACTGATTTGGTGCCAGATGGCACCGTCAATGCATCTCACCACTTAATCCACCCTCTGAGGTGGGTTGTGTGATGAGGTCCCATTTGATGGATGAAGACAATGAGGCCTGGGGAGGGTGAGCAATTTGCCCAAGGGGTGGAGCCAGGATTTGAACTCAGGCGGCCTCACTCCCCACCCTACCCAGTTAATCCCTGCAGCGTCACCAGCTGCTGTGTTCTTAGGTGACATCCGGGTGCTGGGCACTGTGACAAGGGCTCTTCCATGCATAATTTTTGTCAGTCCCTTCAAAGACCTCCTGGGGTCAAAACTAGGGTTATCCCCATTTTACAGGTAAAGAAACTGAGGTTTTAAAGGCAAGGTGATTTGCTGAGGTCAACTGCTTAGTAAGGGAGCAGACCTGGCACTGTACTCAGGCTGTCTGTCTCCGGAGCAGGTAGGCTTTGCCGATGGCTCATTCACCCCCATAGCCTGGCACCAGGCTGGCCCAGCTCAGAGCAGGTTTCTAGGCAACACTGGGGAGCAGAACACACTTTTTCTTGAAGCACAGTCTAATGGGGGAAGCTGATGTGGTCCCAGACATTGACATGAGACTGAGGCCCATGGGATAAAGAGCTTACAGTAGACAAACAATGCCCCCCAAAGACATCCAGGCCCTAACCCCCAAAACCAATGAATCTGTTACCTTACCAGCAGGAGGGACTTTGCAGGTGCGGCCAAATGAAGGCTCTTGAGATGGGGAAGGTTACCCTGGATTATCTGGATGGTTCCTGTGTCATCACAAGGGTCCCTGTAAGAGGGAGGCAAGAAGGTCAGTGTCAGAGAGAGAAAATGTGATGAAAAAAACAGATCGTGGGCGCCTGGGTGGCTCAGTCGGTTGGGCAACTGCCTTCGGCTCGGGTCACGGTCCCAGGGTCCTGGGATCGAGTCCTGTGTCGGGCTGTCCCTGCTCTGTGGGGAGCCTGCTTCTCCATCTCCCTCTGCTGCTCCCCCTGCCTGTGCTCTCTGTCAAATGAATAAGCGAAATCTTAAAAAAAAAAAAAAAAGGTCAAGGTGATGCAGGACCATAAGCCCAGGATGCAGCAGCTTCTGGAAGCTAGAAGAGGCAAGGAAAGAGCCTCCAGAAAGAATGCACCTCTGACAACCCATACTAGACTTCTGACCTCCAGAATTGTAAGGTAATAAACTTGCTGCAGCCACTGAACTGTGGCCATTTGTTATAGTGGCCACAGGAAACTCATACAGAGCTCAACTTGGCTGAGGAGAAAGGGAGGGGGGGGCTTCCTGGAGGAGGCAGCATGCAGCCGAGTGGCTGCCTGAAGAACCCCAAAGCTCAGGCCTCCATGACGTTCTTCAGGTTGTTCCTAGGTCTACACTTGCCATGTGGCGACTAACATTTACACTTCAGTTCGTTAAAATGAAAGACAATTTTGAACTCAATGCTTCAGTCACGCTAGGGCCGGTTTTAAGTGCTCAACAGGCTGGGGAGACCGGGGACCTTAGTGGATGGCACGGACAGCGCCATACAATCCCGATATCCAGTTGCATCAAGTGAGGCTCGGAGAGGGTGAGACCTGGGGGCAACCTGGCACTCAGTCCCCGGAGCTAACGTCATCCTCAGCCTTGTCTCAATGACTGACTGCCACCGCCCTGGGCCCAACCCTTTTTTTTTTTTAACTGGACCACAAATCACTCACCCGCTGTAAGGACTCGCGACCTTTAGCATTGCTGAGAACAGTTTATTTTGACCTCCTTGTCCCTCGGCCTTAAACGCCGGGTGCGCCACAAGGAGGGTGGAGGAGAGGTCTTGGTTAATCAAAGGTTTTTCTTCACGGAATGACTCATTACAGACCCGGAGCATTTGTGGTTTAGACTGAGGAATGCCACACGTTCTGGTGATGGACCGCGGGCCCCTCGAGCCCCCAGATCCATCCTCTTGATTCATTGGCACACGGGGCACTAGGAAAATCTCTACCAACGGGGCCAGGATGACCAGATAAAGACGTTAGGGTAACATGGTTCCATTTCTAAGGTAACGTCCGCCACTTACAAGGAATTCTCTAAGAGTCACTGAGTGACATACGTAATGAGTTATAATGAGTACAATCAACTCTTTCACACTTTCAGCTGAAGGCAGCTACAAAGAGTTTCAGAGAAACTCTTTTGGTTACAATTTCTACATTTCATACAATGAGAATACGAACACAGTAGTTTCTATTGACTGACTGTGTGGCTGGGTCCCTGGGAAACACTCCACAAATACTCATTTCTCCCAGCAACCTCTGGGGCAGGGAGCATTTCACCCTCCGTTTTACAGATGAGCAAACTGAGACTCAAAGACTGATGAGGAAGCCCACTCTCTTGCTTCCTTCTGAGAAAAACCAGTGTGTATGCAAGAGAACCCAGGCAAGTTCAAGACATACTGCGCAACTGAAAGCACAAAGTGAAAGGGACTGAGGTGCTGACCATACGAATGTCAGAGGGCCCAAGAGTTTCTCAAGGAGGGTGCAGCGCACACTTTCACCTTCACCTGCTTCTGCACACAGCCGTGGATGCAGAGGGCTGCCTATAGAAGGTGCCTGCAATTCTCTGGCTCAGGGCTTGGTTTCTGGTCACGGGGGCTCACCCGGCCAGCGGGCAGCAGAGCCCGGAAGTGCCAGCAAGTCAATGCCCCCCCTCCGAAAGACAGCCCCCCACCAACGACTGAGGGAACAGGTGTATCAATACCCCAGCTCCCTCCCTTCTCTGGGGGGAAAACTCTGAGGTTCTGTAGTCTTGATCACATGCCCTGTGTGAGGCTCCTTGCCTCTCCTGTCTCATCTCCACAGGTACCACCCCCCCCAAAGAACCACAATCATGCTCACACCCCTGCCTCAGCGGGGAACCCAACCCCAGAAGCACCCAACAGTGTTCAGCATCCCTGCCTTGCCCGGTGGTGGCCAGTGGTAACAGGAACAGCACCCCCACCCCAACCAAATTGCCAAGCACTCCCTAGGTGCTTGGGAAAAAACTCCGAAGTGATTTCCTTCCTGGATCATTAAACCATGGCACCTTACCAAACACAGAGTCCAGAAATGAGAAGAGCCTGCTTGATTTTTAGCGCAGGAAAATGGGAAAGGGGTGATCCCAGGTGTGTCTGTGCCAGAGAGGAGAATGATTTTCCTAACCCAGAGGTGGGATACAAGCCAGTCAGAATTCCAACTAGAACCCGGTGTTCCTGATTCATAATGTAATTTTTATGTATATATAAAAACTTATATACAAAACTATATATAAGTATGCATTGCTTATATATATTATATATAATATAGTGGCATATGTTACTATATGCATTATATGCTTTTATAATATACAAGCCTGTACTTATTTATATGACACAGAAATTGCTTTGGCCCAAGGGTTCTATAAATGAAGGTTCTCCCAGCTACAGGAATCCTGTCTTACCTGCCCACAGGATGACACAGCAGGCATGATCTGAAAACTATCAGCCACTTGGACCTGCAATGTAGTTGGTTGGTTGGTTGGTTTTTAAGGACAGAAGGCTTAAACGACCACTTCACAATACACAAATACACATGTGAACACACACACATACACACACACAGAAAAAGGTCTCCAAATGACCAGTAAGCACATGAGAAGATGCTCATCTTCACTGGTCATTGGGGAAGCAAAACCATACTCACAATGAAATACTATCCCACATCTACCATAACGGCCAAAATGACAAGACTGACATTAGCAAGCGCTTTCAAGGATGCAGAAGTGGAACCGGTTTTAAACTGGCACAAACACTTTGTTTGGTAGAGTCCACCAAAGCCGATCTGCACCTAACCCCCTGCTGGGTACACACCCAACAGAAATGAGCACCCGGTCCACAGAGGACGCATACACGGATGCTCACAGCTGCTTCATTCATAACATCCCAAACCTGGGAACCACCTAACTGTCCATCCACAGTAGACTGGATAAATAAATTCTGGCATATTCATAGAGTGGAATATAATACAGCAATGAAAAAAACCCACATACTACTGTGACATGCAGAACATGGATAAGTATCACAGACATTACAGTGAGCAAAACAAGCAGAAGCTGAAAGGGTATGTGTGACCCAGTGCACTTATATGAAGTTCAGGAAATATGCAAAGCCTCCCCACGGCGATTGAAGTGAGAACAGCAATAATAACCTTTGAGGATTGTTGACTAAAAGGGGTATAAGGGAGCATTCTGGGGGCCTAGAAACTTCTATATCTTGATAGGAGTGGTGGTTACAAGTTATAAACATGTAAACATGTATCCAGTTTAAATATAAGTTATGCCTAAGAAAACAAAGCCTAAAACTTCCAGGGGCCTGCAGGTGCTCACCAAATAAAGCCACACCCCTCACCACAGCTCTGCACAATCTGCCCCGTACACCCCCAGGGACTTCATCTCTTGCCAACTCCTCCCCACCTTCTCTCCTGGCTCTAAACTCACTCATTCTAGAAACAGTTTGCTTTGACATGGAGGGAATCAGGATCTAGAAAGAAAGCCACCCTCCGAAGGGAAAGAGACCCGCGGGGATTTACCAATCACCTTCCCTTCTTCCTGAGTAATGTCAGTACCCACATGCGCTAACGGAGAAACAGCTTCCTGATAAGATGCCCCTTCCTCCAGGAAGCCTTCCCCGACACCCCCACCCCCGCCCCAGATAGGATTCCCACAACTCTCTGCTTCTTTGTGACATTGACCCTTCTGTTTTAAGCCTGTTTAGTTGTCTGCCTTGCCCTCTGAGGGCAAAGATCCGTCTGTTGCGCTCCCTGTTTTATCACCAGAGCCTAGCAAGGCGCCTGGCACAAATAGGTACACGATAAATATTTGCTGAGACACATGGATGTCTGAATGAGAAAATGAGTGATTTGAGGGAGAATAAGAATGGGATGGAGTAAACAGTGATCCTGTGCAACCACCTCGGTGTACAGAAGGTGAAATTTGGGTCCAGAGAGGGTAAGCGGCTTATATAAAGTCACACAGCCAGTTAGGGACATATCCAGCATAGAACCTCCAGGAGACATTGTTGTACCCTCCTGCTACCAGATCCCCTCTCCTGGTGCTGCACCCTTCCCCCACCTACTGTGAGGGTGGTCTGCTAACAGTTCAAGGTACACCCTTGTCCAGGGCCATCCTCCAACAGGCTGGCCCACATCCCTGCCTGTAAGCCCCCCACGAACCAGGGCATCCATAAGCCAATGACAGACTTAGATGGGACACACAAGGCTGCTTACCCTTGCCTCCAGGCAGGATTTGTTCTGTGGCTCCAGAGCTCCCCGGGGGAACCAGGCTAAAGCTAAACCTGGCTGAGATCATACCCCCTCTCCTGCCCCCTCCTGCGTCGCTCACTCCCTCCTTCCGGGAGCTCAGCCCCAGTCAATGCACACTTCCAGCTCTGCTTCTTGGGACCCCTACCTGAGACAGAGCCCAAGGCTCTGCCTGGTGTCCAGAAGGACACCAGAGATGACCTCCAGACATGCCAGGAGCCCAGCCGTAAAGAGAGGCGACATCCATAAGGTAGGTGTGTGTGCGCGCACGCATGCGCCAGGGTGCAGGGGAGGCTCTACCCTCAGCTCCCAAAGCCCTTTATTCTTATCTCTAGAAGATACACAGAAGGACCCCATCCGAACATCCTTGCTTTCCAGCCACCAAGAGCAAAGCTCTAAAATGTCTTAGAATCTAGAGAGTGCCCTCCACCAAGATATCCTGCCCAAACTTCAGCTCCTAGAACAGCCACCTGGGCCACGGGGAGGGGGGGAGGATTCCCCATAAGTCATTGCGAGCCCCTCCCCAGAAGCCAACTTACCAGACCAGGTTACAGAAAACACTATACAATCTCCTAAATTCGGATAAACACCACCTGCTCTCCGTTCTCCCAGACCCTACTTTGCCCAGCGTAATCACCAGTTATTAAGAGCTCAGAGGATGCCTTGTTTGAGGGATAGCATGCAGGACTGGTGGCCAGGAGCTCCCTGGTCTCCTTGCCCTGTCTGTGGCCTTCTGTTTGACCGTTCAGAGCATGGACTTCCGGAGTCAACCAGCTCGGCGTCCAATCGCATCTCAACCTCTACTAGCTGTGTGACCCTGGGCCAGTTGCTACACTTCTCTGAGCCTCGGCTTCCTCATCTATAAAATGCAACCGAGGGTATGTACTCCACATGCTTTTGTGGGGATTAATTGAGATCACACGTGCAAAGTGCTTATTTGCACAATGTCTGTGGTCACCACATGTGTCAACGACTGTCCTCATCCACAGTATTAAAATTACTCATTTAGACTGGGACGAGGTGGGAGCCTGCGGAGTTAGACCCCTGGACTTCTGCACAGGTGCAGGAAAGCAGCGGGAAGCAGGAGGGACAGGCTTTGTGCAACGTCGTGAAAAATACAGGGAAGCAAAGACACCTGGAAAGTGTATACAGCAGGCGCTCAGTATACAGGCACTCTTATCATAGAGCAGAAGGTGAGCCCACGAAAAGGACCTCTCTGGGTCAAAGATCGTTTTATGCCCAAAGCGGCCACTTTGTGCAAACAGCCCCAGACCCGGGGCAGAAGCAGGAACCAGTGGTCTCTCCCGGTCACAGCCTCTGAGCACACACTGTGCTTCCCATGAGCCACAGTCGCCCTCTGGCCACGCCATGCCTGCCAGCAGATGCTCCTGGAGCCTCACCCAAATCCGCTCGGCGCAGGTGGACAACTTCCTACGGGTGGCGTGACAACCCAGGGGCGTGTTCGACAGTCTCCCCAAGGTCCCCAGCTGCCCCCAGGGGGAACCTGCTCATTAGCATATCCTAATGGTGTACCACCACCCAAATAAGCCACCTGCCCTTGCACCCCTGACTCCAGCTCTGCTTCTGGGGGAGCCCGACTTAAGACACCCCGTATTCCTAGAATCGGACTCATAAGAGATGGGACCTGCTCAGAACACCCGTTCTCCCCTAAGGCGTCTGACACAATGGTGCGACATACCCCATCGTGAAATGGGTCCACAGCCCCTGACTGCCGACCAAGACCACGTGAGGTTCCACTGTTTGCACTGGCTGACTTTTTAAAAGTTGCTCTTTTCTCAATTTCTTCAAAGAATGTATTGACCCAATATGAGCCAGACCCACTGCTTGGTGATGGGGCCACAGTGAAGAACTCAAAAGTCGGGGTCACCATTTACACAGAGTCTGGAGTTGGGAAGTAAAAAGGACAGGGAATGGGGAAGCCAACAGCCCAGGACAAAGATGGCAGCATGTGGCAAGGGAGGTGATGGGAATGGGGTCTCTGATGGCAATCACAGTTGGACTAGGTGATCAAAAAAGGCTTCCTGGAGGAGGTGACATTTCAGCAGCATGATCTAAAGGACCAGAGGGAGCCAGCCAAGGGAAGACCAAGAGGTCCAGAGTCAGAAAAGAGCTCAGGAACAGAAATTTCTGCTAGTAGGGCTAGGGCAGAGTGGGAGAAAGTGGCACGGCCTGAGTCTGGAGAAGGGGGTATGGGCAGATCTTGTAAGGCTCTGAAGCTGCCAGGGGAGTGCATTTGGGGCTCTCGCAGAATCACCTTCCTCTCCCTGCCTCCCCTGCACTCTGATCTGCTTTCCCGAGTGGGAGAGGGTGGAGTTGCCTTCTGCCTGCCAGGAGCCTCCCCAAGTCCCCCAGTCCTGGGGGGGAGGGCGTTTCATATGTCACATCCTCCATCCTGGGCGTCCGGGTGAGAACTGCTGGCTTCAAGCCAGGGAGAGGGAGAGGCCGGGAGAGCCGCTTCGAGACCAGCACCTGGCAAGGGGGCATCTGAGCTGGAGGGAGAGTTGCCCAGAGCAGCTCCCAGCACACACACTCAAATTCAAAACCCTGCCTTTGGGAACGCGGCCCAGCATCTTGTCTTCCTCAGCCTCGGCTTCCTCACCTGTCACAGGGGCTAATGAACCTATCTACTTCCAAAAGCAGCTGAGAGATTTGCTAAGAACATTCGTGTAAAAGCGCCTGGCACCGTTCACGCACTGCTCCCATGTTTACTGCTCTCCCACTGTGCACCAGGCGCCGGACTGGGAGCCAAGACACAGCTGTGAACAAGACGGGGCCAGCTTGGGCGCAGCAGGGGAGACACGAGTCAGGAATCCCAAAGACGAGATTCTCTGAGCGCACGATTAGGGGCGCCCCTCACTCTGAGACCCTGTCCCCAGCTGAAAGTCCGGAGCCTACGGCCACGACATAAACCCTGCGGGTTAGGACTCTTGCCTCCCGGCAGAGACCCGAGCACGGGCATCCTTAGCGAGTCCAGCTCTTTAGGGGCGCCCCCCTTCAGTTGCATCAGGGTCCCAGGCCCGGCCCCTGCCCCCACCCCACTGGCAATATCCCTAAAGCCCAAAGATGGCCTCTCGGGAGATCAGCGGCGGGCGCGGTCAGTTATGCCCGGGGTGACGTCTGCCATGCGGGCATGAATCACGTCCTGCCGGCTCCGGAGAAGGGGAGGGCCCACCAGACGCACGTCTGAGAACGCTGATGCGGTGTGGCCAGGCCAAGCGGGGGACGGGAGGAAATGGGAGCGGGCAAGAGGAGGCAGGGCAGACCCGGGTCCCGACCTCCCCACGCTGGTGGAAGGAACCACCCCACCGCCAGGCTCGCCGTGCTTGTCCCCAGCTCTCACGTCAGCTCTGGACAGAGGTTACCGCCTGGACTCCTCACCATTACCCAGCGACTACAGGTGACTGTCGAGAAAGCAGGAAACTGAGACTTACAGAGATTAACTGCCTTGTCCAAGGCCACGCAGCTTGCCAAATTCCAGAGGCCAAAAGGCTGAATCACCGGCAGGAATAAAGAGAGGGGTCAATCCTGAAAACACGGAGGGATGGGTCCCCAAAGCCAACCTGAGAGACAGGCCCTGCCTGGGCCAGCCCTGCAGCAAGGCGGTGTGACCGAGTGGCCAAGGCGAGGCCTGTGGTCCTGGCTCGTGACCTCGGCTGTGTGTCCTGAGCCTCAGTTTCCCCACCTGGGCAGAAAAGGGCCCAGCACGGTGCCTGGTAGCGCCACTGAGCCCCGGGCCCTTCCCACAGGGGAGGAGGGAAGAGCCGGCACCCAGGCTACCACAGAAGCCCGAGGCCAGCATACCTGACGCTGCCCCCCCAAGGCCGAGTCACCACAGGGCCGCCGCGACTCCACCCCCTCAAGGAAGGGCAAGGCCAGGGTGTGAGCCTCGCCTGCTGACACAAGGTGGCCCGTGCACCCCGGGGCCGGGCTGGAGGCCGCAGTCCCGCAGGCTCAGCCCGATGCGCCCCCCCACGCTGCACCTGTCCCGCACACGTGAACGGGTGGGTCTGTGGCACACGCGGGTCCAAGCAACAAGTTTCCAGGTGGTTGGGGGGCTACCAGATGCCTGTGTATATTTGGAGGGCGAACCAGGCTGTGGGGGGGATGCCTGGGGACAAGGCTGTTGCGACAGTGAGCGGCATAAGGCTTCACTGGTCAGCTGTGCCTGGGCAGGCGGGGAGCGGCGTGCGGGGCGGCGGTGGGTCTGTGTGTCCTGATGGGTGTGCAGGAGGGGGAGGGGCGGGTGGGGGGAGGGGCAGTCGTGGGGGCTTGCCAGCTAGGTATGCAGCTGTGGGTCTGAGTGTTTGTGTGCCCAGAGAGAGGTGTGTGTGTGTGTGTGTGTGTGTGCGGTCATGTGATGGGGCAGGGCTGTAGTGAAGAGCATGGGTTTATATCCTGTGTGATCCTGGGCAAATTACGATACCTCTCTGAGCCCAGCTGCCTCATCTGTAATATAAGGATAATAATAGCACCTCTGAGGATGAAATGAGTCTATTCCTGAAAAGCACTAGCACAGTGCCTGGCACATACTAAATGTTCAACCAAGAGCACCTCTTATTATGACTGAGGCGACAATGACATCTCTGGGTCTCCATGGTAACCGCCATGATCATGTGGGGCCCTATGCGTGTGGTATGTCAAGGGAGGATCGGATGAGGCGTCATGTGTCTGTGGGGGTCACCTCCATCTTTACCTCATGCTCTGGGGGCCAAAATAAAAACGTATTTCCTACCCCTATCATAAAATGTATTCACCCCCAAATCAACCAATTAAAGCCCAAAAAAGAAGCCAAGGCGCCACGTTTACAGCTCAAGAATGACCATGTGGGAAGCATGACACTAACAGTCTCCCCGCCCCCCCACCAGATCCTCCAGAGGCAGCCAGGAATGGCATGCAGTAGCACCCCTGTCCTCAGGGGCCTCAGTCAGGGGTGGGGGCATACAGGCAGAACTCAAAGAGAAAAAAACTCAAGACAGGTGTCAATACAAACTGATGACAGGGAAAGAAGCACATCAAGAAGGTCCAATAGAGAGCACGACAGCAGGAACAGCCTATGCAAAGGTCCTGAGGCAGGAGGCCCTTGGGGGAACCGAAAGTTCACAGCACCCCAGGGCCAGAGGGTACCAGGTGCATGAGCCTCTAGAGATAGAAGAAATGTGAAATAATCTAAATGTCCAGCCCCTGGGGATTGGTTAAGCAGACTATAGTGTTCGACTGCAACAATTTTATGCACTTGTTCCAAATGAAATTTACAGTCATGGCATGATGGTAAGTGAAAAATAGAAAGCTGCAAAGCTGTATAGATCTGGGGTTTCCAAAAACAAAAAAAAAAGTAATAATAATAATCATAATAATAGTAGTAATTATAACGAGCACAATCCATTTATATGAGAAACAAATGCGCCCTCAAAAATACAAAAATCCCCCTGCCAAAATTTCACGGTGCTTGTCCCAATGGCGATGGGCTCCTGGATGATATTTCTTCTTCCTGCTCTTTGGCATTTACAATGTTCTATCCGAAAAAATTTTTTAATGTTTAGCAAAGAGTGAGAAAAGTTCCCTGCCACCTCCTGTCCAGATCCCAAAATCCCAACGAGGTTTCTGGAGCTGTGCTTTTCTGAGGACAGCCCTTTTTTTGTTCAAATCTCAAATAAACAAAAGCCCGTTTGGCAGAGGGCCCTGGCGGGTGGTCATTCACCCTGCGCACCCTCCCAGCACCAACACTGCAGCTAGGACAACAGCGAGGGTTTTCACAGGGGGCCCCGTGGGCAGGGGGGCTCTGGAACTCTTTCTAAGCCTCGGGATCTCGTCCCAAATAGTTTCTTCTCCACCCAGGGACCCTCCCTTTCCTGTGGCTCAGGGTCAGCCCTCCTCCCACACTCTTGCCTTGGGCCAGTGCATCCCCCAAGAGCCCTGACCAGCCCTGAATTCCTGGGGCCTGGGAGCCCAGAATCTTCCATCTTAAAGGCCACACAGTCCAAATTACAAGGAGACTGAGCTCTGAGAGGGGACGTGAGTTGCCCAGGGACATCCAGGAAGCTGGACCTCCTCACGAGGACCATTCATCTAACACATATGCATTAATTAAGCACCTACTATGTGCTGGACACAGCTCTAACCACTGGGGATATAGCCACAGGGTTATGTGATAAGATTCAGGGGTTGGGGGAGCAACTCTAGCCTGGGGTGGTGGTGGTGGGGGAAATGAGAAGGACTCTCTGAGGAGGTGACAACTGAGCTAAGATCTAAATGAGCCTGCCATGCAAACAGCCAGGGAAAGAGTGTTCCAGAGAGAGGGCCTGGGAGGGAGGGCCAGGTAAGAAAGGTCATTTTGAAAATCAGTGTCAGGCAGAGCCTCTCCAGAAAGGAGCATGGGTCCACTCCTATGTGGGACAGGAAGTCACTAGAGGACTTTAGTAACCCTTCTAGAAGCTCCCTCGGGGCACCCAGTGGAGAATAAATTGTGGACAGCAAGAGTGGAGGCCGGGGACCAAAAAGTAGCAGCCTGCGGCCTCCTGGGTGGGAGATGGGGGGTGGTCTGGACCCAGTAGGTGACAGGGGGGATAAAGAGGAAAGACAGTGTGACTTGAGACCATCCACATACAAGGGAGGAAGAGCATGAACCCCACCCCCAACATGAAGTCAGGGGGAATCAGAGCCAGAGGGATCCCAGAAAAACATCATTTCAACCCCCCCCCCCCACCAATGCAGAAGCAGTGAGCATGCTGGGCCTACTAATCCAACACCAGCCCAAAGTGCAGGGAGTCAGAGAGACCTGGGTTCAAATCCCGATTCTACGCTTACTAGTTGCAAGGCCTTATAAGTCAATTCCCCTCCCCGAGCCTCAGTTTTCTTGCCTGTGGAATGCGGAGAATGATGCCAAAACCAGCCGGACCTGGAAGGCCCCAGCACAGTACCCAGTGTGGAGTGGCTCCCTTCCTCTTTACTTCTGTCTTCGGGTCTGATGCCTGCCCGCAATGCCCATTTGAGTTCAATCGCCCCGAAGACTAGTTTTGAAGAATTGCCATGAATAGTGACTTTCTTCCCAAAGGATCACATGAAGCAGAAATGAGAAACCTTCCCACTGAGGGGGTTTGGAACAGAGATACCCTAAAAATAACAAGCGCGCTACCAATTCTGGGACTGGAGCGGCGGCGGGGGTCTCGACTGTCCTGGGACCCGTAGACGGGACGGGGCTGGGCAGGGCAGGGCAGGGCCAGCCGTGCATATCCCCCTCCTGCCCTGGGTGAGTGGAGCAAAGACGAACACGACTCGGGGTTCAGAGGCTGTGAGGTCAGGCTCAGATTCAGGCTCAGCTTCAGAAAAAAATCACTCCCCTGCCCCGTGCCTCAGTTTCCCCACTTGTAAAGCAGAGAGAAGGAGCCCAGCCTTGCGGGAGTCTGGAAGCTCGGCTGCCGGGGAATGCCTGCACAGGCCGGGGGCCCCGTGCCCATCCCCGGAAGCAGGATCCCTCCACCGTGCGCGGAAAGGCGCCTCTGCGGATGGACTTGCGTTAAAGATCTAGAGAGGCGAGGAAGAGCCTGGATGATCTGGGTGGGCCCTAAATGCAATCACGCGTGTCCTTGTAAGAGGAGACCTGCCTACAGGAAAGGCCAAATGACAGCCTCCGCAGAGACACTGGAAAGTGCTGAGCTGTTGGCTCTGCAGATGGAGGAAGGCCAGGGGGCGGGGGGGAAAGGGGGCAGCTTCTAGAAGCTGGAACGGGCAAGGAAATGGACGCTCCCCCAGAGCCTCTGGAGGTGGCCAATTTCTACTCAGTGAAACTGACTGCGAACTCCTGACCTCCAGAACTATGGCAGAATCAACTTCTGTTGTTTTGAGCCACGGTTCATGGCGGTTTGTTACAACAACCCAGAGGCCTTCACAACATGCCAAGCCAGAAGGACTGGATCAATATTTATAGCCAGATGTGGTGCTGGGCTAAATGAGGATTTCTGCCCAGACGCGGGTGGATTTTAAGAACTCCCAAGAGAGATGTCAGGGTTCATGCAGGGGTGAGAAGCACGAGTCTGGGAGCTGGAGGCCTCAAAGGCACAGCCACCCCATACGCAGGCTCCCCGGGCTCCTTCCCGGAACCGTGGCCACCTGTCACTCACGGGCCTCCCGCCAGGACCCTGCGCACTTGAGGGCAGGGGTCCCGCTCGTCACCCTTAACTCATCATCGTTAGGTAACAGCCAAGCCCCGTGGATACAAAAGTGAACAAGACACAGGCCCAACACAGACCAAGGAGGAAGGCCAGCGGCAGGCCCTGAAGCACTAGACCCCCGGGGCGGGGGGGGGGGGGGCGTCTGCCTGGGGGCTCCGGGACACCAGAGGAGGTAGGACCAGAAGCTGCTGGAGGGAAGTGTCTGCAGGGGAGACATCTGAGCGAGGTCTTGAAGGAGACACAAAATCCCACTGCAGGGGTCTGCCATCCCCGACCCTGTAGCTCCAACCGCTTCCAAAAGCCCTAAAGGCCCTGCCCGAGGGCTTCCCTCTACCCTGGGGGCCGGGGTGCCAGACAGGCCAGACGCGGCCAGGAGCTAACCCCCCAGAAGCGGAGTATACATACCCCAGCTCCCCCGCACCCTCAGGGTGATGACTGAGGTGCCCATTCGACACGGTCCCCGGAGGTCCCCCGTGGCGCTGAGGCCCTGCTGCCCACGGAGGTGACCTGCTGATGAACACACCCAGCAGCGGCCTCTTTCCCCGCCCTGTCCAGCTTCCCCAAGCCCTGGGCAGCCTTTCCTGGGCCCACCGCCCACACACAGCATAGGCAATGGAATCAGCAATGGAATCACTGTGCCTGGGTCTGCTCTGGGGAAGCCCAAGGCCAAGCAGATGATGTATTCCACGCGGAAGACAAAACGTGAGGAGAGGCCCATGGCACAAGAGAAGGACGTCAGTGTGATCACCCACAGCCCCGCTGCCGCCACCACGAGCAACCCCACGTGTTGGGCGCTGCTTTCAGCAAGACACCTCGTCCTCCCGTTACTAAAGGAAGGTGCTATCGCCATCCTCGTTTACTTTCAATCAGGGCAAGTGAGCTCAGAGAGGGGAAGTCTTCATAAAAATCTAAAACGGCCTCACCGCTCTCCCCTTCGCTCATTAGGCTTCAGCCACACACACTTTCCTGTTCGTTGTACACGCCACCACCACCAGCCTTCCCCCCTGGAAACTGCCTACCCCAGGACCTTTGCCCTTGCTGTTCCCACAGCCTGCAGCAAGGGCCTGCCTCCTCCACCTTCAGTTCTCTGCTTAAAAATCGGAATGATTTTTAAATCATTGGGGAAAAAAAATTGAAAGGAGACTACTTCGTGACACATAAAAATTCTATGAAAATCAAATTTCAGTGTCCATAAAGAAAATGGGAGTGGAGCAAGCACTCAGTTACATATTGTCCCTGGCTACTCAGGCAGTAAACGGCAGTCAGTTGTGATGGGGCTCTTCTGGCCCAAAAACCCAAAAATATTTACTATCTGGTCCTTCACAGGAGAAGCTGGTCGACCCCTACCCTAGGGTGTGGGGGCCTTGTCTGTCATTCCCATGGATGAGTCCCTGGGGCCTGAAAAGCGCTAGGCCCAAGCAGGTGCACAAAGAAGGAGTGGATGATTAACATAAGGCCCCACCCCCAAGAGGGAGTTGCACATCACCTAGGATCGCAATGGGTGGATGGATGAATGAATGAATGAATGAATGAAATGAATATATGCACCTCAATGGGAAGTCACAGGCATCATCCCTGTGGCCCAAAGTCCCTCCATGGAGTTGCAAACCAGATTCTGACATCCCCTGGGCGGGCGTCCCTCCAACAGCACCAGCCTGGCCTTGACATTCTGTGGGCCTAGAACTCTAAAGAGAGGACGTGATTCATTCCACAGAGCCTTTTCACCAGGAGAGGAAGGAAACCAGCCCTCAGATCCGGAACCAAATTTAACTTCTCTGCTCCACACCCCCCCACCCCCAAACACGCAAACACACAGAGCATCTCTCCACCTTGCTGGGGAAGGGGTCCATCTCAGCAGCCAGGGGTGGGGGAGGTCATCAGCAATTACTGGGTCAGCTTTCTCCCGAAGGAGCACCCCACCGCTCTCTCAAAACACAGTTGGAGAAAAATCCTCAACGGAAAGAGGGTATTCCAGAGTAATTCCTCCCTCCTCCTGGCTCTCAGCACTGAGACAAAGGGGGAGTTAAAAAAAAAACAAAAACAAGAGACTAAGCAGGAAATAAGGGCCTTGCCCAGCACAGGGGATTTCTGGTCCAGCAAATAAGCATCCTTATTAGCATCCTCAGTACCTGGGAGACAGTGCCTGATTTATGTGTCACGTCCCAGTGGGGGGACATTGATATATTCACTCTGTGGAATGTTACATCTGAAACAAATATGTATTTTTATTTCCCGTGAAAAAGAAAGTTCTTTTCCATGCCAATACACATCCCCAAAGTCAGAGAAACATCAGCCCAAAGGTTCTGGAATGGTCACAATTATCCTGCCATGCCCTTTGGGCCTTGGCCCGAGATTTTATCACAACCCTCCCAAATGCTCTCTGGTGGACACGTCAGTGTTTACTGTTCTTCGCCTGCTTTTTCTCCTGCGGAGCTCAGTTCTGAGTGGGGAGGATCATAGCAACTCAGAGATACAAGGGAATTAATTCCATACTCACTAAGTTGCTAAGGCTACTTTATTACCAGCCCGCAGCTAAACCTTCTCTTGGCTGGGCAAATAATTCAGCACAGGCAGGAGTGTATAAAAGCAGTGTTCCCTGTTCCAGGGCATGGTCCCTGCCCCAGAATCCCAGCTGTCTTTCAAGGACCAGGGACCATCGCATCCACATGTGGTGAGCATTCACAAGACAGAAAGCGCTGGCAAGGACCCCGAGTGCTCTTCGTCCTAGCTGTGTGACCCTGGAAAATCTGCTTGCCCTCTCTGAGTCTCCGTTTCCTCCGGAGTATTAGTCCTGCCCTAGCTACCTGCCAGGAGGTAAATGTGCTCGGGGGTAAGCTTTAGAGCACGCACACCGTCAGTCACTGCCATGCACCTTCCCAGGCTGAAGTCAGATGAACCTTTCCCAAAGAGAATCCGATCACATCGTGCCCCCTTGCCTGGATCTTCGGAGGAGCTCAGAATTAAATCCATCCCCTTTCCATGGCTCTGTGCCTGGCCCCCCAGTCTCTCTGCCCTCAGCCCCCAACACTCCCCTTGCCACTCTGCTCCCGTCACAATGGCCTCTGCCGTACTTGCACGGGAAAGCCTTCGCACATGCTGTTCCCTCAGCCTGGAAGGACACTCTCTCCCCTCCCCCTCACCCCCGCCAAACACACATCCTTTAGGTCTCAGTCTTAACGGCCCTTCCTCAGTGTGGTGGGTTGAATAGTGAGTGCCCCCCCCAAATTCATGTCCACCTGGAATCTTAGAAGATGACCTTACTTGGCCTTTGCAGATCTAATTAGCTCTTTACTGAGGTCACACTGGATTGGGGGGGACCCTAATCCAATGACTGGTGTCCTTTGAAGAAAAGAACAGAAGATATACAGATAGGAGCCAAGATGCACCGAGAATTGCTGGAAGCCACCAGAAGCTACAAGAAAGAAGGGTCTTCCCCTAGAGCCCTGGAGGGAGCGCAGCCCTGCCAACACCTTGATTTTGGACTCTGAGCCTGCAGAGTGTGAGAGAATAAATGTCTCTGCTCTAAGCCACCCAGAAAAGCCGGAGCCAAGCCCTCTGAGAAACTACGTCCACCAGACTTTCTTGAAAGCATCCTGCTCCTCTCCCCACACCCCTGCAAGGTTCTGCCCCCTCCCCCCCCAGCCCATAAACCCCTAGAGAGAAGGGATGCTGCCTGCAACAAACAGCTTGGCTCCTGGACCACAGCAGCCAACCAGTGGTACTTCCCAAATGAATTCATTTGACAGACGCACCAAGGGAAGCTCAGAGGTCAAGGGACTCACTCAAGGTCACACGTCAAGAAGAGGCAGGGACCAGCACCCAGACCACAGGCCTCCATGCCGGGGATCCCAGGAACCAGGACGCTGATGCCCACCCCACGGGGACTTGGCCCCGCAGGAGACGTTCTCTCTCCCTCCTGACTCCCAGCAGCCAGGCCCGCGCCCTCTGGGCCCTGCGCCGGACCAAGAGCCTCACCTCCTTGGCAGGGACCTGTCTCAGCTCAGTGAACCTGCAGATAAACGCTTTGAACCTCTGAGGTTCTGGGGCCACCGTGGGGCAAGGGATGCCCCGGACTCAGGCTGCCCCAACAGCCACAGGTCAGTGCCGGCGATGACCAGGCAAGAGAGGAGGCCTCGCCCACTGGGACCCCCACTCGCTGCCTCCCACCCCCAGGCTCCTGCCTCACACCCTCACTGCCTGACTCTGCATTTATGAAGCTTGACAGGCACACGGTCCCAGGGCTGGACATGACATAGCACTGACTCATGGAAGACAAGTAGGTCCAGCCGGGAGAAAGTCTCTACTGGGTCTCGGCTGTACTTAATGCTGGTGCAACACTTTTCAGTGCAAGGCCCCCCGCTCAAAACCCATCGGGATGGCAGCATTTATGTACCTGGAACCATGACACGTTTGGCCTCCTTTGCTTGTATTCTTTTTTTTTTAAGATTTATTTATTTTAGAGAGAGCGAGAGCGAGAGCGAGCAGGAAGGGCAGAGGGAAAGGAAGAGAGAATCTCAGGCAGACTCTGCACTGGCGCAGAGCCCGATGCAGGGCTCGGTCTCACGACCCTGAGGTCACGACCTGAGCGGAAACCAAGAGCCGGAGGTTTAACTGATTGAGCCAGGTGCCCCTCCTTTGTTTGTATTCTTAAAACAAACTACTGATGGCCAGAGATGCTGGTTTTCTCGATTTATAATATTTTGTACTATTAAAATATTAGGCGAATAATAACGTTGGAGGCACACAGACATGGCAAAATCGGGATGGTGTGTGAATGACAGAGCTTTGAGGGCCTCTGTACTCACTCATTCAGCCACCCACCCATGCATTCACTCACTCAAGCCAAGATGCAGACACAAACACACAAACACACACACACACACACACACACACACACACACACACACACACACACGTCCCTTGGGTAGTTCTGGGATAAATCCCTTAGCTGTAGCCAGGGTCAAATAATATGTTACAGGGCCAAGAACCCATAAGAATCACCTGGGTGGGGCACCATGGGGGGATTTCTTTCTTTCTTTTTTTTTTTTGAATGAGTTTATTTATGTATTTGAGATAAAGAGAACGAGAGAGAGAGAGAGAGAGAGAGAGAGAGAGAGAGACAGAAGCATGGGGGGAGCAGAGGGAAAGAGAGAAGCAGGCTCCCCACTGAGCAGAGAGCCCAAAGCGGGACTGAATCCCAGGACCCCGAGATCATGACCTGAGCCGAAGGCAGACGCTTAACCACTGAGCCACCCAGGCGCCCTGGGATTTCTTTTTTATTACAAATGCTCAGGCTTCATCCCAGACTTACTGAGTGTGAGCCTCCAGAGGGTGGACCCAGCAGCACCTGGATTTTTTAAAGCTTCCTGGGGGGTTTCTTCGGAGTAGCCAAGCTCCGGGTACTTAGTTGCTCCTTCTTCCCCAGTGAGCCAGGAGCTGGGTCCGTGGTGTCTGGAGAGCATCCTGCAAGAATTAAAACCCAAGCCTAATGCATTTCTCCCCAAAACGACACATGCCAGGGCATGCCCTGAGTCCATGAAAAACAGGTTCTTTATTATTTCCAGGCCAGCCCTTTGTGGGGCACTGGGCACATCCTGTGAAAGTTCACCATCGGGTAAAGGAGGTCAAAATATTTCCAGAAAGCACATCATGATGCAACAGACGTTCTAACAGGAACCAAGGCCCAACAAATACAGATCCTAAGACTCTCCCACAAAAACCAGGTGCCAGCCACATCTATTAGGATGGCTGGCATCAAAACCACAGAAAAGGACAAACGGTGGGGACGTGGAGACACTGGAGTCCGTGCGCATAAAATGGCGGGTACATAAAATGGCGCGGCTGCTGTGTGGACAACAGCATGGCGGTTCCCCCCAGAGAATTAAGAACAGAATTACCATGGGGTCCAGCAATCCCACATCTGGGTATATACCCAAAAGAACTGAAAGCAAGGTCTCGAAGACACCCAGCTACTGGGTTCATATCGCAGTTCAACCACGTGCTAGCTAGGTGGCCTTAGGTGAGGTAAGAGGTCTCTCTGTGCCTCAGTTTCCTCATCTGTAAAATGGGTATAAAAACACGGGGCCGTCGGGAGGATGAGGTTCACAGCATGTGTCCCACACACGTTGACAGCTGTATTTCCGCAGTGGTCGTGAATACTACCGTCCCCCCTCCATACCCTGCTGGAGCTCTGAGGTTCTGGAGGACACCCACGTGAAGCATATGTGGGTCCGGGGCAATGAATCTTTGGCCTTGTGGTTTGTGTAGTAACAGGTGCCACTTATGAGTAAGAACCAGACTATGCGCCCCATGTGGGAGGTGCCGAGGTCAAACTCAGTGAGGACAGAGGTTGATGAGGTGCAAAATAAGATGTCCCTGCCCAGAGCCCTCTGCCCTCGGTTCTCTGGTGACGCAGGCCAGCACCCTGCCCTCTCGGGGCTTCAGCGACCTCTGCTCCTCCAGCCCCAGCCTCCTGTGAGTCTGAGAGCGAGAAGCCAAGCCCTTGGTCCCAACGGTCAGCACATCCAACCCCTGGGCCCCCCTGCCCGGAACCCCAGGGGTGGGGTGAGGGATGGCGGATGCCCCCAGGTGGCCACGGGGTTAGAGCACCTCTGAAACATTCAGGCCTTTCTGTTCCTGACCCACAGGCTCCAAGAGGCCAGACTTGGGAACTGCTCCCCAGGAGAAAGTTGGGGGTGGAACCATCTACCATCCACCAGCTAGCCTCACTCAGGCCACAGGCTTCGTTTATCAAGGGCCCAGAGAGGCAGGACATAGAGTCCCTGGCCTCAGGCCAAACATTTTATTCCAAATCCCCAGAGGAGGAGCTCTGTTGGTTTCCCCTTTGTCAAAGAAACACAATCCCGATACTGCAAGGTCATCCAATAAATGCACAGATACGTTTGACGCGCATACTGTGGAATCATTATCATTGTTACACTAATAGTAATCATAGTAACACCTGCCAAAGACATGCCCAGCACCAGGATGGTAAGAACGTCACAGACAGCATGCCCGTCTATCCGGATGACAGCCCGCTAAGAGGCGATTCTACAATCATTCCCATTGTACAAACACGGAAACTGAGTCGAGGATTGGACTTGCCCAGCGTCACACAAACAGCAAGCGCTGAAGACAAGCCCTTGAACCCAGGCCTGCCTGAGACAAGAGCCCACCCGCTCTGCTCCTTCCTCCTCCCCAGTGCCATGGCCATGTGCTGAGCTCCTACTATGGGCCCAATCCTTAAACAGCCCTTTGAAGGAGGCACCGCATCTACGGCCATACCACCCTGAACGCGCCCGATCTCGTCTGAAGGAGGCACCGCCGTCGCACGTGACTTGTCCAGAGGCAAGATTGGAACTCGGGTCTGTCTCTCTGCGGAGCCGTGGTCATCCTCATTGGGCTGTGACTCCAGAGGGTCTGGTCCCATTTCTGCCTCCCTCACCTCTGACTGGCAGGGTCCCCACAAGGCTTTGTCCACCCAGGGCAAGGAAGGCAGTGGGTGGCATTTCTCCTGCAAAGCCCAGCAGACCCAGGCCCAGCCAGAGGCAGGTGGCCATGGACCGGGCTGGGGGTGGACCCTGGCATGGGGGGAACAGATGGGGAAGGGGCCCAAACCCATCCCCCTACCCACCGGGGTGCTGGGTGTTGAGAGCATCATCATGTCTCAACCTGCCTGGTGAGCTCTCTGAGTCACCCAAGGCAGTGTCCGAGGCTTGCAGGTGGCCAATGGGTGTTCAGGCTGCACCTAGACGGCTTGGGAGCTTTAGCATCCCCTGAGCCTGCTAACACCTGCTAGAGGGGGGCGGCACGGACAGCTCCCTCCAACAAGGATGGGGCATGGAAGGGCGAGGGGGCGCCGGGAGGGTGTCCCATGGAAAGAGTATGAATTAGGAAGCAGGAATCCTGACGTCTTGTCTCTGCTCTGCTCAGCTCCTAGCTGGCTGTGTGACCTGGAGCGAAACACTCATCCTCCTCCTCAAGCCTTCCCTCCCCTACAAGGGAAAACTTCCAAAGGAGAAGGCACGAAAATCCAGACAGCCTTGTTGGGGCCCGGATCCAATGCCTGCCCTGGGGACTCTGCAGGTTTGCTCCACACACAGGCACTGCTAAATGCGGAGCGATCGTCCCCAGGGGGACACGCCGGCTCAGCATGCCCCCCCCACCCCTGGGCTGCAGGACGGGGAGAGGGAGGGCCGGGCTGTCAGAGACCCCGAAGACCACAGATCGGTAAACTTGCCGGCTCCCCGGCCAGCTGCCTGGCCAGTGCGTGCCACGGGGCACACAGACGCCACGCTGCAGCGAGGCAAGTGTGGACCATGCAGGGAAACCCAGCCCCGCTGCTGAACCAATAAGCCAAAGCGCCCGTCCCCCACGAGTCAGCGGTGTCGCTGCCGAGTGCCAACCGAGGCCAGGGAGGCCAAGGGAAACGAGCAGGGACGTGGAGTCCCAGTGCTGAGTCACCTCCCTCCCTGACCCTCAGTTTTCTCATCTGGGAAAAGGGATCGCTACTGCCCACCTGGTGGGGTCATCCTGAGGTTGTACCATACGAAATTACGATATTCCACCCTCGTGGACCGACCTGCAAAACCAGCACTTTGGTGTCTCAACCCAATACACAGACAGACACAGCGTACAGCCCAGGCACAATAAATGTTGGCAAAACTGAGCCCAACAGGATGTGCTTTCCTCATCTGTGCGACGAGCATAAAACTTCTTGTCGTACCTGCTCCCAAATCCCAAATATAACAAGCACGCAGCTCACCTTAGTTCCTAAGGCAAGGTCCCAAGTACACCAGAGCGTGTGTGTGATAGGCTACTGATGTACTTCCGTGTGTATTACATCAAATATAACTAGCCCATTGGACATCTTTAAAATGTTTAAGTTTAAAAAAACAAACAAACAAAAAACGAGTCAACATGTGGTACATCCATACAATGGGATATTATTCAGCCACAAAAAGGAATGGAGTCCTGATACGCATTATGATCCAGGCGAGCCCTGAAAACGTTATGCCAAGTGCAAGAAGTCGGTCACGAAAGGCCACATGTTGTATGACTCCACTTGCATGAAATATCCAAAACAGGCCAATCATTAGAGACAGAAAGATTAGTGGTGGTATACTCATGGCTGGGGTCCTTGGAGGGAAGCAGGCAATGATCGCTAACAGGTACAGGATTTCTTTACCCGGTCATAACAATGTTCCGAAATTGACCATGGTGAAGGTTGCAGAACTCTGTAAATATCAAAACCACTGAATTGTACACTTTTTAAATTTTTTTTCTTTTGGGGCCCCTGGGTGGCTCAGTCAGTTTAAGCATCCGACTCTTGGTTTCAGCTCAGGTCATGATCTCAGGGTCGTGGGATCGAGCCCCACGTTGGGCTCTGCGCTCAGAGCAGAGTCTGCTTCAGATTCTCTCTCCCTCTCCCTCCTCTCGGCCCCTCCCCGCTCATGTGCAATCTCTCACTCTCTCTCTAAAATGGGTAAATAAAATCTTTAAAAATATTTTTTTCTTTTTATGTACTTTTATTTTTTTACTGAAGTCTAATTGACATGAAACATTATAATTACCTCAGGGACTCAACATAATGATTCAATATTTGTTTGTTAATTTATTAATTTATTTTAGAGCAAGAGGGAGAGAACACAAGCAGGAGGGGCAAAGGGAGAGGGAGAATCTCAAGCCGACTCCGAGCTGAGTGCAGAGCTTGACGGGGGCTCGATCCCATGACCCTGAGATCACGACCTGAGCCAAACTAAGAGTCAGGCATTCATCCGACTGAGCCACCCCAGCACCCCAATGATTTGGTATTTGTATATATTGTGAAATGATCACCACGATAGCTCTAGCTAACATCCATCACCATAGTTACAAAAATTTTTTTTCTTCTTGTGATGAGAACTTATAGGATCTATTCTCTTAGCAACTTTCAAATATGCCAGACGGTGTCATGAATTATAGTCACCATGCTGTATATTGCATTCCCATATTGATTTTACAGCTGGAAGTTTGTACTTTTTGGCCCTCTTCACCCACTTTACCTACCCTCCCAGCCCCCACCTCTGGCAACCACCCATCTGTTCTCTGTATCTATGAGCTTGGTTTGTTTGGGCTTTTTGTTTGTTTGGGGGGGATTTTTTTAGATTCCACATATAAGTGAAATCATATGGTACTTATCTTTCTCTTATTTCATTGAGCATAATGCCCTCCAGGTCCATCCATGCCACAAATGGTGTTCTTTCTATGGCTGAATAATATTCCTTTGTCTATAGACCACATCTTCTCTATCCACTCATCTATCCAAGGACCCGTAAGTTGCTTCCATATCTTACCTATTATAAATAATGTTGCAATGGACACAGGGTGCCTGTATCTTTTTGAGTCAGTGTTTTGTTTCCTTCAGATAAATACCCAGAAGTGGATTGCTGGATCATACGGTATTTCTTTTTTTTTTTTTTTATTGACATATAATTGACACACAGTATTGTTAGTTTCAGGTGTACAACATAATGATTCAACAATTCCCTACATTACTCAGTGCTCATCACGATAAGGGTAGTCACCATTTGTTACAAAATTACATTATTACAGTCTTATTAACTATACTCTCTAGGCTGTACTTTTCACCTCCATGACTTATATATTTTATAAGTGGAAGTTTGTACCGTATTTCTATTTTTAATTGTAATTTGAATTTGTGCACTTTTTTTTTTCAAGATTTTATTTTTAAGTCATCTCTATACCCAATGTGGGGTTCGAACTTACAAGCCTGAGATCCAGAGTCACATGCTTCACCGACTGGGCTAACCAGGCACTTTAAATGGATGAATTGTAGGGTACATGAATTATATCTCAATAAAACTGCTGTTTAAGAAGGTGAGTCAAGTTCAAGAAGAAGGTTAACTGGGGAACAGTCCAAGTGGTACAGAAATATGAACAATGCTCAAGGTGATACAAGAATGACCAGAACTTGGGAAACACTGAATTGATAAGCTGTAGGTGGGTTCAAATCCTACCTCCTGAGTGGCCATCGGGGGTAATGACTTTGCCCCTCTTGATCTCAGTGTCCTCATCTGGAAAACAGGAACAAGAAGAGTTCCCACCTCCGGGAGCCACCATGAGAACTAAGTGAGGTATCACTGTGTCTGGCGTATCCTGGGGGATAGATAGACGGCAGCATCGTTACCTGTCACCCCCTGGCTTTGGAAAAAAAAAAACGGAGGCTCACGGAGGTGATGGGACCTGCCTGAGTTCACAGGCTGGGAAAACTGGGGCTCACCCTCTGAACCTCCGTCTTCAACTGTCCCAAGTCCCTCCTACCCAGTCAAGAGGCCTCACCCAAGCCTGCCCCACCCAGGCTGATAAGTCCTTTCCTGAAAGTGAGCCCAACCCGAGCCAGCCAGGGACTTGCTGATGGCCGGCCAGGGGACAGGGCCTCCGAGAGCCGCCCAAACTCTCCAGCCCAGCGAGGGACGTACAGGTGCACAGGCGGAGGGCAGAGGGAAAGGCAGGAGCCTAGCAGAGCGCGTTCCACGCAGCCTGCTGCTATTATTATCTGCTCATCACTATTATTCACTCTCCCCGTTGTTATTTTCACCCAGATTTTCTTTGGGACACACCAGTCATTCATCAGACAAATATTTATTGAGCACACCTACCGTATGCCAGGCACCGTACTGGGGACAGGACACTGAACGAGACAAAGTCCCTGAGGGTTATAGTCCCCCCTGAGGGTTATAGTCCCCTAGGGAAGACAGACATTAGAGAAATAAATACATAATCCTCAGACTGCAGGTTGGGCTATGTACTAAGAGGGGCAGGAGTGGGGGGGAAGGGCTTGGGGAGGGTTGTCCTCCACCTCTGCCCCCATCCTCTCTCACCTGCGGGATGACCGCCTCCTCACTGTCCTCCAGGCTTCCACCCAGCCTCAATCCCAAGTCCATTCTCTGCTCAGCAGCCAGAAGAATCTCTTTAAAACCCAAACCCAGGGCGCCTGGGTGGCTCAGTTGGTTAAGCGACTGCCTTCGGCTCAGGTCATGGTCCTGGAGTCCCGGGATCGAGTCCCACATCAGGCTCCCTGCTCGGTGGGGAGTCTGCGTCTCCCTCTGACCCTCCTCCCTCTCATGCTCTCTGTCTCTCGTTCTCTCTCTCTCAAATAAATAAATAAAATCTTTTTTTTTTTTTAATAATGTGCCTTTTATTTATTTTTTTTAAAGATTTTATTTATTTATTTATTTGAGAGAGAGAGAGAGAGAGAAACAGCATGAGAGGGGATAGGGTCAGAGGGAGAAGAAGGCTCCCCGCCGAGCCGGGAGCCCGATGTGGGACTCGATCCCAGGACTCCGGGATCATGACCTGAGCCGAAGGCAGTCGCTTAACCAACTGAGCCACCCAGGCGCCCAATAAATAAAATCTTTAAAAAAAAAAAAAAATAAATAAATAAATAAAACCCAAACCCACATCCTATCATGAAGGGCCTCCACACTCACCATAAACCCCATGGTGCCCTGCACTGTACCTCCCACCTTGCTTCCTCTGCTCCTTTGGTTCTTCTAGCATTTCCAACTTGCTCCTGCCTCAGGGCCTTTGCACTCGTCAGTCCTTCTGCCCAGAACACTGGCCCCCAGGCTCTTCAGATAGCCTCTTTGTCGCCTTCAGGTCTCAGCTCGAAGTTAATTTCCTCAAAGAGCCATTCCCTTATTCCCATCTACAACAGTTAACCTGGGGGCGCCTGGGTGGCTCAGTCAGTTAAGCCTCAGACTCTTGCTTTCGGCTCAGGTCATGGTCCGTGGGCTCAGGGTCATGAGATTGAGCCCTGCACTGGACTTCTCACTGGGTGTGGAGTCTGCTTGAGGTTCTCTCTCTCTCTCTCCCTCTGCCTCCCCCACCCCCGACCCCTGGCACACACGCGCTCACTCTAACAACAACAAAAAAAAAACAGACACCTGACTTTCATATCACCTTTTATTTTCACCACTGTTCTTAACCGCTATCTAAAACTGTCTTGGGGCACCTGGGTGGCTCAGTCGGTTAAGCATCTGACTCTTGATTTTGGCTCAGGTCATATCTCAGGGTCATGGGATGAGCCCTGCAGTGGGCTCGTGCTGGGCATGGAGCCTGTTTACAATTCGCTCTCTCCCTCTCCCCCTCTGCCCTGCCCCCCGCTTCCCTACCCAAAAATAAATTAATAAATAAGTAAAATAAAAAATAAATAAAACTGTCTTATTAATGGGACAATGTACCTGCTTCTCCCCACTAGAATGTCTGGCCCATAAAGGCACTGAATCCTGTTGTATCCTTAATAGAGAGGTGCCTGGAGCAGAGCCAGTGCTCAATAAATAGCTGCATGGAGTGGATGGATGAGGGGTAAATAAGTGGGTGAATGGATATATGCACACATGGATACACGGATGGATGGGTGAATGGGCAGAAGGGTGAATGGGTAGATGGTTGGATATATGGATGCATGATGTATACACTGATGGACAGACAGATGGTGGGTAAATTAATGGGTGGGTGCATGGATGGATGGATGGATGGATGGACAGAAAGATGGCTGGATGGAAGGATAGATGATGGATGGATGGATGGATGGATGGAAGGATGGATGGATAGATGGATGGGTGGATGGGTCGGTGGATAGAAAAAAATAGATGGGTAGATATAAGGATGGACAGAAGAAGAAATGGAAAAGTAGATGGAGGGTAGATGGAAGAATCAATGGAGGACCACATCCTTTGGGTGGTTCTGACCATGAATTCATGAGTTCAGGGTCCTAAATTCAAATCTCTCATGAGTATGGTTTTCTGAATGGGCAAAATAAAATAAAGCATGTAAAGCATTTAGCAAGTGCTCAATAAACATTAATCATATTATTTTAGTTATTGTTAAGTACTGTAATATATATCTAGGCAGTTCACATTTTGGTTGATTTTTGTGGGGTGTTGTGTGTGTGTGTGTTTTGCTTGTGCTCTACAATGACTCTGGATTGTTTTTGCAATAAGAACCACCCTCTACAATAATTCTATATTGTTTTTGTAATAAGAACCACCCACACAGTTACACTTAAAGCTTAGCATCTCTCTCCAGCATCATCTTGGGTTTCAGGCCTGGTCCAGCCGCCCACCCTCCAGCTACCCCTCACACTAGACACACTCTGGAAGCTGAAATCCCCCAGGGTCGTGCTCCCCCTGGAAGTACTGTCAAAGAAACCTGTCTGGAGACAGTAGCATGTGAAGGGCACAGCCGGGTCAAGGAGACACCCAGGTCACAGCCCAAGCCAGCAGCACACAAGGCGTACAAGCCAGACTCCTCCCTCTGTGGTCCACCCCCCAAAAAACACAGTTTCTGGCTGCGAATTCAGTACCACATCCCACAACAAGAGCCAGATTACCCATTCCCAAGTTTGGGAGACATCTGGGATGTGCCATGCTGTGGGTACAATATTCGATCTGGAGAACCCCAGGGGTACCCCCAGGATTCAGCAGCCAGCCTTCAGAACAGCTGAGGTGGGTGAACGGGGCCTGGGGCACCACTAATGGGGGGCAACGGACAACAAAAACAAGTAATGGGTTTCAGGATCAGCCCCAGGGGCAGGCGCTCCAAATTACACACATTGGCTTGGGTTGTCTGACTCAGCGTACAAACAGCCCCACATAGCACCAGCAAAATAAAAATAGTGAGCCACTATGGCTGCCTATTATTGGTCACTTACTGTGCGCTGGATGTTTTATCACACAGTCAAAGGTGTGGAGCCCTGGTTAAACGTCCTCTCAAGCAGGGGCCCCTGGGTGGCTCAGTCAGTTGAGCTTCCGACTCTTGTTTTCGGCTCCGGTCACAATCTCAGCATTGTGGGATCAAGCCCTGCATCAGGCTCCATGCTCAGCGTGGAGTCTGCATGAGATTCTCTCTCTCTCTCCCTCTCCCTCTGTCCCTCCCCCTGCTCACGCTCTTTCTCTCTCTAAAACAAATAAAATCGTGTGAAAAAAAAAAAGAAAAGAGGGGCGCCTGGGTGGCTCAGTCGTTCAGCGTCTGCCTTCGGCTCAGGTCATGATCCCAGGGTCCTGGGATGGAGCCCCACATCGGGCTCCCTGCCCAGCGGGAAGCCTGCTTCTCCCTCTCCCACTCCCCCTGCTTGTGTTCCCTCTCTAGCTGTCTCTCTCTCTCTGTCAAATAAATAAATAAAATCTTTAAAAAAAAAAAAAAAAAAGGTATTCCCAAGCAATGCAGAATCAGACGGCAAGACGGTAGCGTTATTAACAATTACAACTACAGTTTATTACAAGGATTCCGCGTGATGATCACAGTGAGTACTTAGCACCTGGCCTGCTCAGTCAGCGTTTTTGTTACAAATGTTCTAAATGACAATAATTGGGAGGGGGCCCTGACCATGTGCCTGGCTCTGCCCGGAGACTTCACATATTGCGGCACAACCACCTTATAAGGGGAGACCTCCTACTAGCCCCATTTTACAGACAAAGAAACTGAGGGTGGATCAAGTCGCCTAACTTACCCACGGTCCCTGAGCAAGTCAGGGGCGACATCACGTCCCTCCATGGGTATCACCAACCCTAAACTCGCCTCTGAAAGCCAGGCCCCATTAACCCCTTCCTCTCTCTGGCCCTCCGGGTCCCAGTGACGTCCAGGTGACGCCCTAGTGTTCAGACCTTCTTAGAGGTGGCCGGCTGACCCTGCCTCTTGTTCCGGGCGGCTGAGCCCATCCTGAAACACAGACGCAGCCAAGAGAGGAGGAGGAAGGGTTCCTGGTGAGCTCATCTTACAGGGGCCACTTCCAACCCCCTGGGACCATCCAGCTGCCTTCTTGGACAACACCCAGGCCTCCGTGGGGACAGGAAACATCCCTGAGCGATAAAGATCAGGACTGGCTTGTAAGAGCATCCAGACGCTTTGTGTGGCCCAAGCCCCATTCTGAGCAGTCCCCATCTCTGACACCAAATGGAGCAGCATGGAGCACTCCCCGGACGAGGTGGTCTGGGGGTCTCCCCAGCCTAGTGTCCAAATCCACCAATTGCACACCGCGACATTCCTAGGAAGGGGCTCACCGCTCAACACCAGAAAAAAATACACATGCGTATAAAATGATAGCTAGGAGAAATTATGCATTTGCTGTGTCCCAGGTACCTCTAATCCCTTCACATGCATTAACTCACTGAATCCTCACGTAGCCTCCCTTTACAGAGGAGAAACGGAGACTCAGGGAGGGGATGTGACCTGCCTAAGGTCACACAGCTAGGAGGTCCCAGAGCCAGTACTGGAACCAAGCCAGCTGAGAATAAAGCCAACATTCTGAACCCCAAGACATGGTGCTGACATCTTTCAATCATCGGTACGAACGCACGGTGTGACTGACACGTCTAGAAATCATACTTCAAAATATTACCACTGGTTATCTTTAGAAGTGGGGTTATAAGAGTTTTATCTCTTCCTTTTGGGTTATCTGTATTTCTAAATGCTCCACAATGAAAAAACGTATTGTATTATAATGTAAACGTATATAATGTAAGTGTATTATAATAAGGACAAAGAGAGAATAAAAATTATTAATTTGGAAAATGAAACTAGAGTCACTTAACAAGCAGTAATCTCAAGCCACCACATGCCAGGCGTGGAGGGGACAGCCGAATAAGGCAGGAGGACCCGCCAAGGGTAACCACGAAGGTATGAAAACCCCACAGTACTGCGGAGAGAGGCAAGCACCGGGTGGGGGCCTTACCTAACAGCGCCACCCACCCACCCACCCAACAGGACAGCACAGACAGCGACTCGCCTTTCACCCCACATTCACCAAGCTGGGAGGCAAGCATCGGCATCCCCATTTCACAGGTGTGAACACTGAGGCAGAGAAGAAGGGCAGCCACTCCCGTGGTTGGGGACCCAAGAGCCAGGGCCCCATGGCTCCAAACCTGGGCAGTGTCTTCAGGCTGCTGCCGCCCATGGAAGAACCACCTTTCGGGGGTGACTCAGGCCTCGGAACAGGAACGGGGTGAGACCCAGGGAGCCCCCGCGGAAGCCCAGCCGACCCCGACTGAAGCCAGGGCAGATGGCTCACGCTTGGGCTGCTGGGTCAGCCGGCATGCTGGGCATTCCAAAAATTCCTCCAAAACTTTTTGCTGCACACCCCACCCCGTTTCCAACAAAATCCCCATTTTTAATGAACCAAAAGAAGGAAAAGCAGAGGGGCTGTGATTAAGGCACGTGGACAAAGGCGATCCTGGGAGGCTTGAAGGCCTCTTTTCCGGAGTTAGTGCCAACAGTCACCAGCACCTGTCGCCTCTCTAAGAAGAAGGTGGTCTGCTAGTTGCCAACACTTCCCCTCGCATCCAAACCCCGGGTGCATCATGGGAAACAGTTTGGCTGCAAAGCTGACAGAAGGGGGACCAGGAGAACGGTGCCCCCTGGGGCCCTGCTCTGCATCAGAGCCCTGAGCACACCACTCTCCGCCTCCTCTTCTCTCTCCCCCGAGAGGGCAGGGGCCCTCGTCCCAGGCAGTCCCAGGCAGCCCCAGGGCCCAGTACAGGCCCTGGTACACAGTGGGTGCTTAATAAATAACATAGATGAAAAGGATCAACCGTCCCAGGGGAGGAAAGGAAGCGCTGTGCTGGAAATTCTCAGGGGAGGGATGGTATTTCCCACGGGGCCAGGGGAAGATGGGGAGAAGGCATCGGGCTGCCTTGAGCGTTATTATAGGGAGGCTGGGCTTGCGGGAGGCAGGCCTGAGTTCAAAGCCAGGCTCTGCTACGTCTACCTCAAGCTGAGTGAGTAAGAGGCTCTGGGAGCTACCCACCAGGTCCCCTTCCTCGGTGAAAGAGGTCCAGAGAGGGGAAGGGGCTCACCCAAGGACACACAGCAGAGTAGCTGGTATTAGAACCCAGAGTCCTGACTTCTGGCCCAGAACTCATTCTACTACACTCCGTGTCCTCTCCCATGACCTAGGATCCCTTCACGTGCCAAGTTGAGTGCCTGGCGAGCAGGTAATCAGTTCCAGAAACAAAGGCAAGAGTTTCCAGGGCTGGGGCCTAAAATGAAAGAAACGATCATGGGCAGCTTCCCAGGCCAAAGGGCCATGGGGGTCCCCACCCCCCAAGTGACGGCCGGCCCAGGGCCCAGGGCAGCGCTCCGCAGGCAGAATGCCCACCAAGGCCCAGGCTTCACGCCCGGGCAGGTCGGCCAGCACCAGTTCACAGGAGGACCTCAGTGTCCCCAGCGCGCTCGCTGGCATCCCCTTCTGCTGGGAGGCCCCGCACACCCCGAGTTTCCTTCCCCCAGCAGCGTCTCACCACCCCCTGGGTAAACAGGCCGGTCCCAGAAAGGGCTTTCGTCACTGAGGACACAAAACAAAAAAGAAAAGAACTATAAACAGTCCGCTGGAAGCTACAGCCTGACCCGGAGCCTTTGAAAAGACAGCTGGGTCCCCGACGGGTGGGACACCACCTAGGACATTCACACAGGAAGGGGCTCTGGGGCTCCCTGCCTGCCACCAGCCACGAGCGGGGGGGCCAGGCGCTCCGGCTCTCAGGGGCTCGGCCTCCTCATCTGTAAGATGGGAACCACACGAACAGCGGTCTTCATAGGCTGAAGAAAGGATTCCGTAAAGGATGCGATAAAATAATGCACAAACCTACGTGTCCGTCCGAGGAGCTGGAATATAAGAAGCAGCCAATCCAAGCTGTTACTTCTTATTATAGCTCCTGTTACTATTTCTGCTGCTACCACAAGCAAGAGATTTATATCGTGATTTACAGAGCAAGTCCCTGGCGTATCTTACACACATTTGTTTTAAAGACCCTAAGGTGGGGCGCCTGGGTGGCTCAGTCATTAAGCGTCTGCCTTCGGCTCAGGTCATGATCCCAGGGTTCTGGGATCAAGCCCCGCATCGGGCTCCCTGCTCGGCGGGAAGCCTGCTTCTCCCTCTCCCACTCCCCCTGCTTGTGTTCCCTCTCTCACTGTCTTTCTCTATCAAATAAATAAATAAAATCTTTAAAAAAAAAAAAAAAAAGACCCTAAGGTGATCTATTTATGGGGGAAGGGTTCCCATCTTTCAAGTGCCTACTACGTGCAGGAAGCTTTACATGGTTACCTCCCCCAGTCCCACAAGGACCTCACAGGGAAAATCTTAGCATCTTCTTTCTGCAGATGAGGACTGAGGCTCAGAGAGGTCAAGCCACTTGCCCAAAGTCACACAGCAATGACGTGATGGAGAGAGGACAGAATGCTGGGATGGTCCAGCTCTATCCTCCTTTACCACTGGGGAGGCGGCAGGGGGAGGGGGTCAGGACCCCGGGGCTGCAGTCAGGCTGTCTGGACCTGCATTCACCCTTCCCAGTAGGGACCCTGGGCATGCGACTCCCTCTCTGAGCCTCAGTTTTCTCTTCTGTCAAATGGGGGCCTGAGAATCAAATGAGACACAGATGTGCACAATGCCTAGGAGAGAATGAATACTCTCTACTTCTTGGTTTTATATATATACATATATATATATATAAATAACAGCAGTGTTCTCAAAAGCCGAGTCTCAGCAAGTGGAAGAAAGGAAGCCTCAGTCATCAACCCCAAACTTCTTTTTTTTTTTAAAAGATTTTATTTATTTATTTTGAGAGAGAGAGAGAGGGAGGGAGATCATGCACAAGCAGGGGGAGGGACAGGGGGAGAGGGAGAGGGAGAGAATCCCAAGCAGGCTCCCCCTTGAGCATGGAGCCCAATGTGAGGTTCGATCTCAAAACCCTGAGATCATGACCTGAGCCGAAGCCAAGAGTAGGATGCTTGACTGACTGAGCCACCTGGGCACCCCAACCCCAAACTTCTGAAGGCACAGAGGACTGGGCAGAAAACCACCAGGTTCACACAGGTCAAAGGCTATCCTTTCTTGCCTCAGTGACATCTTGGCCCATCTGAGACTCACTTTACAGATAAGGAAATGCTCAGAGAGGTGAAGCGACCTGCCCGGGGTCACACAGGAATCCCATGCGTGGGGCACCCCAGAATCTCTACCTACTCCACCCAGCTTCCTTCAGAAACCCACCCTCAAACCCAGCAGAATCCCATTTTCCCCAGCACAGGACTGGGCACACGATCCACACAGGATCAATGTTCATCAAATGAATGAATGAAGGAGTGAGCTAGTACCCTCCACCCCTGTGCCTAGCTTGGGTGGCCTCCACGAATACTCACAACCATGGGCTCCTGAAGCCTGCTGAGCACTCCCACCACAGGCAGTGGGAACATTCCTGAAATGCAGAGCTTCCAGGGCTCCTCCCCAGCTGGACTTGAGAGTGCGGAGTGGTTTATAAAGGGACTTGGTCCCTCCCCAGCAGGTAATGTCTGCCCTGGGGGAGACAACGTCATATCAACAGGGACCCGTTAACAGACAGCCCTCCAACTTCAGCAGAGGGGGGCAGAGCACCTGTGCAGAAGCAGAGGTCCTAGAAGCGTCCTTCTCCTCACCCCTTTTCCCAAGGCCCTGCGGGTTCCCAGGACCAGAAGCAACCCGCCCTGGGCCTTTGCAGACTAATAACAATACGAGATAACAATGAAGATAAGGCTGAGCACGTACATTCATCAGCACGCACTAGGTATTAGCCCAGTTAATGAGGCAGACGCTAGTTATCACTCCCAGTTTGCAGATGAGGCTACTAAGCCACAGAGGGGTTAACCGCCAGGCCCAAAGTCACACAGCAGGAGAGTGGTGGCGCTGGGATTTGAGCCCAGGCAGTGAGAATACAGATCCCCCACAATATTCCCAAGGGGTATGGGGAATGTCCAATTCCGCAGAATTCTGCATTCTACCCCAGTAACGCTCCAGGCACCAGCGGGCTGATCGTCCACTTCGTGCCAAGTGTCGCACAGCTTGGCCAACGGTCACAAGCACGGACCCTACATCCACTTCACAGACGGGAAAACTGAGGCTCAGAGAGGTAATGCGACTGGTGGAAGGTCACGTGACCCACAGGGGCAGAGCTGGGATTTGAATGTAAATCTGACTCCTCCCCAGCCTCCCCCTGGCCTCACTGTGCTCCCCCCCACGCTGGCTCCAGGTACCACAGCCTGAGGAACTGTAAACCAAACCCAAAGCAAAAATCAATCAAGGGGCGCCTGGGTGGCTCAGTCGGTTAAGTGTCCGACTCTTGATTTCGGGTCAAGGTCATGGGATCGAGCCCCGTGTCGGGCTCCGCGCTCAGCATGGAGCCAGCTTAAGACTCCCTCTCCCTCTGCCCCTCCCCCTCAAAATAAACAAATAAATCCTTAAAAAAAGTCAATCAAGACAATGGTGCCTCACCTTCACACCTCACATCACAGACACAAAATACCTCCTTAACCCAATATCGTGTTTGAGCTGCCCAGCAGCTCTGCCGGAGAGGGCACATTATTCCCATTTTCCAGATGGGGAAACCAAGGCTCACACCCGTGAACTGCCTGTTCTGGGCTATCACCTCTAACCAGGTCTCCTTACACAGAGAGAGCCCTGCTCTGATGTGTCCCACACCAATCAGGCTCCACGATTCTCAACGCCCTCTCCGGGCGGACCCTCCCCCCAGACTCCATCCTGCCCCGTCAGAAACCTGATTGTGACAGGCTGCAGGACTGCTAGGGGAAACATATACTCCCTCCCTCTCTGCCTCCAGTGGGGGAGTATGTGGCTTTCTGCCTGATGCTGGGCTCGGCCATGTGACTTGCTTTGACCAACAGAGAGCAGAAGGAACCCCGCCCGAGTTCCTAGTAGAGACTTTCTGAGGCACCACGGGTCCCCACTGAGCTCCTGAGCATCTGCTGTCCACCAGAGAAAAGCTGCTGCCCATCAGCCTGGGTATCAAGATGAAGAAGATACATGGGGCAGACATGCACCCAACTCAAAGCATGATGTCCAGGCTGCCCCCCAAAACCCAGCCAAGTTCAGCTGAGTCATCTGCTGACCCAGGAGCATGAAACACACGGTTTGCCATTAAAAACCACTGCAACCTGGGAGATGCTTGTTACACAGTATTAGCATAGGAAAACCGGGCTGATACAAAGCCACCTATTTCTAGAGGGAAGCAGGTGGGCAAATATCTCCCAGGACACGGCTCCCAGGAGGCTGGATTCAAACCCAAGGGCTGCAGGAACTATCACCCTCCCTAGAGTCACGCCGAACACTACCCCCATGGCCACCAGTAAGCTGGAGCCATCCGCTGTTCCCTCCCCCTGAAACACACCAGCAGGCTCTCTCTCCAAGGGCCTCAGGAGGAATGTGAAACGTTCAACGGCTCAGGAGGGAAACAGGGCAGGCTAGATCCGCATCCCAAACCCCCTTTACTCCAACAGCTCCACATCCTGGAATCTGCCCTCCAATCAGAATGCAAGAAGCGTGCAAACACACAGAACAGGGATGTCTATTACACCACTGTGTGTCCCGGCAAAAACCAAGCTGTTCAAAGCCCATCCACAAGGGGTCTGTTCAATAACTAACGCCTTCAGGCACTGGGGTATTATTCAGCTCTTTAAAGAGTAGGGTTCAGTCAACACATTCTGAAATGGGAAAGTATCCAGATCTATTTTTAATTTATGTGTGAAATTCTTTGTTTGATCATCACTGTTGTTAAAAGACTATGTCTACACATGCGGATTCATTTGTTTATTCCATGACTGTTTGCAGAGCAAACAAGTGAAGACAGATAGGGTTTCTGCCTTCTTGGACCATAAAATCTAGAGGCAGAGGAGGGTAAGGGTAACAACTCCACTACAACATGTAACAAGAACAGTAACAATCAGCATACTGAGCATTGACCACGTGCCAGGTCCCTCATCCTTTACTCTGCACAGCAACCCTCAGAAGGAAGACCTGCGATTCACCCCTGGTCACTAACGAGGAAACTGGGGCTCAGAGAGGTTAAATCACCTGCCCAGGGTCACACAGCCGATAAGTGGCAAAACCAAGATTCAATGCCTTCCATGTGGTTCCAGAGTGAACATAAAAATAACTTAGATAATTAGCAGAATGTGACAAGGGCTGGTGCGGGAAGACTCACTTGTCACTCAAAATAATATCATTTTGCCATCTTTGAAGTATGTGGTGTGTTACCTATTACTTTCACAATACAAATATATATATATAGCATACATATGTGTATCACTTCTCACTTAGTGATATAAATATCCCAAGATCATGCTTTGGGGACATAATTTATATTCTTAATAGAGACAAGGCTATAGAGCATTTCAAAGGTCATCTAACTGAGCAATTAACTGACGGAGCAGTGATATGAAGCAGAAGTCAATCCATGATCATTTGCACACCTGTCTCCCTTGGCTTCCCTGCCACGTTTTCCTCCCATCCGATTGACCAGATTCCTGAGGAGTGGATTCCTGAAGGCAGAGGCTCTTTTGAATTGCCCACATCCCACATATGATGCTCAATAAAATATTCATCACATTGAAGGGAAAAAAAATGTGTGTGTGTGCGCGCGCACATGTCCCCCTCAAATGAAACAGTGTGTCCTTTTAAATGATAGGAGTTTGAATAGTGGGAGTGGATAGGACTCCCAGTGCCTCAGCTTCATAAACTGCAAGATCAACTGTCCCCCAAACAGGCATCGCCCAGGTTTGTTGTGAAAAATCAAAAAAAAGAACAAAGAGTTTGCCCAGAGCCTGGCACACATGAGGGGTTCAGTGAACAGTGGGTATTCTGATGTGGTCTGTGCTTTACTTATATTCTCTCCAACAATCCCATTTTCCAGAGTATGAAACCGAGGTTTTAAGAGGGAAGTGGTTTGTCTGGGGTCACAGTCCTATCTGCCTACGTGAGTGGGGTAAGGAATACTGAACTCCTAGCCAGAGATCTTCCTGCCCTCTTTTTTTTTTTAATTTATTCATTTGAGAGAGAGAGCAAGAGCACGAGTGGGGGGAGGTGCAGAGGGAGAGGGAGAAGCAGGCGCCAAGCTGAGCGGGGAGCCCCACGTGGGGCTTGATCCCAGGTCCTGGGATCATGACCTGAGCTGAAGGCAGACACTTAACCAACTGAGCCACCCGGGCTCCCCCTTCCTGCCCTCTTTTATAAACCTGGCAAAACCTTCCTGCTTGGGTATTTAGAGAGTGGCAGGGGGTGTAAAGAGAATGTTTATCCCGATGGTCTTTCATTCATTCAAGTGTGCTGGGCATACCAATTAGCATGCAATTCTCCAGCTGAGCTATGTCTTCACCTGGGCTGCTCCTTCTGCCTGGAATGTCCTCCCCTTGCCTCCTATTCATCCTTCAAGACTCAGCTCAAGTGTCACCTGTGGCTGCCCTGCCCCCCCCACCCCACCCCCACCCACACCAGGTTGGGAGAGGCACTCCCTGCCTGAACAACATCCTGAAGACAAGCCAAAATGATAATTATCACGCCCATGACTTAGTGAGCGCAGACCAGTGCACACACTCTACCTGGCACTTCCATGTACTGCTTCCCTGAATTCACGTAACAACCCTCTTAGCGAGGGGAGTAGCCTATCGTGAGCCCATTTTACAGATGAGAAAGTTGAGTTTCAAACCAAGTACGATGCCTGAGACCACAGCCAGGAAAGGCAGGGCCAGGGTATGCCCCCAGTAATTCCCCCCACCCGCCCCGCCCCGGGCTCCCTCCTTTCTATCCCTGTCTCCTCCTCGAAGCCTCCCTGGATTTACCCTGCTGCATGCTGATTCAGCCTCACCACCCTGAGCCTTCTCTACTCCACCTCACAGATTCCAAACATCCACAAGCTGCAAGCTGGAAGCAAGTTCAAATCCCTGCTCTGCCACGGTGACGGGCAAAGACCTTGCCCCATTACAGAGTCCTGAGTCCGGTGGAATGGGAATAATGAGCCCCACTCCCTCACACGGGAAGGTGGCGAGTCCAAGTGTGAAGTCCCAAGGATGTGGATGTTTATAACCATCCCTGGGCAGGTAGCGCAGGCGCGCTCAGCAAGGTCTGCTGAATTGGACAGAATACTGGCACGATCTTCAGGCCACCTCTCCTGGGGGGGGGTCCCTCCTCCCGAGAGATTGCTCTGCGTCCAGGGTCTTCAACTACGTGCCTCTCTAAATAGCATACTGACCAACGTCTATATGCAAGTTCAGACAACCACCTCTCATCTGGATTTTTCTAGCAGCTCCTCACTGGCCTCTGAGCCTCCTCCTAAGAGCAAGACAAGCTTCCCAAAACACACATCTGACCCTCTCCCACAGAGAAACTTCCACAGCACCCCACAGCCCTGGAATAAAGTCCAAACCCCTGCGAATGGTTGACCTGGCCCTGACCAGCACCTCCGCCAACACCCCACGCTCCCTCCTGCCTTCAGGCCGTTCTGTTCCCTTTTCCTGGCCCACAACACCATCCTCTTCCCGCTGGCAAGGTCTCCAAGAAACTAACCCCCCTGACCCCCACCCCTCCCCCTGCCAGAAGGGAGGCATCACCCCCTCTGCCCATTATCAGAGCTCTCCCCTCTAGATAACTGCCTCCTTTCACCAGGCTTTACCCCTCAACGTTGTGACTGCCGGCCCCCTCTTTGACACAATGTCTTGAAATATTTATTGCATGGCATGCATGCATGCATGAATGAAGCACATTTAAAATATTCTTCAGGGGTTCCTTTTCTGAATTGGTCAGAGATGTATTCTGGAGATGCCGTGAGGGAAGATATGCTCAAGACCACACAGTGCGCTGTCCATTCTCCTGTCAAGGTCAGCCTTGAATAAAAGCCCCCAGGACCTCCAAGTGGGGGTGGGGCTGTAGGGGGGGTCATCCACCCTCAGAATCTGGGGTGAGGGCTGAAACCCCAACATCAAGAATCAGCACACTGCCTCAGTGGACTGCTGGAATGTAATGCCAGGAGGACAGGTCCTACAATGCCCTGTGTCGGCCACATAGTAGGTGCTCAAGACACACACTGGTTGACGGAAGGAGTGCGCTCACGCGCACAGCTGAACCACGCGCCCAGACTCCGTGGTGGAACCCCGCACTTGTCTCAGTTAACTGCACCCTTGTCAAGCACACAAATCCTTTAAAAACGATTCCCCCTAGAACCACCAAGCCCGGGGCTAGTGTCTGCACCACTTCCTTGGGAACTGTCCCAGGGAGGAGATGCCAGCGTCTAGAGGTGAACACGTGTTTGTCCAGGAGCCTCCAGGGATTAGGAAAAGGAAAGCTGAGCCAAGGGAGAAGCCTTGTCCAAATGCCCTGGTTACTGATTAGCCAAACCCCAGAGCTTCTCTCTGCAAGGAGGATCAGAGGGGCCATAAACCCCTCTGGAGGAAAGATCGAGTTAAATGTCTCTCTAATCCTGCAGTTTAAAAAGACAGCAAGTTGCCTTTCTGGAGCTTCCCGGGGAGACCGTAAGGGAAGTGCAGGGGATGGGACCTGGGAAAGAAGGGGCCACAGAATGAGGGCCCACTAATATTTACAGAGCCCCTACCTGTTTCATACCTATCACACCTATGAACCCAGCCAGCCACTCGGAAGAGGGAGCACTTTGACCCCCAATCCCACCCCGTTTTGCCCCGAGGGGAGACCGGGCTCAGAGAGGCTAAGTGTTTTGCCCAAGGTCACAAAGAAGCTGCAAAGAAAAGCTCTTTCTTTGTGCAACAGGTACAGCCCTTTCCCTTCCAAAAGGTAATGGCTGCTCCTGGCTAGAGAAAGTTCAGTCCCGGGCGGCAGGAAGCCCAGGCCACCTAAGGCGGCGCGCGGAGGTCACACACCCCGCTACAGGACGTGAGCAGGGTTTCAGGGCGCGGCGCCCCGGCTCCGAAGCGAGTGTGTGCCAGGAGGGTGTGGAAAGGTCGGGGCTCGGGTGGGGGTCAGCAGGCTACTTCCCCTCGCGAGGGCCCCGCCTGTGGCCCGGAGCGGCGCCGCCAGCGGGATGAGGGCCGTCCGAGCCTGCCCGGGAGCAGGGGGACCGAGCCTTAATCCCATCAGGGCGTCTCAGCCCTGGGGAGGCGCGTGGAGGGGAGCGCAGGCCCGGCGGGGAGGGAGCGTCCGGAGCCCCGGAGACCCGGCGCCCGAGGGGCCCCGCGCGCTGCTCTCTCCACCATCCCCGCTGCCCGCAGGATCATCTCGCCCCGGGCTCGGCCTCGCCGGGCACCTCCGCTTCCCAGTGCCCACCTCCGGGCCTCCAACCCGCACGGACGTCCAGATCCTAGCCGCTCCAGGCTGGGTACCCGATCTCCGGCGATCCCCCAGCTCCCGGCCACCAGATCTCCTCTCGGAATCCACTGCCAAGGCTCGGACAAGCGTGGGGGGAGAGGGAGGTGGGAGGTGGGGATCAACTAGCTCCCAGTCTCCAATCACCGACCCCCGCCACCCCCAGGCTGGAGATCCAGTGGGACCTCAGGCCGCCAGTGCCCGATCCACTCCTAGGATCGACTCCCAAGTCTTCAGCCTGGTGGTGCGGGATCCATTGGCTGCCCTGTGCGGGATCTTCCCGCGGGATCCACTCCCAAGTCTCGGGAGACACATCCCCAGGCTCCCAAATCGGGATTCCCCCCTCCACGCAGACCCAGAGCCGGGGGAGATCCACCGGGTCCCCACCTCTTCCCCGGCCAACTTTGCCAACTTTTCTCCCGGGGCCTCAGCCGAGCAGAAACTTGGCGGCCATCGCCCACCGCCGCCTCCCCAGCCCCTTCGCGGGCCGGGCACTGGGGGCAGACAGCCCGCCCCCACAGCCGGCGGCCGCCGCACAACCTACCCTGCAGCCGCCGCCGCCTGCCCGCGCCGCGCCGCCACCTGCCCGCAGCCCGTGGCACCTGCCCGCGCCGCCGCGGCCCAGCGCAGCCTAGCCTGCTGGGGGCGGGGCCTCGGGCGGGGAAGCGCCCCCGTCGCCATGGGAACCGCGGCCGGCGGCGCCTGCGCGGAAGGGCCAGGGGCGGAGCGCTGCCGGCCCGACCCGCGAGCACCCGCAGGCTCCTAGGCCTGGGGACTATCCGGCGGGTCAGAGGTCGCGAGCGCGGCGGGGACACTCCTCCCGGAAGCGCTCCGGGCCTGCGAGTCCGACCCCGCAGCGCGCGACTCGGAACGTGCTCGTGGTGCCGGCCCGCGTTCTAAGGACCACCCCCCAGACCTCGGCCGGGATCCGCCGGCAGCGGGCGCCGGCCCGCCGTCGGGCCTGCGCTCCCGAGAGCCTAAGGCAGCCGGGGAACTCAGGAGGCGCTGGGTAAAGCCTCGCCCATGGAATCGACCCGGCTGCGGGCGCTCGCCCGGGAACAGGCGGGATTTGCGCGAGACGCTGGCGCCCCCTCGCGGCGGGCAGGGGCACTGCATGGCGGGGCTCGCGGGCGTGGCGGGAAGCTGTTCACTGCACTGGGGGGTGGTGCCTACCGTGTGGGACGCTCCTGCCACTGTGTTGTGGTGGGGGGCCAGGGGTATGAAGACTTTGGGACAAGTTGAGAGACTCGTAGGAATCCGCCCCTAAACAAGAAAATGCCTGTGTTGCTATCTTTCACTCATTTCATGCCATACATCTTTATTTAGCACCTACTGTGTGCTGGGCACCCAGTGGTAAAGCAGCTAGCAATATCCGGGCTCTTGTGGAACGTAGAGACACTTAAAAAATAATTGCACAAGTAAATTGAATTGCATTGGTGACACGGCCTCCTAAGGAAATGCACTGGGCATGAATAACTGGAGGTCCTAAAATCCTGTGCATTTATTGTAAGTCAGTTAGACCTCAAAAAAGGTAAAGAGAGAGAAAACATCACACTGTGGCTTTGGGACAATTGGTGAGAAGCTCTCTTGCCTCATCTTTCTCTTGATTTGTTGGTGTCTTTGTGTAAGGGAGGGTACCCCTGTTGCTGGAGACACACAATATCCGTTGTTTGTACAACAGTCTTTTTTTAAGATTTTATTTATTTATTTGACAGAGAGAGAGACACAGCGAGAGAGGGAACACAAGCAGGGGGAGCGGGAGAGGGAGAAGCAGGCTTCCCGCCGAGCAGGGAGCCCAATGTGGGCCCGTGACCTGAGCTGAAGGCAGACGCTTAACGACTGAGCCACCCAGGCGCCCTGTACAACAGTCCTTTTGAATTGAGGACCACCACCCCCCATTTTACCAAGGAGCAGCCTAAGGCTCCCTAATTGACTCAAAAGGTGAGGTAGAGGCCTCATGCCATCTTACACCCTAGGATAGTCTCCTTTAGCATCAGGATGTCTTGAACACAACCATCAATAGGACCCAACTCGGTGACTTTTAAATATGACTACCACCCCTAGGGGTAGGAGACAGAGAATGGTTGCACTGAAAGTTAAAACCTGTCAAAATCCACGTTTCAGCACGGTTTTTACAAGACAGCTGTATGTTCTAGGAGCAAAGGCAAATAATTGTTTATTGTCTGCTCCCTTCTCTAAAGTTCCTGGAAGCAGAGACTTTTGTCTCTTTTGTTCACTCCTGATTCCCAGGGCCTAGAGCGGGGCTTGGCACATAGTAAGCACTCAATAAATATTGAGCGCAATAAATATTGGGTTAAATGCATGAATGACCAACAACTGATAGTGTATCATCTGCCCCCTGTCCTCTCTAACCTTATAGGAACTCCCTGTCTCTCAGGCAAATCTTGATTAACCAGAAGGTGTGGACTGAGGGTTCTGTTTAACCAAATGTTGCATGTTTCTCAGCTCCCAGCCAACTTAGTACTCTACCTTGGCATCTCCTCCCTATCTCAGAATGTAAGCACCACAGGGGAGAAGACAATCCTCCTCCTGCCACCACCCACAGAAACCCCAAGCCCAGGCGTATCCCCAGCTCTGACCAACCCTCCCCAAATCTTTACCCCAAGAGATGCCCAGCCCCAGTCCAGCGTCAGCCCTTCTGCCTCTGTCAAGGTTTGAGGGAATCCCAGAAGTGCCAAACTACAACTCCCAGAGTGCTCCTGGCCTCGAGAGGCGGAGGACTTCCTGGTTCAGCCCCTCAGTCGATTTCCCCCTGCATTCCTGTATCCTTCCATCCAGGAGAGAGGCTGCCAGCCAGCGCGCCCCCAGAGATTATACCCTGACCAAAGCGGTGTCAGGTTGTACATTGTTTCCAGAGCCAACACTCCCACCCCTCTTCCCAGCTCTGGCTTTTCTCTTCCTGGGGATTGAGGACAATGGCCCCTGGGGACTTTCCCAGGACCCCTCCTCTGTGATCTGCCCCTTCCTCCAGGAAGTCTGTCCTGATTTGGCAGCTCTACCCAATAGAACTTTCTGCAATGATGGAGATGTTTTATATCTATCCTGCCCAACATTAGCCACAGTTGACTGCTGAGCACTTGAAATGCTGCCAGTGGGACTGAGGAACTGAATTTTAAATTGTATTTAATTTTAATTAATTTAAATCTAAATAGCCACATGTGGCTATGGCGACCATATTGTGCATATAGTTCTAGAACTCACACACTTCTTGGCAAAGACCATATTCATGCATTTTCATTAGTTCATACTTACCCATTTTGTTTCTCTTGTAACTTGCCTGCTTCTTGAGGGTGAGGGCCAGTATATTCTTTGAAATGTTTTCCCTTACCACCAGGCCTTCGCCCATGCTGTGCCCTCTGTCTGGAACACTTCACCCTTCACCTGCCCGTCATCTGTGACAACTACATATCCTTCAGATCTTTATTTTTTTTTTTAAAGATTTTATTTATTTATTTGAGAGAGAGAATGAGAGAGAGAGAGCACGCACATGAGAGGGGGGAGGGTCAGAGGGAGAAGCAGACTCCCCGCCAAGTGGGGAGCCTGATGCGGGACTCGATCCCAGGACTCCAGGATCATGACCTGAGCCGAAGGCAGTCGCCCAACCAACTGAGCCACCCAGGTGCCCCTCCTTCAGATCTTTAACATCACCTCCCCTGAGAAGCCACCTCTGATTACCATTCCTGATTACCATACTGCGGCCTCTAAGTCGTCCACCCACCACTAAAGCACTAACCACACCGTAGTGCCCAATCACTTCCCCACCTCACTTTCTAGACTGTGAGCTCCTTGGGAGCAGAGACTAGCACAAAGTTGACAATAAATATCCAGGGAATTCAGTGTTGAATAACTGGTGTCCCACGACGCGATCCAGCGCCTGGTTCACAGCAACAATAGCGTATGTTGAGCCAAGTACTTTGCCTGTGCTGTCTCCCTAAGTGACACAGCGATCCTGTTAGAGATCCTCTATTATTATCTACCGTTTACAGACTCGGCATCTGAAGCTCAGAAAGGCAAAGTAAATCACTTGAGGTCACACAGCTAGAGTATCTCAGTCTGGGTTCCCAAGGCAAAAGTCACTTGCTCATGCTTTATTGGGGGATGGAGTCCCAGCCCCACCAAAGTGAAGGAAAGGGACACTGAGGCAGGGAAAGAGCGTGAGCCAACACAACATGTGCCTTACAGGGTTGGCCGCAGCTGCTCCTGGAAACACAGCCGGGAGTCCCAGCACTTGGGGCATCTCCAGAGGAGCCATGAGAACTACTGCAGGGATGGAAGGCACAGCCCAGCTCCTGTCCGCCTTTAGTCACGGGTGGGTCAAGCTGCTCCCCGCTTCTGGCTTGTGTCACCTGTGCCCCCCAGCAGCCACGAGGGAAGCCAGTTCTAGAAGAAGAGGCACCAGAGCCCCCCCCCCTGTCCCCCGCTGCCGCCAAGAGTCCGGGCCCGTCAGCTGGGATGACAGACAGCTGGGGATCTGGGAAGGCTGGTCCAACCCTCAGGCCACGTCCCTGCAGGCTGAGCTGGCCCAGTGGCTGCAGCAAGTGACCTGGGCCACCTGCAGGGGGAGGCGAGCCGAGGCTGGAGTGCGGCCAGTGCAGCTGGGTGGCTGGGAAGGACGCAGCGGAGCGCACCTGAAAAGGTGCATCTGTCAAGCCTGAGACCGCCGGTAACCATCAGAACTGGGATTCAGATCCAGTTTGGACCAACTCCAAAGCCCTTCAGCAAATATTGATGGAAAGAAACAAATGAAGAACTGGATGACTGAGTGAGTGGAAAAATCCCTAGCAATAATCCACTCCAGATGCCCCCATTTTACAGGTAAAGAAACTGAGGTCCACAGAGGCAGAGTTGCCCTGACCAAGGTCACACCAAGTGCAGGTGGCAGGGCTGGGACCTGCGCCTCAGCCTCAGGCCTCACTCATGTTTACTGCACTTAACTTCCTGGACCTCAGCGCCAGCTGCTGTGGGCTCATTTGTCATGGCCGCATTCATAGCCAGCATCAGGGCGATGTCTCTAGTTCTCACCTGCCCAGCATCCATCCCCCGTCCTCAGCTAACCTCGGTTTTCCTCCTGGAAACCACCCCATCCCCCACCTGTAGTCCATATAGTTCCAGTGGGGTGAACCTTGGGACCTGCCTACCCTATCCCCAGTCCCCAACCCTGTACCCCCCCATCCTAGGGCACAGGACTTAGGTCTGGCCAATCAGAACATCGCATCTTGCTGGCCACAATAATTGGTTCGTGGGGGGGGGGGGGGGCATGTGACCTGAGCTTCTCCCTTGAGGGTTCGTCACAACATTTGCAGCAACTATGTGCAAAGAGAAGCTTTCTTTTCTTGGACTGCTTTCCTTTGGCCTCAGAAGGCCAGCCAGAAACCAGCACTGCAAGAGAGAATCTGCCTGAGAGTGAAGCCAACCCAGCGGAAAACAGAGCTGAGAGATGGGAGGAAAGAGAGGTCCTGAAGAGATTGCTTGTTCACCTGGATCCCACTGTGCCTGAAGCTGATCATAGAATTTTTAGTTCGGTAAGCCAATAAATTTCTCATTTCTACTTGAGCCAGTTGGAGTTGCACCTCCATCACTTATAACAAAAGACAAGACAAGCACCTACTCTGTGCCAAGTCTTATGCCAGATGCTAAGGATAAAGATTTTCAGATCCAGTGCCCACTTTCTGGAAGTTCACAGTCTGTAGAGAAGATCCTCAGGTCCCAGGGAAATACGTAAGTCGGTTCCCTGGACTAGAATTACCAAGGCAGAAAGGAGAGCACAGTGCCAAGAACTTCAACAACTGGTGTTTAACTATAGATCAGTTAATCCCTATTCATGCCTTCTCCTAACCAGGGAACACCATACCCTTACCCCATTCCCATTTGGGGCTGGCTTTTCCCACTTTGCCCAGTCTATCCAGCAGCCCGGAGTGAAAGGCTGTTGATTTAAGGAACTGACTGGGAAGAAACACACACACACACACACACACACACACACGCACACAACTCAGACCAGCTTATCATCCACCTGGGCTTTAGTCACCAACCTGAATGTTTCCTTCAAAGGGAAGGAGACATTTTACAAGGTCATAGACTTATGTCCAAAGCTGGAGCCTGAGCAGAAGAGGCCACATTGGAAGCTCTTGACCTCAAGTGTGGTGAGTGTGGAGGGAAGAATCTGAAGGGGGGGAGAAGAAAGTATTGTCCAGGGGCCATAATGAGCTTTAGGGGCCCATGAACCCCTGAAATAACATACGTGTGTGTGTGTGTGTGTGTGTGTGTGTGTGTCCCCAAGCCTGCATGGGGAATGCATTCATAGTTTTAAATCATATTTTGAAAGGAATCTGCCACCTCCCAAAGGTAAGTCCGATTGGTCTAGAAGATGGCCATCTTTTGTAGGTGGGTGTCTTAGTCTGCTCAGGAAGCTATAACACAGCACCACAGATTGAATGGCTTATCAACAACAAACATTTATTTCCTCCAGTTCTGGAGGCTGGGAATTCCCAGATCGAGAGGCAGGCCGATCTGGTGTCTGGGGAGAACCCACTTGCTAGTCTACACCCAGGGCTGTCTTCCTGCTATGTCCTCACATAGCAGAGGGGGAGGGAGCTCTCTGGGGTCTCTTTTATGAGGGCACCAATGCCTTCATGAGGGCTCCACCCGCGTGACCTCCTCACCTCCCAGAGGCCCCACCTCCTAATACCATGCCCTTGGGGGTTAGGATTTCAGCATATGAATTTGGGGGGCACCCACACACTCAGCCCATTGCAATGGGAAACCGAGGCTCAGAGCCATTACTTTGCATAAGTTCACGAGCTCGCACAGCCGGCTTGTAACAGAGCCTAGACTAGAAGCAGAAATCTGGCTTAGCTGGCTGTGAGGCTGGGAGAAAGAGAAAGGGGGGCAAGTCAAGGTCCTCCCCGGTCCCAGCTGGCCCAGCAGATCTCAGCCTGGACATCCCCTGCCCCTCTGCCCCCGGGCTGGGTCAGGTGCCCCTCCTCTATCCTTGTATCCAGCATCGCCCTGGGCTTTCTCTTGGCCTAAAGCTGCGCCTGTTGGTTGACAGGTGGCAAAATGTAAGTCGAAACTTGACTTAGGCTACGTCTTATTCAGATACCTCTTCCTCCCCGAGCTTCCCTAAATCAACAATGGCAGCTCCCCCATCCCAGGTACCAAGGGAAAAAGCCCTGGAGACATCCTCACACTCTGCCTAATCCATAAGCACATCCAGTTGGCTTGACCTTTGCCCTTTAACATGGATCCAGACTCCGCCCCTTTCCCCTTCCCTCCCTCTCTGCCCACCTCTCTGGTCCACCATTGTCTCTCACCTGATGGACTAAAGTTGCTAACTACTTCTCTCTCCTTCTCCCTTCTGCCTGGCTCTCCACCCAGCAGCCAGAGTGAACTTTTTATTTTTATTTTTATTTTATTTAATTAATTAATTAATTTAATTTATAGTTTTTAGAGAGGGAGAGAGGGAATGGGGAGGGCAGAGGGCACAGGAGAGAGAATCTCAAGCAGGCTCCACACCCAGCGTGGAGCCAGACGCAGGGCCCCTTCTCATGACCTGAGCCGAAATCAAGAGTTGGACGCTTAACTAACTGAGCCACCCAGGTGCTCCCTGAGTAATCTTTTGAAAACACAAGACAGGTCGCCACACTCCCGCTCAGGCCTATCTGCAGATTCTGCATCTCACTCAGAAATTAAAAGCCAAAGATCTTCATTGCCGACAAGGCCCTCCATGCCCCCTGCCTTCCCCCAGCTTCTTTTCTTCCTGAAACTTGCCAAGCACATGCTCACCACAGGGCCTTTGCACCTGCACCTCCCGCTGCCTGGAATATTCTTCCCCCACAAATCCACATGGCTTCCTCCTTCAGCTCCTGCCCAAAGGTCACCTTCTCATGGCTTTCCATGACCTCTCTGATCACTCGGCCTCTCCCTTCCCTGCTTCATTTTTCTCCATGGCCTTTATTAATATCTGGTATCTTATATACTGACTTGTTTATACCCTTACTGTCCTGCTTTCCTTCTAGAGTATAAGCTCTGTGAGGACAGCAGTTTTGTCTGTTTTCCTCACTATTAAATCTGCAACACCTAAAACACTTCCAGGGACGTAACAGATACTCAATAAATATTTGTTGGATGGATGGACGGATGGACCGTATTGTTCTATCCTGTTTGTCTGTCTTGCCCACAGAACCCTAAGCTCCTAGAGGACAGACTATGTTCTGTTCACTGCTGTATCCATGAAGGTCACATCGGGCTGGGCACATAAAAGTTGAATGAATGAGGGCGCCTGGGTGGCTCAGTCGGTTAAGTCACTGCCTTCGGCTCAGGTCGTGATCCTGGAGTCCCGGGATCGAGTCCCGCATCGGGCTCCCTGCTCAGCAAGGAGTCTGCTTCTCCCTCTGACCCTCCCCCCTCTCATGTGCTCTCTCTCATTCTCTCTCTCTCAAATAAATAAATAAAATCTTTAAAAAAAAAAAAAAGTTGAATGAATGAACAATCCACCCCTTCGGTTAACAGATAAGGACATGGAAGCCAGGAAAAAGAAAGGGACTTGGCTGTAGGGCCACACCCAAGCGCTGGCAGCCACCTCTGGCCTCCCAAGCCCCATTGCTCACCTGCCGTGGCTGACTAGGTCTCCTCGGGGACCACGCATGCTCCCTGGCCAGATCAGGTGGGAGGGTGGACCAAGCCCTAACCGTGGACCGCCCAGGAAGCTGCTGCGTATCTATCTGACTTTTAAACTAACTTTTTATTTTTTTTTTTTAAAGATTTATTTATTTATTTGAGAGAGAGAGCATGAGCCCAGGGTTTGGAACAGAGGCAGAGGGAGAAGCAGACTCCCTGATGAGCAGGGAGCCCGATGCGGGGCTCGATCCCAGGACCCGGAGATCATGACCTGAGCCGAAGGCAGACGCTTAACAGACTGAGCCCCCCAGGCGCCCCAGAGTTCCCATTTGTACAGAAGATGAAAGGAAGGCTCAGGAAGTAAGTGGTAAACGAGGAAGCAAGGGTAAAGCAGGCACTCAAAGTCAAGCCATTGGGCTTCCACTCTGTGCCCTGAGCCCAAAGCGATATGAAAAGGTTAGTTTAGGGCACATCGGGCTCCCTGCTCAGTGGGGAGTCTGCTTCTCCCTCTGCCTCTGCCCCAACCCCCGGCCCATGTTAGCTTGCTCCCTCTCTTGCTCGCTCACTCTCAAATAAATTTTAAAAAAAATTCTTTAAAATAAAAATGGGAACTTTGATAAGAGCAGCTGCCATGGAGTGGCCAGGAGGCTTACATGAAGCAAGGTGTTTCCAATGGGGCTTGGCGAGTGCTCCAGAATCCCTGACTGCCATCAACAGTTAAATGCTGAGATGGAGGAGGAGAAAAGTTTCAGTCCCTTTCAAGCTTCCCTTAGGTGGATTCCAGCTAATTGGAGCCTGCCCGGATGTGGTTTCAGGTTATAATGCCTCATTTAGGTTTCTGGGCACCTGGACGGTCGGCGTGATTTTTCCCAGGTGACACTGAGCACATTATCTGGAGAACAAAACCCCTTTCAAGGTCAGAAATGCCTGGAGAGTCACAGGGGCAGCCAGAGAGAGGCAAAATCACGGGCCTCAGTCGGCTCTGGGCTCCCGGGCTTCCTGGCTGGAATTACACCCCTCGGGATCCTGCCAAACCCCCAGGAGAGGCCAATTTTGGTGTAGGAATAAAAAAATCCATCCTCACTCACTCAAGGGGCTCTATCTCACCTGCTGGCTAGCAGCCACCAGGTTTTTCTAATCCTGGGAATAAAACGTCTCTGCACTGTGACCCTGACCTCCCTGCCGAGGCTTCTCTCCCCCTGACACATGCATTCTATCTCCCTTGAACCTTCCCAATAACCTTCCCCATGAACCCCAGGCCCTTGTCCAGCAAGGTGAGGCGGCCTCCCCAGGGTCAATAGTGTTGGGAAGGGAAGATGTGGTCTGGCTGCTTCTTTCTACAACATCACCCTGCTCAGTGATTAAACCCAATGACCCCTACCCCCAGGATGTCCAATCTGCTTTTACAGATGGAGAAACTAAGGCCCAGAGCAATGGAGTGCCTTGTCCCAGGTCACACAGCTGGGAAGTGATAGAGTAATTGGCTGGCCTCCAGGCCCAGGACTCCTGCCACGTTTGAAGTGCTAGCCAGGCTTGGAGTCCCAAAGTGAAGCCCAAGGTTGAAAAGCACCGGCCCTGGGGAGTCCGTGTGGGTGCCCTTGGCTTGGTTGGCAGCTCAGCCGCTTTTGACCCTGCGTGCCCTTGAGCTGGCTCAGCCCTACTGGACCTCACCTCCGGTCATCAATAGCAGTGCTGGCTATCAGCAAACCACCTTCTCCTGTGGCCTCCTCGTCCAGCCACCTCTATTATTATTCAGATACGACTGGGCTTTAAATTAACTCAGTTTTTCATTAAAATACATTTCAATTCTAAATGGACAACCAGCATCACAGCAAAACATAGAACAAAACCACCACAATAAATGTAAGGAAACCGCAACCACATTCCTGAATTCTCACTCGACTTTGTTGCCTGTTCAAGGCTCCCCATCATTTTTTAAATGGGGGAGGTTGCAGGCGCCTGGGGGGCTCAGTTGGTTGAGCATCCGACTCTTGGTTTCGGCTCAGGTCATGATCTCAGGGTCGTGAGATCGAGCCCCATGTTGGGCTCCATGCTCAATGGGGAGTCTCCTTGAGTATTCTCTCTCTCCCTCTCCCTCTGCCCCTCCCCCTGCTCATGTGTGCACGCTCTCTCTCAATAAAATAAAATCTAAATAAATAAATAAATACATACATACATACATAAAAAAAAAAGGGGGAGGTTGACAGATGTTTGAAAGGTGTTTAAGACTGATTAGCTCCGGGGCGCCTGGGTGGCTCAGTCGGTTCGGTTGAGCATCTGCCTTCAGCTCAGGTCATGATTTCGGGATCCTGGAATCGAGCCCCACATCGGGCTCCCTGATTAGCTGGGGAGTCTGCTTCTCCCTCTCCCTCTGCCTTCCGCTCTATTTGTGCTCTCTCTCTCTGTCAAATAAATAAATAAAAATCTTAAAAAAAAAAAAAAAGACTGATTAGCTCCAACAGGGATGTTCTTCTTGATGTAAAGAGAAGTAATGAAGGGAAATTGAAAACTCAGTAACTTTGGCACTTTATGATTTAGTGACATTTAAGTGATACCCTGGATATTCTCCAAGGACCGTAGCACAGTTATTCTCTGGAGGCCCTTGCCGTGCTGGGCTGTGTTTGTCAATGAGTGTGTCGGAGGCGCTCGGGGGGTGGAGGGAAGGGTGTCATGCCCAATCCTCCCAGGAGGGATCGAGGGGTCACCAAGGGCAGAGTAGTGGGTGTTTGCTGCTCAGTGGTTGAAGCAGGGTCTTGCCTTCCCTTTGGAGCAGTTTGCACCCCCCCCCAACCTCAGCCTCCCTGCCCCCTCGGGTAACTCTCAGCTCTTCCGCATTGCTGGCATCCTTCCCTTCCTCCCCCTTCTTCCCCACCCACCTGCCCCCTTCCCTCTCTGAGAGCAAGCCAAGGGGACAGACACTGGGGAACAGGATTTGGAGGGATGTCATCAGGGAAGGGGAAGGTGTTTCTGCTTATCAGTCTGGGGGCTGGAGTCTTGGCTTCGATCCATTCCCCACCCCCCGATTTGCCAGGGGATCTCGGGCAAGTCACACGAGCAATCTGGGTCTCCATTTTTGGTTTTTATCTCTTTGAAGTGTCTGCTAATCCCAACTGGTGTGAGCAACAAGACAATAGCTATAAATAATACTAATACTACTGCAAATAGTCCCACAGCCACCACTCGGATCACCACCATCATCATCATCACGACCGTGTATGGAGGACCTCCTGGTACAGGGCACTCCACAAAGTACCTTCTAGACGTCTTCTCACTTAATCCTCCCCGCAACCCCTGAGATAGGTACTAGTATCAGGCTTGTTTTACAGATGAAGGAACGGAGGCTCAGAGAGGGTAAGTGCCCAGCCCAAGGTCACACAGCCAATACATATGAGAGCCAGAAATTGAACCTCTGGGGCCTCACGGCCTGTATGCCTCCCCCAAGTGAAAGCATTTACTTGGGCTGTAAATGGAACGTTGGTTTGTACCTGGGACTTTCAGAGAGGCGCAGGGGCAGTCTCAGGGCAAGAGAAAGGAAATTCTCTTAGGAGATGCCATCACCAGGCCAGAGAGGCTTTCTTGGCCTCATGATGGGGGGAAGCAACCACCCCTGAGCAGAGAGGGACAGATACACAGCCCTGCCTTAGAAGAAAGGTAAGAGCTGGGGCGAGGAAGACAGCGGAAAGAGTAGAGGTTGGGGCTGAATGAGGCCGAGCAAGGAGATGGGAAGGAGCATGATCAAGTATTGACCTTAATCCTGGTTCAAGGATTAGACAGATCCAGGTCCAAGTACTGCTGTCCCACATCTTAGCTGTGAGATCCCGGACATGTCCCCTCACTTCTCCAAGGAGCCACCTAGACCAGGGCCTGGCCCGCAGCAGGTAGACGATGCTCGGTAACTATTAGAACCCCTACCCTGGGGCTCTCAAGAAGGACAGCTGCCGACTCATCGGGGCTGGGTACGAACCCCTGGCCCCTTAGCCCCTTCTAAGTGTGTCCTTGGGCTGAGTCGCCCACTCCTCTCTGAGCCTCGGTGTCCTCCCTTGTCAAACACGAGGTCAGAGCACCCACCTGCAGCCCGGCAGACGCACGGGTCCGGAGGGGGGCTCTCCTCCAGTCAACAAAGACCAGCTCACTCTGGCCCTCCGGGCTTGTGGCCGGGGAGTCACGAAACATGTGAGCTGGAGGATGTGCATGAATTGCCTGGCACATGACAGTGTGTGGACAGCACCCCCCACCCAACCCACCCACCCACACTGGCCTCCTGGGTCAGTCCGGGGGAGTCTGTTACTCTCTCTGGGCCTCTACTTTCCCACCTGTAAAACGGGAGGAGACTGAGATGAATGGGCACGTGGGCCTGCAGGCGCCTTCGGCTCGGAGGGGGACACCGTGGAATGGTGCAGCCATCCCGGGGGAGGAGTCGGGCTTTCTCGCTCAGAGGAAACAGAGCTGTGCCATCTGAGACAGCAAGTGTGTTCCCAAGTGTACGCGCCGCCCCCCCAAATTCTGGCTCAAGTCTGGGCACGCGGACGCTCACAGCAGAGGGCTGGAGTTGGCGAAACGCGGAGGGAATAGCACGCAGCAGGTGGCAGATCCGGTCACGGTCAGCTCCGTACCCCTCAATGTCATCGAGTCTCCGCACAGCAGTGGCCTTTCATCTGCCCGCTGCGCATTTTACTGCTGCTCTATTGTTGGTTCCTGTTGGAGCCCATTTGCCCGCCCCACCCCACCCCCTCCCCTGCACACGTAGCTGCCACCCAGTGCTGGGAGCAGCCCTCAACCAAAGGCTGGCGGAGATTGGTATGTAAAGTCCACACCTCCCTCTGCTCTCGGGAGGGGTAACTCGGAGGTGCTGGGTGTACCCCACCTCTCAGAGCCACCCTGGGCACAGCTGTCTTCGCAACACGCTCTTAACTGGCTGCGTTCTCCCCCCATCCCACTTCCTCCTCCACGGGACCACCTCCCAAGTAAACGGCCTGCACCCAAACCCTTGTCTCAGGATCGGCTTCTGGAAAACTCAAAGTTAAATGGAATAGGCATACACACAGCAACGTGGATCGACCCTAAAAGCATTATGCTTGGTGCCCGAAGTAGGAAGCAAAATGCAACATACAAAATAATGTCAATTACATAAATTAAAAATAAACACTGGGACGCCTGGGTGGCTCAGTCGGTTGGGTGTCTGCCTTCGGCTCGGGTCGTGATCCCAGGGTCCTGGGATCGAGTCCCACGTCAGGCTCCTTGCTCGGCAGGGAGCCTGCTTCTCCCTCTCCTTCTTGCTCATGCTCTCACTATCTCTCTCTCTCTCAGATAAATAAATAAAATCTTAAAAAAAATACACAACATACTGAACAATACCCATTTTGCAAAAACACCTCCAAACAAAAAGATAACAATTAAATAATTACAGTGGTCAGAGATTGGGAGGAGTGAGCTACCGGGCACTGTGGCTGCTGGAAACACAGCATCTGTGTGTCATTTAGAAAAAGGTACCCCCTCCGGGGAGAGGCAGCCCTTTCAGACGGTGCAAGCCTTGAGGGGCTGAGGAATGAATGAATGAGTGAATGAAGGAAGGAAGGAAACATGGGAGGGGCCTTGACTGGACTGGTGATGACTATGTCCCAAGCAGAGCGGGAGTGTTCAAAGTTCTGTTTAAGCACTAATCTTTAGTCTAAGATTTGGGGTTATTCTACTTCCAGAATTTGTTAGGGCAAAGCCCCACCCCCTCCCCAGATACTAACACCTCCCATTGCATCACCAGGCAGAAAGGAGGCTGGGGACCTGGTGTCTGAACACAGCACCGGGTCCCTAACTGGGGGGTCCTTCACCAGCTCCTGTTGCTCTCCTTCCCGTCAGCTTCCACCCTTCATCTTGCCTGTTGACCGCTAGGTCATCGATGCTCCCTGATGGCAGGCAGCGTGTGGGCAGCCCTGGGACTCTCGCTGGCCTGCATCTCAGTCCTTAGCCTCATCTCTCCCGCCTGGTTCCAGTCCCACACCTTCTCCTTTGGCATCCTCACCTACTGCTCCCGGCCTCGGGGTGACAGCTGGAACCAGAGCTGTGGGACCTTCAGGTCCCTGGATGATATTCCTGACTTTGCCTGGAAGGTAAGACCTGGGCTGGGACCTCGGGGGCTCTATCACATCTACCAGAGGGGCGGGGAGGGCGGGCAGTGGCAGGGAAGCCAAGTTCTGGCCCCCACCACCTACCCCGCACTGAGCCTCTGAGTCTGTAGATGTGCCGTGGAGTCTGGCGGTCTGCATTTTAGCAAACACCCGGGATGATTCTGAAGGCAGCTCCAAGTCCATATAGCACCTTAGTACACATTAAGAAAAGGGTCCCCTTCTTCAGGACACTATACTGCCATCTGCTGGAAAAGAAATGTAATGAATATGCAAATCTATGATGATCCCAAGGCATCTCCAAGGGTTGTGCAGTGTACCGTCTAGATGCACACACCTACCTGGCCACCCTCTGAGGGCTGCTAAGTCTGAAAACCACGGCTACGGTGTTGAAAGTCTCTGTTATGATGCAGATTACCAAATTCGACAATGTGGACAAGGGGTCAGGACTCCCAGTCCAACACCTCTGAGGAAGATTATACAGCTTCGGCAACAGGTAATTACAAAGGTGTCTCTCCAGGGGATCCTGCCGTTTAGCAGGTACTCAGTAAAGGTGGGGTATGGTGGCTGTAAATCTGGATCTTAATTCTGGCTTTGCCACTTAATTAGCTGTGTGTCCTGAGGCAAATGACTCCACCTCCTTGGGCCTCAGTTTGTGTATATGCAAACTGGGGATAATAATAGCACAGATCTCTTGGGTTTTGAGGACTCAGTAGCTGGCCAATAAACAGACATACACCTGCCCCTATCTGCCCCATTCAACACCCTGCCTCCTCTTTCTTCCTGACAGGTCTCGGCTGCAATTCTCCTTGGAGGATGGCTCTTGTTGGCCTTTAATGCGGTTCTCCTCCTGTCTTGGGCCCTGGCCCCCAAAGGGCTGTGTCCCAGAAGGGCCAGTGGCCCAATGCCAGGGGTGCAGGCAGTGGCAGGTAAACCCACTGTCACATAGTTAAGCATTCCAGACATGTTTGTAGAATGAATGAACGAATGAACGAACCTGTGAGCAGAGTCTGGCCTCCTATGTTGTATCTCAGAGATAAACCCTAGGATTGAAGACTCTCTGGTCCTTTAGCAAGCTAGAAATGGTGGGGAGGGAATGGCATACTTAACATCACCCTCTCCTGTCCTTAGCTAAACCCAGTCCTAATACTCTGTCCCCCTTCGTTTCTCTCACATCCATCCACTTTGTATCATCTTTACCAGGACCACCATACACAGTTGAGCAGGTTGTGCACTGCACAAGGGAGCCCAGCCGAGGGCTGAGAGATGCTGAAATCTAGCCTATGCTCCACTTGGTAGGCTGTGAAATGGCAGGGCTGCACCTCCCCAGGAGGGTTGCTTTTCTCTAACTCCCATCTAGGCTCTGGATGGTGTAGCCCAGGGCTTGTTTGCAACCCTCATGCAATTAATCCCCCACCACCTCTCACCTGGATTAGAGTGACAACCACTTCACACGTCTCTCTGCTGCCACCTTCCCTTAGAGTCTGTCTGCCATGCTGGCCAAACAGGTCCTGTTAAAACTGAAATCAGATGGGGCCACTCAAACTGGTTTATCTAGCCTCCAGTGACTTCCTGTTACACTCAGAGTAAAATCCACACTCCTTGTCATGGCCGATGAGGCTCTGCCTGATGAAACCCTCGTTCCCTTGCCAATCTCACCTCTTATCCCTTCTGCCAGGCTCAACCCGCTCCAGCCACATGGTTTGCTTTCTGTTCCATGATACACCACGCTTGTCCCCTCAGCCTGGGATTCTCTTCTCTCAGATCTTACATGTCTCGCTCCTCTACGTTGCTCAGATATCACTGCCTCAGTGAGATCTTCGATGGCCTCTAGGTAAGGGAGCTCCCCGCTCTCCTGAGATTCTCCTACCTCTTACCTTGCTCTGTATTTTCACAGCACTTACTTACCTTATCTGCCTGCTTGATTATTGTTCATCTCTCTCCACTACAACATCAGCTCCTTGAGGGCAAGGCCGTGTCTGTCTTGACATCACCAGCACCTGGCACGGTGCCTTCGCACATAATAGATGTTCACTAAATATTTGTTGAATCAATGGATGGAGCTATAGTCCTTGTCCTAGGCTTGTGCAGTGTCTGGGGGTGGGGGGGTACATCAGGCAGTTACAACTCAATGGATATTTGATAAGGATGAGCACAAGATGCAAGGAAAAACTCCAGGAGGGTGGAGGATGTTAAAGAAGACTTCCTGAAGGAGGTATCACTTGAGCTGAGTCTGGAAGTACAGGTGGGAATTGCTTAAATATAGAAGGGAACTTCAGGTTATGGGAACACTGGGGGCAAAAGGATAGAGACAAGTGAGCAAGGCATGTTCACAGAACTGTAAGCAGACCAATGTGGCTGAAGAACAGCAAGAGAAGCTAGGGTCATGTGATTCTCCTGCACTGAGAGTGCCCTGAAGGTGAGGAGGTGTAAAGTTTATTTCCTTACTGTCATTAGTGCCCACCACAGCACCTGTAACAGTTTTGATGAATGAATGCATGCACAGATAGGTGGGTTGGTGAATGAATGAATGAATGAATGAATGAGTGGGTGGGTAGGTAAGTAGGTGAACTGATGGATGGATCTATGGATATATTAGTGGATGATAGATGGTTGGGTGGATGGATGGATGCAATGGGTGTGTGGATGGGTGGGTGGACAGATGGGCTGGTAGGTGGATGGATAGGTGGGTGGATGGTTGGTTGGGTGGGTGGATGGATGGATGGATGGTTGAGTAGGTGGATGGATGGGTGGATGGTTGAGTAGGTGGATGGGTGGGGGTTGGGTGGGTGGTGGGTGAATGGATGGGTGGGGTGCAGGTGGCTAAGTGGGCAGATGGGTAGATGGATAAGTGAATGAATAGGTGGAGAGGGGGATGAAGAGATGAGAGGGTTAGAATATGGTTGAAAGAATGAGTGAGTAGACGGATAGCTGGGTGGAAGACTAGTTGAGTGATGAGATAAATGGACAGGTAATAAGTCAACATGTAAGTGAATGGATCAATGAATCGGTGGGTCGATAGGAGGGTGGATCAGTGAGTCCTGGGATGAGGTTAGCCCAGAGAGCCTTGACTGACATACTGGTGTTCCTTCCTGCTGTCTCCAGCCACTGCCACCACTGTGGGCCTGCTGGTTTTCCCCATCAGCCTGGCCTCCCCATTCGCCAAGCAAGCCTGCGGAGCCTCCTCTGTGTACCACGGTGGGCAGTGCCAACTGGGCTGGGGCTATGTGACTGCCATCCTCAGCGCAGTCCTAGCTAGCTTCCTGCCTATGATTGGGTGGCCCCGCATGACCAAGGTCCAGGGGAGGATCATCCTCTTCTCCGGTGACACCGAGCAAATCATCCTCATGCCAGAAAGGAGCAAATAAAAATTTCCCAAGAGGAGCAAAAAGGGCCCACTTCAGAGTGGTATGAAATCACTGCAAGTCCACACTCAAACCTCACCTCTGCTGCCTCTGAGCTGTGTGACCTCGGGCAAATCACTTCACCTCTCTGGACCACCGCGAATTCCGTGAAATGGGAGGGGGCAGCGGGGGGGAGGGGTGTGTGTGTGTAAAATAATGCCCACCTCATTGGGTTGTTATGAGAATTAACTTGAGATGCTCTGTGTAAATAAAGCGCTTAGCACCATGTTAAAGCCCATTGTATTCAACAAACTTCAGCTTATTATGATTATAATCCTACTTCACAGGACTCCTCAGGAGGAGAACTACATCTATTCAGGAAGAATGCCAGGGGCGCCCGGCTGACTTAGTGCAACATGCAACTCGTGATCTCAGGGTTGTTGAGTTTAAGCCCCCTGTTGGATGTAGAGTTTACTTAAAGAAATAAAAGAGTACCCAGGGCTTCTGAGTCCAAGCTGTCCCTCCAGTACCGCATCTTTCAATAGGCACGTGCATATTCCCTTTTGCGCCCCTCCATCTTTAGAACTCCTCTTTTCTTGGAGAATTTGAGAATTTTCTTTCCCAATCAAATATTTAGTGAGTCCCCAGATGGACAAGAAGAGTTTGTACAAAAGCGTGTCTGTGTTGGGGTGGGGATGGGGGGACCTGTCTCATCCTCCCCCCAATGTAAACAGCCCCACTGATGTGGAGACTTCACTGTTACCTGGGGCCCAAGAGGCCCTTCCGGATCCCATTCCAAGCTCTCTCTTCAGCCTCTTTCTTGTCACACACCCAACCCCTGTGCCTCTCCCTCTGCCACACTGAATTCTGGGCCCACGGAAGGCCTCTTCACACTTCCAGCCCTTGCACACGTTCTCTCTGCCAGGGATGCTGGAGTCAGTCTTGGCTTTTGCCTATCATGACCCATTGCCCTTCTCTGGGAGCAGCACCTTAATCTTTCCTTGGGAGATGACCCCCAGCAACTCTCTGACTATCCCACATTATGGATAAATGAGCCCTTCTAGCCAATAAAGCCTGGTGGGAAAGACTGGTTGAGAGATGGGCATGGAATCGGTGTACATCAGCATGGAGGAGAGCAGAATGATGACATGGACCGAGGTGGAGCTCTAAGGACCTCATCCGAACACCTGGATCCAGCCACACCTGCTCCACTACCTGCAGGAGACATGGTCACAGGCAGCTCCAGGCTGGCGTCCTCCTAGCTTGGCCGCTGCAGAAAGAAAGTGTGAATGGCTCTCTTCTCAGGGAAGGAATCCGACTGGTCAGGACAGAGTCATGTGCCCCCTGGGGGGTGGGGCATATCAGCAGTCTCCCTAGAAGACCATGGTTGTAACGTAGGAGATACAGCTCCCCAGAACATGGGAGAAGGTGCTGGTACTGGAACGGGGGAAGGATGCTGGCTAGGCAAAAACATTCGATGCCCAGCTCCCTTTTGAAGGGGAGCTTTATTATCCCCAGTTCACAGAAGTGAAAACTGAGGCTCAGAGAGGTACAGTCACTCGCCTACGTCTGCACAGCCGACTGGGATTTGAACCCAGGTCTGTCACCCTCTATGGTGGAGGCAAAATAAGACCTGGATTTGCTCCCTCTGCCCGACCTAGCTTATCTTGATCAAACTCTTTTAGCTTTAAATGCTCAACCAAGAACATCCATAAACAACCCCCAGGAGCGACTCCATTATCTTGAAAACACACAGACTACAGAAGGCAGCTTGCATTCACCTTCCAGAGAGAACCATAAAGGTGACTTGACAGCTTTTTTAGAGAAAAGTAGAGGGGCACCTGGGTTAGTCAGTTAAGTGTCTGACTCTTGATTTTGGCTCAGGTCATGAACTCAGGGTCCTGGGGTTAAGTCCTGCAAGTGGATGCTGCCGAGTAGAAGCCCAAACTCAGCCCCCGGCCCCTGTCACTCACGTCCCCTCTGTCATAACCTCTCAATGGCCCCCAAGTCCCTTAATTTTCCCTTTGAACTGTTTCAGCAATGCCAAAGGGAGCGATTCTCCAGCCCCTAATGAGAAACAGTTTACAGGGAGACCCCGTCCTTATTTGAGGCAGAGGGATCTCTCAGTCTTATTTTCTCTTGATCAAAACAAGGGGCTTCCGCTGTTTCAAGGAGCCCTGTGTCTATAAAGGCTGGAAATCACTGCGCCCCCAGGTCTGAAGAAAGCAAGCCAAGGAGACACTGGAGAATTCCCACACGGTACCCGGACGTAATGGAAAATCCCCAGGGAACTGCATGCCCCCGTGGGTCATTTGAATTCTGCTCGGGTTTGATTTACCAACAGATCGGCAAGCTGGCCCTTCAAAACCGATCAATTTGTGCTCCTCTCGTCTACACCCGTCCTGGGCTCACGCTCTCAGTGTGCCCGGTGGCTTAAAAGCCAGAAGCATAGAGACCTGTCAGCCTTTTCCCAACTCAGCGAAATCAGATGCTAACTGCAGAGTCAGCTCGGGCTTTGCTCCCGCCAAGGACTGACGGCCTCCCCACACCTAACTGCTGTGTTCCTCGGTCATGGCCCAAGAAGGCTGGGAGCTCGCCCCTTCCCGACCTCTCCTCCAGGAGCCATATTCTCTTAGGTTTCAAAGCCTCACCTGAGAACCTGAGCTAGGTAGATGCTGGTGACTCAGGGACACTGAAGTCTCAACCAGGAAATCATGCCCCGGAGATGCTGAGGAGCAGAGGGGTCCCAGTGAAAGAAGGGGGTCAGGGCTGCATCCAGAATAAGGGGAGGGATTATTATCCTCAGGGCACAGAGTGAAAACTAAGGCTCAGAGAGGTACAGTCACTTGCCCAAGGCCACACAGCCAGGAAGGGGCAGATCTGGGATCCGAAATCATTGCACCCCAAACACGTGGACAGAGATATATGGGACATGATTTTCGGCGGCACCATGAGAAAGCCTTTCTCGCTTCAACTGTTCTTTATGTCTACCAAGAAGAAAGGCTCGTTTGGTGCCAATATGTCTCTCACACCCTCTCAAACTCCTGCTACATCTCTTCTTAACAAAGAGAGCGGGATTCAGGCTCAAAGCCTTTTTTTTAGGCAGCAAGCAGTATTTTGGTAAAATAATCACATTTATTTTTATAATTATCTTGTTATATAAATGATACTGGCCTCCCGTGGTTAGACGTCTAAAAAGTGAGTTGGTTTTAAAGAAAACTAGTAGAGCTCCCATCGTGCAAGTGGTGTGCAGACATGGTCAGAATCAGAAAGGCCAACTGCAGGTGCCCTGGGTTGGAAATGCTGTTACAGAATGTGCGAGAAAACTCGGCGGTGGATGAGTCTGCTGTCTCCCAGACTTCAGGGTATCTGCTGGAAAGGAAAGAAATTGGAAGGGCCTCTTCCCAGCATCCTTGACTGCACCCCCCTCCTCCCCGGGCTCCTGGGACCTCAGGCCTGGGAAGGAAGGAGCAGGGGGGAGAAGGAAGGGGGCACCAGATGCAGGAATGCCTGCCAGGCATCCCGAAATGGGATGGTGAGGGCCTCCCAAACTCTTTGCACACGAGATGGGCTTCTCAATTGCCTCACGGCCCCCACCACAGGCCAAAGGGCAAGCTCTCGGTGAAAAACCAATGGGCATGGCTGAAGTATGGCATAAAGGAGCAGCAGAAGACCTGGAAGGGCCCGGACACTGTGGGCTTGTTCTGAGAAACAGCATCATCCGGTAGAAACCATGGGCAAGACACTATCCAAATGCTCTCGGCCACAAGGCAGTGTGGCAGGACAGAGGGAAACCTGGGGAGGAGGGGGGAGAGAGGAGAAAGAAGAAAGAAGGGCTAGGAGGAGGAAAAGGATAGCGGAGTCCAGCCACAACTCTGCGTCCATAAACACAGAAGTAACAGAAGTAGGGAATGCTTCTCCATCCCGCCACTGAGTCGTTAAAATGGGTCCCAGTGATCCAAGACTCGTCTTTTCACATCTACGCAAAGCTCAAGTGCATGCATTTAGGAAAGTCTTGACAACAACAGCAATACTCTCTTAAGATTTCTTTTCCTGTAACATACATCATCAATGACCGGAAGTCGGCGGTGCCCGCGACCGGGCATTTGCGCACCTGGGTCTGGGGGTGCCGGGCAGCGGGCTGCAAGCCATAGTGGGGGTGCTCCAGAAGGACAGTCATATGTACCAAGTGATGGCTGGAGTTGGGGAAATGAGACGGGGGGCTCTAAAGCCCGCTCAGAACATCAGGACTGGTCTTTGCTCTCAGAAACGTCCCCCAGGATGGAGCAGGGTTTCCCGCTAAGAAAGCCCCCATCTGCGTTGGCAAAGACAAATCCCCACCTGCCCACTGGTGTGTGGCTTCAGACTTACCCCTGCTGGCAGTCTTCTGAGAACGTGGTGACCGGGCTTCCCCAGGCTGCCAAGGCCGCCTGCAAACTCAGGCTCTACTTCGCTGGCTTATTTGGAAACCTAACTTTTTCTATATAAAACCTGCAGTTTTGGGGCGCCTGGGTGGCTCAGTTGTTGGGTGTCTGCCTTCGGCTCGGGTCATGATCCCAGGGTCCTGGGATCGAGTCCCGCATCGGGCTCCCTGCTCGGCGGGAAGCCTGCTTCTCCCTCTCCCGCTCCCCCCGTTTGTGTTCCCTCTCTCACTGTGTCTCTCTCTGTCATATAAATGGATAAAATCTTAAAAAAAAAAAAAAATAAAACCTGCAGTTTTGATGGGTGCTTATTAGACTGAATCAAGTTTTGCTTCTGCAGCTGAAAGCTAGTTGTTTCCCTTGGCCCATGTTTAGAGGCTGCGAGGGGTGGACATCCATGAGAGGTCCCCGTTGCTTGATGGTGAAGGTTCTGAATGGTAGCCGCGGGCGGGGACTGTGGATGTCAAGGGGGTCAAGCTGCTCATCTGTGGGAGGGAACATCAGGCGTGAGAGATGAGCTCTCTCAGCAGGTGCCAACGTAGATGTATTGACCCCGAGTCAAATGGCTGACCATCTGGGGACCCTTCCTATGCACTGGATCTTGGGGGATCCCCACCTTTGAATCTACGCTCAGCCACGTGACTTACTCTGAGCCACAGAATGTAGAACAAATACTTTCATGCCAATTCCAAGCTGAGGTCTCAAAAGGCCTTGCACACTTCTGCTTGCTCTCTTGAAAACTGCCACCACGGCCACATACACCAGCCTGAGCTGGCCTGCCAGGGGATGAGAGACACGTGGCCCAGTTTCCCCCAGTTTCCTGCCCGACAGCCGGCCAACCATCAGAAGCGGAGTCGCCTTGGTGGCCATCAGCTGACCACTCACATGAAGAAGTCCATCTCAGACCAGAAGACCCTCTCAGCCCATGCAGTCAACCCACAGAATTGCAAGCTAAATAAATGGCAGTGTGAGGCCACTGAGCTTTGGGGTGCTTTGTTATGCAGCATTACTCATGCTGACAGCTAACTGATACAAGGGAGCGAGAAGTGTTTCGCCTGCCTTGAACCTCCTGGGGAAAGACCAGGCAGCTACCATGAGACTCGGTCTCCGTCTGGGTCTGGGTCACTGGGGTGGGGTTGGGAGGACACAGTCTTCCACAGCGAATATTTCTCTCCTTCGTGTTAAAAAAAATTCCTGCAGCTCAGAAACGAAAAATAACCCATATTCACACATTTCTGTTTATATGTATTTTCTCTCTATATAGACACAACTCTTCAGGAAACAGTTACAAGAAAAGGAGGAGGGCACTCCATAGACAGAACGACTTCCCACACACTCGATTTCCAGGACACAAGGACGCACACGATGTACAGAGACCGAAAAAAGCACAGTAAGCCGAATAAATAGGAGTTGTTCCAAATCACAACCACGGACACTTCTCTGGAACACCACGAGAGAGAAAGCGGAGAAGAGACTGTGTGCTGTACTTTGTGACTGGTCTGACGAGAAAATAAATAAGAATCGGAAGGTCTAGGACCTGGGTCTTGCTAAAATAATGTCCTCTGTAATGAACAGCTGAGTGACTAGATAGTCTTTGATCCGGAGGGGCCTTTTGCACATATTTTACCCCCATCTTGGGAAGGCAGGGGACCAGAGCGGGGAGATGCAATTGTCACGGAGCATACTCTTCGGAGGCAAGGGTCATTTAGGTCTCGTCCGTCCTGCTCAAGAGGCCCCCATGTCAGGGACTGGGGGGGTGATGGATGCAGCTGAAGGCACTGGGACCGAGGGATTAGCCTTCACAAGCACGCAAGGCAGGGATTCCTCCCCCCTCCTGGTTTGCTCAGGACAGAGGACTAATGTACTCTATGAACGCTTCCATGTGCTTTGAGTCTCCTCCCCTCTCCAAAATTCTCCCTGACATTCTGGGGAGGAGCCTTCCAAACTGACGCTATTTCTCCTGAGTCCCAGGCATTCTCAGAAGGGGGTTGGTAGGACCGCTCGAGCAGAAGGACAGGTAGGCAGGGCGAACCAGCTAGCTCAGGGTCTGTCTGTGACTGGCAACCCTCTGTGTGAAGGCACGGAGGGGACCATTCCCAGACTTAGCCATGACCCTGGCGCCAGGTCATTGGCATGTTTCCCAAGGAAAACACATGCCCCAGTCTTACCCTGGCTGACCTCAGTCTACCCTGGCTGGCCTCTGCCTTCCTTTTCCTCCTTTGTCCTGAGCGAGCCAAGGCACCTAGGGAAAAGCCAGCCTCCCTGACTTCTCTAGAAGTAGCTTTCACCAACACACACCTTCCAAGCTTCTGGAGCACCAGACCCCACGTGCAGAAGGAGAGGTGAGGTCTTCCCCAGGAGGGGAAGAAAGGGATGTGCACTCTGCCCTGTTTGGGGGGGAAGGAGAGGGACTCTGGGAGGGACCCCAAGGAGCCTCAGGCTGTCTCACACCTACAGACATTTCTCACGTTCCATCACCCTTCCAGGGAGAGACCTTTCTTGAAAAGAAGAAAAGAAGTCTCTCCTGGGGTCGGGAGAAAAAAAGGAGAGAATACAACAAATGGCATCCAGCCCCTGAAAGGGATGTGGACTCCCGTGTGCCTTTTCTGAATGGGAAGGGGCCTCAGGATACAGGCCCTGTAAAGGAAAGGCGAGGAGGGAGATACATCGGTAGCCCCTCCTCGACGTCAGTGGTTCTCAAATGGGGACATTTGGCAATATCTGGAAACGTCTTGGTTGTCACAACTGGGTTGGGGAGGGGGCCCTACTGGCGTCTAGCAGGTAGAGACCAGGGATGCTGCTCAACACCCTACAATACACGTCCCCTCTCCGAAAAGACTACCTAGCTCCAACGTCCACAGTGCGGGGTGCAGAAACTGCTCCAAGCCAACCTTCCAGCCATGTTCTGGAACACCTCCAAAGGCCCCTTTCGGAGCACAGAGGTAGCCCCACAGACCTCTCCTACACCAATTCCCCCCAAAATTCCCTCCCTGAGTCTCATCTGACAGAACAGTTTGGAGGGACTGGGACAGAACAAGAGAGAGGCGACCGTTCTGGAGGCCACCCATGAAAATGCTCCCTCCGTCCGCTGACGCACCCCGACTCCCTTGGACAATCTTTGGTCAAACGGAAAAACGTAAGGCTGAACTGAAGGGGCAACCCCTCGACCCCACCTGCCTGGGTGGCCAAAGTTGGGGTAGTTTCTCTTTGCACAGAAGTCCATGCTCATGAACAGACACGGGGACCTCGCGCCCGGGGCAGCCGGGAGGAAAAGCGGGCTGGGCGGGCAGCTCGGCGGACACGGCCCGGGGAGAGCAGGCCCTCACTTGTTCTCGATCAGAGTCTGCACCTTGTACACGAGGTCCCGGGCCAGCTTCAGGACGTGTTTGGTGTTGTGCCGCTCGGCCATTTCTGAAAGAGCGCAAGGCAAGAGCTCATGAGCCTCATTCTGTGTCCATCCTGGGGCCCCCCTTGCAGCTTCTAGTGGGGGGGTCCCTGGGGCATCCCCATCATCATCATCTGGCATCATCCCCAAGCAGAGACCTTGGGGAAGGCCTGCCCCTTTGGACCCTGGTTTCCGCATCTGTAAAATGGGGGTTACCACAGTTTCTGCCTTACAAGGCTACTGTGAAATCAAACTAGAGGATGTGGGTTCCCACTGCGTGCTTGAAGAAAGTTAGGTCTTCCCACCCACCTTGTATAAACACCACGACTGGGGACCTTTCAAGAAAGCAATGCTGGGGGCACCTGGGTGGCTCAGTCAGGTAAGTGTCTGCCTTCAGCTCGGGTAATGATCCCAGGGTCCTTGGATCCAGTCCGACATCCGGCTCCTTGCTTCTCCTTCTCCCTCTGCCCCTCCCCCTGCTCATGGTCTCTCCCTCTCTCTCCCATAATAAAAATCTTAAAAAAACCCCAAAAAAACCAGGCAATCAATCAAAGTCAAATAAAGACTATAGATTAGTTAATAGTAATGTACCAATGTTAACTTCTTAGTCGTGACAAATGTTCTAGGATCAGGTAATGTAGAGACATCAAGGGCAGCTGAGTGGAGGATATCAGGAACTCTTTGTACTATCTTTGCAGCTTTTCTTTAAATCTACAGTTATTCCAAAATAAAATATTTGATTTAAAAATAAAAATAAAATAATGTTTCTCGGGTGCCTGGCTGAGTCGGGAGAGCATGTGACTCTTTTTATTTTTTATTTATTTTTACTATTTTATTTTATTTCATTTTATTTTTTTAAAGATTTTATTTATCTGAGAGAGAGCGAGCGAGTGCAAGAAAGAGCATGAGAGGTGAAGAGGAGCAGAGGGAGAGGGAGAAGCAGGCTCTCCGCTGAGCAGGGATCCTGATGCAGGGCTCGATCCCAGCACCCCGAGATCATGACCTGAGCCAAAGGCAGATGCTTCACCGACTGAGGCACCCAGGTGCCCCAGAGCATGTAACTCTTGATCTCGGGGTTGTGAGTCCCAGCTCCACGTTGGGTGTAGAGATTACTTAAAAATAAAAATCTTAAAAAAAAAAAAGTGTTCTTGGGGTAGGGTCAAAGGTGGCTTTTTTTTCTTCTTTTGCTTTTTTCCAAAATCATCTTTAGTTTTTAAAAATTTTTATTTATTTATTTATTTATTTTTAAGATTTTATTTATTCATTTGAGACACAGAGATACAGAGAGAGAGAGAGCATGAGCAGTGGGAGAGGCAGAGGGAGAGGGAGAAGCAGACTCCCTGCTGAGCCAGGAGCCCGATGTGGGGCTCGATCCCAGGACCCTGGGATCATGACCTGAGCTGAAGGCAGACACTTAACCATCTGAGCCACCCAGGCGCCCCTATTTATTTTTTTTTAAGATTTTTATTTATTTATTTGACAGAGAGAGAGAGACAGCGAGAGAGGGAACACAAGCAGGGGGAGTGGGAGAGGGAGAAGCAGGCTTCCCACCGAGCAGAGAGCCCGATGCGGGACTCGATCCCAGGACCCTGGGACCATGACCTGAGCTGAAGGCAGACGCTTAACAACTGAGCCACCCAGGCGCCCCTAGTTTTTAAAAATTTTTAAATAGTGATAATAGGAGCCAGAACTTCCAGTTATGGGGCTCCTCAGATGAGCAAGGTATTGCATAATAGGCTTTATCCATGTTGTCTCATTTAATCGTCCCAACATCTCTGTGAGGGAGGGGTTAATACCATTCTATCCCCAAGGAATCTGAAGCCCAGAGACAGGAAGTCACTTGTCCAAGGTCACACAGCTCCCAAGTGGCTGGGATCGGAATCCCATTTCAAAGGCTGTGCCTTTCTGACATCACTTCAAATGCCTTCCTGGGGCTGCTTTTGTGCCCATCAGCCCTCCGAAGCAGACACTTTTACCCCATTTCACAGATGAGGAAGAGAGGCTTAGAAAGAGGGGAAGTGACTTATCCACGGGCACAGCTGCTTAGTGGCAGAGCTGGGGTTTGCCCCCGAGCCTGATTTCAACACCCATGCTCCTTCTGCTGGACTCCTGAGAAAAATGCATTCTCTGCGTTACAAGATGTCAACCGATCCATTTGGAAATAGACCCAAGAAGCGGATGGAAACCCCTTCCCCCATCCCCTTCACCGCGTGTCAATCTGAGCGCATCTCCCACCCTCCGAGGCCCCAGGAAGGGGCCCGTCAGAAGCCTGCACCCCTCAGAGGACAGCCCGGTCACATGGGTACCATTAAAGAATTTGATGATGTCCGTGAAGTCCATGTTGTTCTCCAAGATGATGTCACGGTAGACCTCCACCAGAGCCAGCGCAATGAAGAGGACGTAGTGGGCAGACGAGACGTGTTTGGCTGCCCAGATGGTCTCCCAGACAGAGAAGACGTCATCGTAGACGAGTTCTGCCAAGGCACCAGCACGCACGTGCGTGGGGAGAGGGTCAGCCATGGAGCTCCCGCTGCCGCCCTCCCTCTGGGAAGATCCCAGGCCAGCTGTGCCCTGTGCTTCTGTCCTCGTGCAGCCGACAGAGCTCAGGTCAGGAGACAGGAGACCTGCACTCTGCCACTCGACCATCAGAAGCCTCAGTTTCCCTATCGGGAGAAAAGGCTGTGCGGACTAGGGGGTTGTAAGTTTCCAGCTTCTGTAACGGAAGGAACCAAGCCTGGCTGGGTTTCATTTACACTGACCTGTCCCTGCTGTCCCTTGACCAGTGTCCCCCTTTCTCCCTGCACCTTACAGCTCCTCTAGCACCCACGGGGGTAACGCCTTGCTTCTGCACACAGGCAGAACTCGCTGCTGCCTCTGGGGCTGGTCGAGAAACGAGAGCGAGCGATGGTGGAGAGCAAGGCTTCCTGTGTCCAGTAAGCTCAGTCTGAATCCAGCCCCACCACCGGCAAGGTGACCTCCCCTCCACCATCCTCTCCCTCTCCTCCTCTGTTAAGTGGGGTGAGGCTTGAAGAGAAAATACATAGAAATGGCTCAGCACGCTATCTGGCAAGCAATAAACACCTCCCTGCAGGGTAGATACTCTTATCAGCATCACCCCCACTTTGCAGAATACCAGGGTGCTGTGCTATACCCCATTTCTAAGTCACATGGGCCACATGTCACTCGGGACAAGGGGTACCTTGCCGCCAATAAGCAGCATAACAGAATGGAAGGGCACTAACTGGGCTTAGGAGGTGGGCAGAGGTGGCCTAAGATTCTGGCTCCACCGGTCCGACCTCTGAATTGAATTCTTAGCCTTAGTTTCCTCATCTGTAAAATGGGGACTGTAACAACAAACTGTCATTGCAAAATAGGGCAGGTGAGCCAATAGTCAGAACTCGATAAACGGGTGTTCCTCTCTTCCTTTGGCTTTGCTCCAACACCCCCAGCCTCGCCTCCACGGTCCCTTTCTTCCCCCTGAGGTTCTGCTGCAAAGATTCTGGGAACCACGCCCCGGTTTGAAGTCATTACCTCGCTTGAAATCCAGCAGGAACCAGCGGTAGCAGAAGTAGAAGTGAGTGTAGTCCCCATTCTGATGCATCAGCTCGAAGAGCTCTGAGTCCAGAATCTGCCCGCGGGAGAAAAGATTGGCATCAGCCTCCTGGCAAGAGGCTGGCCCAGAGGAGTCCGCTGAATAGAGACTGACCCTCTTACTGGACGCTGCACAGCCCCATGACCAAGTGGAGTTAGGAAACGGGCAAAAGATTTGAAGTGAAAATCGACCCAGCTCAGGTCAACCCAGTTGTTTTTCCAAAGAAGATACGCAAATAACCATAAAGCACGGAGAGATGCTCAGCATGATTCGTCAGGAAAACACAAATCAAAACCGTAACGAGATACCACTTCACACCTTCTAGGACAAGAATCCAGAATCAAAACGACAATGAAGCGTTAGTGACAATGGAGAGAAACTGGAGCCCTGGTATGCGGCTGGCGGGAAGGTAGCCTGGGGCAGCTGAAACGCCAGCCCTAAGGACATCGTCGAGAGAAATGCAAACAGATGGCCACATAAAGACCCGTACACGAATGTTCACAGTGGCACAATTCCCAAGAGCCGAAGACTAGAAACAGCCCAAGTGTCCATCAGTGAATGGCTGGATACACAAAACGTGGCAGAGCCCACCAGTGGAGCATCATTTGGCAATAAAAAGTCATGGCCTCCTGACACCTGCTACCACACGGATGCACCTTGAAAACAGGATGCTGAGTGAAAGAAGCCAGACACAAAAGGCCACATGTCATGTTACTGCATTTCTATGAAATGTCCGGAATAGGTCAATCTATGGAGACACAAAGTAGATTAGTGGTTGCCAGGAGCTGGGGAGAGGAACTGATGTTACCATGGTTACTAGGGTTTCTTTTTGGGATGCTGAAAATGTTCTGAAATTAGTGATGGTTTCACCACTGTGATTATGCTAGAAACCACTGGATTGTATATTTAAAAAGGGTAAATTGCATGGTATGTGAATTATATCTCAATAAAGCTGTGTGTGTGTGTGTGAGAGAGAGAGAGAGAGAGAGATAGAGAGAGAGAGAGAGAGAGAGAGAGAGAGAGAAATATACCCAGATGTTACTTTCAGGAAAAGGACCAATACAAGCAAACATCTTTTTTTTTTTTAATTTAAATTCAATTAATTAACATAGTGTATTATTAGTTTCAGAAGTAGATGTCAGTGATTCATCAATCTTATATAACACCCAGTGTTCATTCCATCAAATGCCCTTCTTCATGCCCATCACCCAGTTACCCTATCCCTCCACCCCTCTCCCCTCCAGCAACCCTCAGTTTGTGTCCTATGATTAAAAATCTCTTATGGTTTGTCTCCCTCTCTGATTTCGTCTTGTTTTATTTTTCCCTCCCTTCCCCTATGATCCTCTGTTTTGTTTCTTAAATCCCAAATATGAGTGAGATCATATGATAATTGTCTTTCTCTAATTGACTTATTTCACTAAGCATAATACCCTCCAGTTCCATTCACGTCATTGCAAATGGCAAGATTTTATTTTTCTGATGGCTGCATAATATTCCATTGTATATATACACACCACATCTTCTTTATCCATTCATCTGTCGATGGACATCTAGGCTCTTTTCACAGTTTGGCTATTGTGGACGTTGCTGCTATGAACATTGGGGTGCAGGTACCCCTTCGGATCCCTACATCTGTATCTTTGGGGTAAATACCCAGTAGTGCAATTGCTGGGTCGTACGGTAGCTCTATTTTCAACTTTCTGAGGAACCTCCATACTGTCTTCCAGAGTGGATGCACCACCTTGCATCCCCACCAACAGTGTAGGAGGGTTCCCCTTTCTCCGCATCCCCACCAACATCTGTCGTTTCCTGACTTGTTAATTTTAGCCATTCTGACTGGTGTGAGGTGGTATCTCAGTGTGGTTTTGATTTGTATTTCCCTGACAAGCGAACATCTTTTTAAGGGCTTGTTCATTACGTAGCCAAGTCTTGTTCATTACGTAGCCACATCTTGTTCATTACGTAGCCAGGGGGCCTGGACTGAATAAATGCTCAGTGAGAATGAATCCGTGGCATTGATTCAAGCTGATGGGAGTTGGAATGAACTGAATTGAGTTCGACTAAGCATGACTAGCCTATTGATTTGAGGACCACTGGGCTGAGGTGGAAGAAGTTACATTATTGAATAGGACCGGTCCTACCTGGATCAGCGACCTCATGTTGGCAAAGTGCGTGTCCATGGCGCCTCCGTGGGGGAAGTTCTGGCTCATCCTCTTCATGAGCTCCGTGAAGCAGCTGAAGGCAAGGGCCTCTGGGGAAAGAGCACAGGAGAAACAGCTGCCACTGCCCGGGGAACAGGAGCTCCCAAGGTGATCCCAAGGTCGAAGGCCCCGAGCTGGTTCATGAGGTCCACAGCCAGAGGAGACACACACAGACAAGGGAGAGTCCGTGTATCCCATGTCAGGGAATGCTCTGCAGTCTTAACCACATGCTTTCCACCTTTGAGGGGTCGAAATAGCCTTTCTTTTAGGAAATGATGATGACACCAGATCCTCTTTTTATTTACTTTTTTAAAAAAGATTTATTTGTTTTAGAGAGAGAGCACACGCCTGTGGGAAGGGCAGAGGGAGAGAGAGAGGAAGAGAATCTCAAGCAGACTCCCCGCTGAGCCCGATGAGGGGCTCAATTTCACAACCCTGAGATCATGACTGGAGCCAAAACCCAGAGTTGGATGCTTAACTGACTGAGCCACTGAGGTGCCCCCACATACTCTTTTTAAAAGATCCCTATTTGCTCTAATAAAAAGTTGATGATGTTTTGTTGGTCCCAAACTTTTTTTTTTCTTTTTCAAAATTCTACCAGTTCATGGATTTCTCAAGTCTGGGAACTGCTGAATTAAAACGGCGATTGTCAATACCAGAAGGGTGCTAACAGGCATTATGCAGAGAAAGGGTCCAATAACTTTGGGAAATGCTAGAGAGGAACTACATATAATTGAGAAAGTAAAGGCTCTGAGAAGTCCCGCAATAAAGAAACCTGTTTCATACTGTTTTAGCCAGCGTTTAGATAACTTTGTTTGAAAATGGTACCTTTTTTTTTTTTCCTCTTTACACCTGGTAACTTGGGAGAAAGTTACACTAGACTGGAAGGTTTCCCAAGGCATAGTAAGATCTTCATTTTTAAAAAGACTTTATTTTGGGGATGCCTGGGTGGCTCAGTCAGTTACAAGTCTGCCTTCAGCTCAGGTCATGATCCCAGGGTCCTGGGATGGAGCCCCGCATTGGGCTCCCTGCTCAAAGGGAAGCCTGCTTCTCCCTCTGCCTGCCACTCCCCCTGCTGGAGCTTGCGCATACTCTCTCTCTCTGACAAATAAATAAATAAAATCTTAAAAAAAAAGTCTTTATTTTTTAGAACACTTTAGATTTATAGAAAAATTGAGAAGAGAGCAGAGACAATTTCCATATACCCCCACACTCAGTTTCCCTTATGAAGAACATCTTAGCATGGTCCATTTGTTACAATTAACGACCCACTGATGACACATTATTAACTAAACTCCATAGTTTTGTTTATTTTCTGTTCCAAGAACCCATCTAGGATAACACATTAGTACAGGTCTCCCCCTCTCCTCTCCTCTCTCTATAGGACAGTTTCTCAGGCTTTCCCTGTTTGTCATGACCTTGGAAGTTGTGAGAGCAGTTGTCACGTATTCTAGGTGAGGCTTCTCTATTGGAATTTGTGATGTTTTTCTCACGGTAAGACTGGGATTTGGGGTTATTGGGAGAAGGACCACATGGGTAATGTGCTATTTTAATCACATCATGTCACCAGCACCTGCTACCCACATGATTTCTGACCGGTGATGTTGATTTCGGTCACCTCGCTGTCACAGTGTTTGTCATGGTCTCTCTACCACACAGTTTCCCTCCCACCCGCACCCCCTTCTATACTGAACTGCTGGGAAGGAAGTCACGATGCACAGCCCGTGTCTAAGGAGTAGGGCGTTATGCTCCCTGTTTTTTAACAGCCTTATTGAGATTCACACAGCATAAAATTCACTGTTTTAAATGTAAGGCTCGGATTTTTAGTATAATTCACAGAATTGTGCAACCATCCTCTCGAAGGTCAGAACATTTTCAGCACCTCCAAAAGACAACCCCACACATCAGCAGTCATGCCCCATATCCCTCTTCTGCCAGCCCCTGTCAGTCATTTGTTTTCTGTCTCTACAGCTTTGCCTCTTCTGGACATTTCTAATAAATGGAATCATGCACTATGTGGCCTTTTACATCTGGCTTCTTTCACTTAGCATAGACTTTTCCAGGGTCATCACATTGTAGCATGTGTCAAGTAGTTACTTTTTGGCCAAACAGTATTCCAGTATATGGCTACACTACATTTTGTTTATGCATGCATCCCTGATAAACATTTGGGTTGTTTCCATGTTTTTGGCTATTGTGAATAATGCTGCTGTGTGCACATTCCCGCACAGAGTGTTTGTGTGAACATATGTTTTCATTTCTCTTGGGGTATACCTAGGAGTGGAATTGCTGGGTCTCACAGTAACTCTATGTTTAACATTATGAGGAACTGCCAGACTGCTTTCCAAAATGTTAAACATTTTACAATCCCACTAGCAAAGTACAAAGGCGCTGACGTCTCCATATTATCACTAACACTTGATAGTTTCCATGGCTTTGATTCTAGCCATCTTAGTGGGTGTGCAGTGGTATCTCATTGTGGTTTTCATTTGCATGTCCCTAGGGACACAAAGATATGGAGCATCTTTTAATATGCTTACTGGCCACCTGTAGGTCTTCTATTCTGTTGAGAAATTCTATCTAAACCTTTTGTCCATTTTTAATTGGGTCATTTATCTTTTTCTTGCTGAATGGTAAGAGCTCTTTACATATTTTGGATCTAAGTCCCTTATATTACACATGTGATTTGCAAGCATGTTCTTCCATTCTTTGGGCTCTCTTCATTTTCTTGATGGTGTCCTTTGAAGCACAATAGTTCTTAATTTTGTTAGGTCCAATTTATTTCTAATTTTGTCACTTTATTCTTTTGGTGCCATATCTAAGAAACCACTGCTTAACACCCAAAGTCACAAACCCAAGGTCACCAAGATGTATGCCTATGTTTTCTTCTAATAATTTTATTGTTTTAACTCTTGTATTTAGGTCTATGATCCATTTTGAGTTAGTAGTTTTGCATATAGTATGAAGCAGGAGTTTGACTTCAACCTTGTGCATGTGGATACTTGGTTGTTTCAGCATCATATGTTGAAAAGACCCTTCTTTCCTTGCTGGGCTGAAATGTCTTGGCACCCTTGTCAAAATCAATTGATGTAAATGTACCAGAAACACTTATTTCTGGACTTCCTTTTTTTTTTAAGATTTTATTTATTTATTTGTCAGAGAAAGAGAGAATGAGCACAAGCAGGGGGAGGGGCAGAGGCAGAAGCAGCAGGCTCCCCTGCTGAGCGAGAAGCCAGATGCGGGACTCGATCCCAGGACCCTGGGATCATGACCTGAGCCAAAGGCAGATGCTTAACTGACTGAGCCACCGAAGCGTCCCTATTTCTAGACTTCCAATTTTATTGTACTGATCTACGTGTCTACCTTGTGGAAGTACCACACTCTCTTGATTACTATAATGTAGTAGGTTTTGAAGCTGGGAACTGTGTGTCCTCTAACATCTTCTCCTTTTTCAAAATTGATTTTGCTATTCTTGGTCCCTTGCATTTCAAATGAGTTTTAGGGTCAGCTTGCCCATTTGCACAAAAAGTGCAGCTGGGATATCGATAGGGATCGCACTGAATCAATTTGGAGAGAATGGCCATCTTAACACTACTAAGTCTTCTGATCCATAAACATGAGATGTCTTTCCATTTATTTAGATCTTTAAATTTTTTAAAGATTTTATTTATTTATTTGAGAGAGAGAGAGTACATGAACGGGGGCGGGGGTAGAGGGAGAGGGAGAAGCAGCTCCCCACTGAGCAGGGGGCCCACTAGGCTCAACCCCAGGACCCTGGGATCATGACCTGAGCCGAAGGCAGATGCTTAACTGACTGAGCCACCCAGGCGCCCCTAGATCCTTAATTTTGTTAACAATGTTTTACAGGGGGTGCCTGGGTGGCTCAGTCGTTGGGCATCTACCTTCGGCTCAGGTCATGATCCCGGGGTCCTGGGATCGAGCCCCGCATAGGGCTCCCCGATTAATGGGGAGCCTGCTTCTCCCTCTCCCACTCCCCCTGCTTGTGTTCCCTCTCTCGCTGTGTCTCTCTCTGTCAAGTAAATAAAATAAAAATCTTTAAAAAAAAACCCAACAAGGTTTTACAGTTTTGGTATACAGGCATACTTTGTTTTATTGTACTTTTCTGATACTGCCTTTTTTTTTTTCTACAAATTGAAGGTTTGTGGCAATTCTACACCAAGCAAGTCTGTCTACCGGCATCATTTTTCCAACAGCATTTGCTCACTTCATGTCTCTGTGTCACATTTTGGTAATTCTTGCAATGTTTCAAACGTTTTCCTTATTATTATATTTGTTACGGTGATCTGTAATCAGTGATTATGACTCACCCATAACTCAGATGATGGTATTTTTTTTTTAGCAATAAAGTATTTTTAAATTAAGGTGTGTACATTATTTTTCTAGACATAATGCTATATTGTACACTTAATAGACCACAGTGTAGTGTAAGCATAACTTCTATATGCACTGGGCAATCAAAAAATTCATTTGACTCGCTTTATTGCAATATTCGCTGTGTCACAGCGGTCTGTAATTGAACCTGCAAATCTTTCACTTCTTCTGTTAAATTTATTCATAAATATCTTGTTTTAGATGCTATTACAAATGGAATCGCCTTCCTAATTTCACTTTTGGATTGTTCAGTGCCAGTGTAGGCAAGTACAACTGACTTTTGTATATATGTCTTGTGTCTCGCAACCTTGCTGGACTTTATTAGCTCCAGTATTTTGGGGGGGGAGGGGCAGTGGGCGAGGGAGAGAGAGAATCTTAGGCTCCATGCCCAGTGTGGAGCCCAACAAGGGGCTCAATCTCACAACCCTGCCATCATGACCCGAGTCAAAAATCAAGTGTCAGACGTTAACCGACTGAGCCACCCAGGTGCCCCTCCAATACTTTTTTTCTTATTCCTTGGGATTACTATATGCCAAAAAAATCACATCATCTGCAAGTAGATAGTTTTACTTCCTTTCCAGTATGGCTACCTTTTATTTCTTTTGCTTCCCTAATTGTCCTGTCTAGAATCTTTTGTAGCAAAAGTGGACATCCTTGTCTTATTCCTGATCTTAGGAGGAAAGCATTCAGTCTTTCATCATCGAGTATGAACTAGCTGTAGGTTTTTCTCAGGTGCCTTTTATCATGTTTAGGAAGTTTCTCTCTATTCCTAGTTTGTTGAGTGTTTTTAACATGAAAGGGTGTCAGATTTGGTCAAATGCCATTTCCTCGTCAACTAAGATGACTGTTTCATTGTTGTCCTTTGTTCTATTAATATAGTGAATTACTTCATCGAACCAGCCTGTGTTTCTGGGATAAATCCCATTTGGTCATGATATATAGCCCTACTATACCTTGCTGGATTCAGTTTGCCAAGTGTTTTGCTAAGGATTTTTGTCTTTATATTCATAAAAGGACATCAGTCTGTAGTTTTCTTTTCTTGTGATATCTTTGTCTGGTATTGATATCAAGGTACCGATGGGTCCTCATATAAGGAATGGTCTCACAAAATGAGTTGGAAAGTATTCCCTCCTATTCTACCTTTTGAAGAGTTTGTGAAGAATTGGTATTAATTCTTAAGTGTTTGGTAGAATTCACCAGTGAAGACATCTGGCCTTGGGTTCTTCTTTGTCCCCATTCATGTCTGTACAATAGGTGGCCAGCAGAGGCCTGGCTGGGTGCTGGGCACCTGGCAATAAGTGTTGGCTAATATGGAACATCAAGACTTTTTACTTCACTAGGACCTTGGTGTGTTCACCAACAGGTCCTCTGAGCACCTATGCTGACCCGTTCCACGGAGTCACAAAATGAGGTGAACACCCCTCCTCTGCAGTAGGAAGAAAACCGCACCCCTGGCCCTGGAGTGGGGAGGACATACTCACCATCATCCAGGATGACCAGCAATGGAGCCAGGAGGTCACACATGCCCTGGACGTAGCCGATCTCAATATGCTGCCAGATGTAGCTGTGAGAGAGACAAGGGGCCCGTGGATGGCACTCACGACCTGTCTCTCCAACCCACTCGTCCTCTCCCTCCTCCCTTGTCCCCCATCCCTCACCTGGACCACTCACTCCTTCAGCTCCCACATGCATCCCCTACCCCAGCCTGACACTCTTCAAATATCCTATTCTCAGCCACCACGATGGGCTTCCTAAAGCCCAACTCAGAGCACCACATGCTCACAGGCTCTCCGCTACATGACAAGACAACGTGCAAACTCCTTCACTGGGGGTACAAGGCATTCAGTGTCTCCTCCCCATCCATCTTCACCGCCCCACCACCACCTTCTGGTACTTCTTCCTCTCTGGCACATATTCACGCCCCTGGGCTTTGCCGTAGCAGTTCTGTGCCTGGAGTTCCCATCTGCCCCTTAATAATAAGAACTAATATTTACTGAGCATTTACCGTATACTCAGGCACTAAACATGTATAGCACCATGAAATTCTCAAAATAATCATATGAGAAAGGTATTATCATATCCCATTTTACAGATGAGGAGACTGAGGCCCAGAGACATAAGTGACATGCATAGAGTCATTCACCTAATAATAAACGGCAGAGGCAGGATTTGAACCCAGGTGGCCTCACCGCAGGGTATATGTACGCCAAGTGGTTTCTTGAGTCTCTCCTAATTTTGCCAAAGGCCATCTTGAATGTCACCTCCTCTGTGAGGCCTTCCATGATTTCTCCCAAAGCCATAACCCAGAAAAGGTTGGTCTATCCTTCCTTCTTCCCCAGCACCTTTTCATTTTAATGTAACATAGTAAATTAAAGTTCATTATATTTGTATCCCCTCAACTCAATTTTGAGAGGCAATGATTGCTTAGGAGACTATAAAACAGAATAGTTAGGAGACAGTACTTATTAATAAAAATGAGTTAGAGCAGGGGTTTGCAAACCTTTCCTGAGAGATAATTATTTTCAGCTTTGCACGCTGTATGTTCTCTGTCTTAACTACTCAACTCTGCAGAAGCAATCATAGATACTATGCAAACAAATGGGCATGGCTGAGTTCTAATAAAACTTTATTTACAAAAATGAGTGCTGGGCTGGATTTGGCCTGTGGGCAACACTAGTAGTTTGTGAGCCCCTGAGTTAGAGTAGAATGGAGAGATGTCCAGGATGCATTATTAAGTGTATAAAGCAAGTTGTAGAAAACATAGTATTAATCCCATATAGGTAAAATTAAAAAAAAAAACATAAAACACATATGTGTTTTAAAAAAAACATGTTAAAAAACATTAAAACACATAGGCACTCATGTGATATTATACAATATATACAATCTATTGTGTTATTTTACACGTATAATACATACATGGCTTGGGAAGATGTTCACTCAATTGTCTAGGGGAGGGGGCGTTATGACTGGAGAGGGAAGCAGTTTCTCTTTGGACCTTATGAACTTCTGGTTTTGCTGGTTGATTGAGGTTTTTAATAAGCCTGAGTTACTTTCATATTTTGAGAAATAAAATATTCAGTATGTAGTGAAAAGTAATAAGAAGCTCCAGGTCTTGGCTTAAGGAAATAAAGCACAAGGTTCTAGAACCTAAGAGATGTGAGTATGAGCTCCCGTTCAGCCAACTGCCCCGCTGGGGACTCAAGCAATGTGGTGGCCCTCAACCTCCGTTTCCTCCTCTGTAGATGGGGGATGGGTGGGGTAGGGGGGTGGGAGCTAACATCCCACAGGCTTGCTCTGAGGACAAGGTGAAACAGCTTTTAGTAAAGGGCTCAGGAGAAAGCCTGGTATACAGTAAGGGCTTAAAAAATGCTCTCTGTTATTATCATTAGTCTGACTGTTATCTTGTCAGTGTGGGCTGGCATAAACGCCAGGTGGGCAAGGTGCCTGGGGCAGAGGTGGCCATCCGGCTGGGCTCCCTGGGGCCCCTGCCTCTGCTACCCTCTTCCGCGCCCCTGCAGACCCCCTCCCCCCACCCCCAACCACCTGCACATGATGTTGCGTAGCTTCTCCAGGTTGGCGGGCGTGAAGTACCAATAGTTGCGGTCACACCTCTGCACGTCCTTCTCGATGCGGTGCAGGTTCACCGTGTACAGGTCCAGGAGCTCCGGCTGCAGGCCCCCAGGGAGGGGAAGGAAAGAACAGTTACACCCCCACTCCTCCCAGAGGTCGGATTCCACAGGTTCTCCCTCCTCCCGCCTCATCGGCTCCTGGTGCCGCTGAAATGCACATCCTCTCCCTGGACCGCGTGGGTGTTTGGTTTCCTTTCTGTTGTTGCCCGGGATGATGACAGTTCTTTTTGTTTTTCTCCCTTCTATGAAACAAGACAATTCTCTAAGGTGCACACACTAACTATCCCCGTTGAGCGCACAAGGGTTATAACTAGCTGGAGGTGCATCCCCACCCCCTGAACATGGGACAGGAAGAATGGAGGAAGCGAGCAGAAGTCCAGTTCCGGCCATAAGCTGGACTTGCTGCCTTGACCCCACCTGATGAAAAGGTGCAATGATATGGCAAGAAAAATACGGAACATTTCAAGGCCAAAATTTAACCCAAAAAGGCAAGAAAATACCAAATCTGGCTTTTGCCTTGAAGGAAGCTTCCAAATTGGCAAAATGTAAGCTTGGATTGAATGGTTTTGGGGTCCTTCTCCCCTAAGGTCAGGAATCTATTAAGAGACTTTCCTACATTAAGGTGGGACCCCCAAAGAGCCCCATCCCTGGTAAGGGACGCCTGGAAGAAAAACTAACATTTGGGGTCTCAAGGACAAATGCCTGTCGTGAATAGAGGTGCCAAGTGAAGTGTAAAATACATCTCCCTGGATAATTAACAGCTTTGAGTCAGGTTTACAACGTATGCAGGTGGATAATCCAAAAGCAAGAGTAACTTCTACATGAAGGTGAAGACAAATCTAAGATGACAGCTATCTATCGGGAGCAGTGGACAGGGAAAGGCCACTGGGGAGACTTCTTGAGACATAAAAATGAACAGAAAAGCTGACGTGTCTGAATGTTCCAGGAGAGATTTAGAAAACTGGCAGAGTTTGGAGGTTGGGGAGTGAACTGCTGATCCACATGTGGCAAACATAGGAAAGGAAAACAGAGACAAGGAAATGAAAATGCATCTGGGGAAAACAGAATTTTTTTGGTAGGAAAGGAAAAATAAATACAGCTTCCTAGATGGTGTATACATTATGTTGTTATACTAGCATAATGTATAACTAAAATGATTATAACTGTAGTGGATGGATAGGGCTGGGAAGGTGTCACCCGTGGGGTGAGGGTGTGGGTGTGGAATGTCTGGAACTGAAGAAAAAGGAAAAAAAAAAAAAGATCAAAAAGTAGCAATACAAGTATGTTATTTACAGACATGAGGGTAAACACCAGATAATTTGGGCAGAGTAAGTAACCTCCACTGCCTCTGGGAGAGCTCCATGCGGGTGGGTGGGGAGCACTTCTGGTTCCCTATTTAGCCTGGTTTGTTTTGACTCTATATATAAACTATGGGCAAGTATATCTTAGAAGTAAGTTCTTTAAAGGAAAATGGAAACACCACGCCTGGCTCAGAAAACCTCCCATTCAGCTGACATCCTTTGGCTTGGACTTTTTGGCAAGAAAGCAAACTTGAGTATTTAAAAGTTGCTGGACTTGAGTGTGCACCAAGATGCTCATCCTCAAGGCTGCTATTGACGGGGAGGGCTCACCACATGTCAGGCACGGAGGACCGGACTCACTAATTCTGAGCTCAAGAGAGAAGGTACCCAACTGATAGGGAAACTGAGGCTCAGAGAGATAAAGAGACATGCCTCAGCTGGGATTGAACCTGGGACAGTCTGAACTGCACAGCGTGTGATCTTGAGGTAGGATACTGTCTTCCCTCCCAAAGGGGCTTCTCCAGGGCAGCCTCTGTGCTGGGGAAAATGTAGCAGACCAGAGGTCGTGCTGGGAAACTGAGGCTCGTGGGACACGCCCAACCCTCCCGCAGCTGTTAGGTGAGAGAACCGAGTGGAGGAGAACCCTGGTGGCTTACAGAGTAAGTGACACCGCTGGAAGACACGGGGGACGCCTCGTTGTTGGCAGAAGTGACCACGGCCAGAGAAGCCAGGGCGGGGAAGAGACTTTCCATCTCGGGCTCTTCTGAGAGGTTGTCCTCGCTGTCCACCTGGCTGTGCTTCTCCACCTCACCGCCCCCCCAGCCCTCCATGGCAGCCCCCTCCTTCTCGGGCAGGGCCACGTCCATGCTGCCAGTGAGGGACATGAACTCGTCCATGCTCTCGTTGGCGAGGAGGTCACTCTCCAGGCTGTCCTGCACAGCCAGCTCCTCGCGGGGGGCCTCCTCCCGGGAGGTGGTGGCCTCGCTGCTCTGCCCGTCATCCGCGCTGCTGTCCCCAGGTCGGAGCGCCAGGGGGGCGTTGCGCTGGGCGTCCATGACACTGTCTTCTGTGCTCAGGCTGGGCTCCGAGTGCTCCGAGAGGCCCGAGGAGAAGTTGTGGGAAGAGGGATGGCCAGAGTCCGGGGAGCAGGTGCCATTCACCAGGTTCCCATTGGGGATCTTGGGCTGTTTCTCCTCCAACCTGCCTTCCATCTCTACCTGCTCTACTTCGTCCACAGACTCAAACACCTGAAAACGAGGTGCACAAAAACAGAGAGACGAGGATGTCCACTGTGGCGCTGCTTCCAGCAGCAACCTAAATCCCCATCAGCGGGGGACGGGTTCAAATATGGAACATGCACGTGGAATACTATACAGTTGGGAAAAGGGGTGGGGTGGAACCAGGTATAATATCTGCTCCCGTTGTAAAAATTAAAAAGTGACCTATTGCATGAAAATGCATAGAATAATCCAGAAATAAAGAAGCATTGAAATTGTCTGAGGAGGGAGTACCTGGGAATTCAAGCGGCAAGAAGTGCACCTTTCATCACACAAAATTATATGCACGTAGATCTTTTAAGTAAAGAATTAGTTAAAAACATAAGGAACAGGCTAAAAACAGCATATCATATCCACGTGGTTGGCTATTACAGATCAATTTTCAAAAGTAGTTAGATATGTATGAACCACTGTGGAAAAGCCTCCAGGATACATCTCAAAGATTTATCTGTGGTTCTTTGTGTCCTGAGATCATATCCTATTAAGGAGATAAGACCATGTTCCAAGGGGACATGAAATATTTCTTCTCTGTGTGTTTATGTCACCAATCTGATTTGCTGTTAAAATCACGTTTTTGGTTTTTAAAAATTTCTTCTAGATTCAATTGTTTTAAATTATGTAAAAAAAAAAAAGTATCTAACTCCAAAGTTGGAACTAGGGAACAAGGGGTATTCATGGAAATGTAGCTTCTTTCCCTGTGCCCCTTCCCTGACTCCTGTAGGTAACCATTCTGATTCGTTTCTGGCTTATTCACCCATTGTTTTTGAAAATAGATATATTAATATTAATATTTCCTCTTTTTATGCAAAAGGTGACACAGTGTGCATATTTTGGGGGCTTTGCTTTTTTATTTAATATCCAGTGAGATGAGTTAACATTTCACTGAATAAAATGGAAAGCTGTGGGCCAACACATACGATGGCATTTATGTAGAAATTTTCAAAAATTATCAAACATTGCAATATATCCTTTACGTACTGTGTACATACTTCTGTGTATGTATAGGCAATCAGCAGGGTGACAGGACACACAGCTAAATGATGCTATTTCTAGGGAGCGCAAGTGGGGATTAGGAATGGTCAAAGCCAAATTTAGCTTTCTCTGCAATATTTTAATTATTTAGAAGAAGAGATTCATGTATTACTTGTGCAACTAAAAACTCCATTTTTAATGCTAGTATAAAAAGCTAAAACAAATAGACCATAAGTGACCTATAGATGATGGATGTCCAGTGCCTTTACTCCAGGTTGGAGGGGGGGGGATGGGGGGGAAGGGGAGGATGGGGAAGGCGCGGGGCCTCCGGAAGGTCACCTGTGTGCTGTTGCTGGAGTCACTCTGCAGGCGGACATGCTGTCGGCCGGAACTGCAGCTCTGGGAGGACTGATAGAAAAAGGGGCCGAGAAAGCAGGGGTGAGGCATTGCATCCCAGCTCTGGGGCCCTGCCCCTCAGCTCAAGCAGGGATTCTGCAAGTGTGGTCTCATCTCTATTCCTGACTTGGGCAAGTCCTATTAGGGCCTCAGCCTCCTATCTGTACAACGAGAAGGCGGGGGGGGGGTCTCCCTCTGTTCCCTGGAGCCTCAGGGGCCACACAGAACCCACAGGACCCCACCTCCCACTCCTGCAACTGGAAAACCCTACCTTTAGCTGCCCTGTACTTGAGACCTCTGGCTCATATATAAGTTCAACTCCGAGTGACTGGTTGGCACTAAGGGCCTGATTTTTTGTTATTCCCCTCTCTGTCTGCATGCTTTTGCCCTATAACTTCTAACTCCTGCCTACTCATTCGCAAGGCTGGGCCCTGTGACGTGCTTCGGCCAGGGGGATGTTAGCAACCTCGCCAGGGCAGGGGTTTAACCAGCCCTTGTGTGTATTTCCGCTTTGTCTCTTTATGATTTGCGTTCACTATAAGAATGTGCCCAGCTCAGCCTGCTGGGGGATGAGACGGGGAGCATAAGCCGGTCACCCCAGACGTGGGGGAGAGCCCAGCGAAGATCAACAAACCTTTTAGCTGACCAGGCACTGACAGTGGGCGCAAGAGTGAGCCCAGCCCGCCCCGCTCAGAGGTGCTCGGCTGAGCCAGATCCATGCGTATACATTCAGTGCTTACTGTTAGAAGCCGCTGACTTTTGGTGGTTGCTGCTATGCTATGCAGCATGATTGCTGGCAACCCGATGAGTATACACCGCTGGGGAAGAGAATTAACTCTCTTCTCAGCTCCTTCTTTGGGCTGCTGAACTGGAGGCTCTGTGAGAGCCGAGAGGTCTGACTTGGCCACCGGAGCGTTCCTGACATTCCAGGACATTCCTGGCATGCTGGTAGGCACTCAGTGAGCATTTGCTGAATACATGAAAGTCTAGCTCTGTGCTAGGCGCTTTGTGTGCACTATCTCACGTGAGCTGCACACAAACCTCCCCTACGCAAATGGTTGTTCCCATTTTGTAGATGTGGAAACTGAGGCCCAGAAGTAAAGGTGCTTGCTTGCGAGGCCTCACAGCTAGGAAATGGTGAGGCTGGATTCAAACACAGGTCGGTCAAACTCCATGGTCTGACAAACGCTAGGGGTGACGGCTCCAGACACCCAGCTGTCACCATTCCTACAATAAACGGCACAGATCCCAGCCTTTACTGCCCCCCGTGCTCCCGGGTGGGTGCCGCCCATCACCTCATTGCTGATGGTGGAGTCCCGGTGCATCATCCGGTGCAGGTGGCTGTCCAGGCTGGCCCCTGATGAGCATTTAGCCAAGGCAGCCGCGTGGGACTCCCGCTCCCTCTGCCGCACGATGGCCTCACAGCCCAGCCACTCGGCCATTGTCTGTGTGTAGCACGCGTGAATCTGCTCGTCCACCTGCCGGGGCAGAGGCAAGGTCACCCCTGGGGAGAGCCAGCCCAAGCCAGAAGAGAATGCTAGCTCTGGCCTGGGACCCTGAGCCCCAGAGACACCCAGCCATCATTCATGGACATCCAACGGATATTAAATGAACACCTACTATGTGCAGGGCACTGGCTAGGCCCTGGGGATACACAAACGTGTGCGAGGCTACTTCTTTCTTCCCATATTCCCTCCCTCCCTCCCTTCCTTCCTATTCATTCATTCACTCATTCATTCATACATTCAAGTATCTGTGGAACTTCTACTCTGCAGGCAGCGTACTAAGCCTAGGGGGTTCGGAAGGGAGAGGACTGTTTCTTTCCTTTCTTACTACCTTTTCTCCTTCCCCATTCACTCATTTACCCATAATTCGGAAGTACCCACACTGTGCTAGGTACCACACTAGGCATGGGGAAACAAGGTGAGCAGGATGCCCCGCTCCATCCATCCATCCACTCCCTCCACACATTTACTGAGGGCCTCCCACGTGCCCGGCGCAGGGCCAGGAGCAGAGGACACAAAGATGAACAAAACTGACCTCTCCCCTTTACTCCTGCAATGGCCCTACAGAAGGATTACAGATTTCAAGCATTTTCCTTGTGGTATGTCAGCAGACTGCAGGGCAGCTTGCATTGTTCCTGATACACAGCCCAGGTAACTGAGGCTCTGAATCTGTCAGGCCTCTGGGCGCAAGTGGGGGCAGACGAGCTGATCTAAGTAAGGGGTGGAGGGGCACGAAGAGAGAGGGCAGAGAGCCTGCCCTGGGCCGGGCTGGGAGGGGTGGGGAATCCTTCAGCTATTCAGGGCTTCCAGAGAGAGGCTGAGGGTCCACCCTGACCAAAGGCCTGTCCTCCCACCCACTGACCTCCAGAAGATTCGTCCCATCACACCTCCCCATTCCCACTGCCTTTCTAGGCTAGGTTTCCATGACCCTGCACCAGGACGACCCCAGTAGCCTCCTTCCCAGTGCCTGCTTGTCCCAGCCTGCCCCCCCAATGCATTTACCCCTCAGCAGCCTCCTCTTTGTTTCCTCCCCAGCCCCACCTCTCACTGTCACCCCCACCCTCCTGTCCTTTATGTTCCAGCCACCACGCCCACCATGCACTTCCCGCCCTCCCCACACAAACCCACACAGATACACATACACACCCCACATCATGCACGAGTCTGCCCTCGGGCTTTGCTCTTGCCGGCCCCTCTTCCTAGAGGCCCTTCCTCACCCCTCTTGCCTGGAAAGCGAGCAGGTAGCCTTCTGCCTGGCAGAGGTACTTCCTATGTGCTCTTACAGCCCCTGGGTTTGCCTCCGTCTGACTCTGCACAACCCCCACTAAACTGGCAAGGACCTTGTCTAACACACCGTTGGGTCCCTGGTCCCAAGCACGGGGCGTGGCACCCCAGAACGCTGTTCCTGTTTGCCAGGAGCCAGGAAGCAAGGGGTGAAGCATGGCGGGGGCCTCCTGCTCTTCCCGAGATGATTTTGGACAGTTCACTGGCATGGGGTCTTATCATACGGAATCACAGTGTGATTTCTATTTCTAGCTCCCCTTTAACTTTTCCGATTATGGGAAAGGTCAGTCTGGTGCTACGGTGTCCTGAACCCCTCCTATAACACTTCATAATCCCCCTTTCTGACAGTGAGGGAGCAGGCCTCAGGCAGGCTACGGCATCTATGTGGAACGGAATTATACCTTTTTGTCATATCCTATTTATTTTTATGGTTTCCTTCTATTATGGCAAGTCATGTCAGTTTTCCATTGAATGCAGGGATATCAACTATCTTTTTAAATAAGCTCTATACACAGTGAGTCAACTTATTGATGAATATATAACAGCACAGGTGGTACATGGATATGGTTTTAAGAACTTAGTATGAATAAAAGAACGTAGAGTCTCTCAATAATTTTTATATTGATTACACGCTGAAATGGTAATATATTGGCTATGTTGGGTTAAATAAAATATATTATTAAAATTAATTTCACCTTGATGAAATGATGCAGACCTACCCATACACACACACACACACACACACACACACACACACACACACACGGGTGCACACACATACAAGAACACACGAGCTAATGCAGAAGCTGGTGAAATCCGGGGCGCCTGGGTGGCTCAGTTGGTTAAGCGACTGCCTTCGGCTCAGGTCATGATCCTGGAGTCCCTGGATCGAGTCCCGCATCGGGCTCCCTGCTCAGCAAGGAGCCTGCTTCTCCCTCTGACCCTCTCCCCTCTCATGTGCTCGCTCTCTCTCATTCTCTCTGTCTCAAATAAATAAATAAAATCTTTAAAAAAAAAAAAAAAGAAGCTGGTGAAATCCTAGTGGGGTCTGTAGTTAAGGGAGCACTACTGTGCCGATGTTAATGTCCTGGCCCTCGGTATTGGGCTACTGTTCTAGGTGATGCTTCCATTGGGGAATGCCGAATGATGGGTACGGCAGGACCTCTTTATTATAGTTTTTGCAACTTCTCATGAACTTATCATTTTTAAAAGTATTTGTGGGCATCTGTTTCTTTCCATTTTTCAAAACAGGACTACTAAAACATTAACTGAACATTTAAGATTAACATAGGTGCTCCAGTGTGGTATCAGCTCAAGGTGACTCATTGCAGGGTGGTATCAGATCAACGGAACAGAATGGAGAATCCACACTAATATGCCCAACTGACTGCTGACAGGGGCACAAACAATTCACTGGAGGAAGGATAGCCTTTCTGTCGAATGGTGCTGGAGCCACGGGACATCACAGGCCAAAAAATGAACCTTGACCTAAACCACTCACTGTATACAAAAATGAACTCAAAATGGATCACAGACGTAAATGTAACACGTACAACTATAAAACTTTGAGAAAAGAAACATAGGAGAAAATCTTTGGGATCCAAAGGCTCTTAGACTTAGACTCGACACAAAAAGCACAATGTATATAGGAAACATTGATAAACTGAACCACACCAAAGATTTAGAAATTTGTTCTGCAAAAGATCCCATTAAGAGGATGAAAAGACAAGACACAGACTGGGAGAAAATATCTGCAAACCATCTATCCAACAGAGAAGGAATATCTAGAGTATATAAAGAACTCCCAAATCCAACAGTAAAAACCCAAACAATTCAGCTAGAGAAACAACATGAGCAGACACTTCACCAAAGACAGGTAGCAAGTAAGCGTGTGCAAAGATGTTCAGTATCACTGGCCATTTGGGAAATGCCAATTAAAACCACAGTGGGACATCATTTACACCTGCCTGAGTGGCTAACATAAAAAAAAACAGCAATGAGACCAAAACGCCAGGGAGGATGCAGGTGTGGATCACTCGGATATTGCTGGTGGGAACAGAAATTGTTCAGCCGCTGCAAAAGCTTGACAGTTTCTTCCAAAACTAAGCATGCACACCGTATGTCTCAGCAGTTGTACTCCTGAGCATTTAATGATGACTTACGCTCCCACAAAAACACGAATGTTCACTGCCATTTTGTAATAGCCCAAACCGGGAAACAGCCCACCTGCCCACCAACAGGTGGATAGTCAAACTGTGATGCACCCAGGCCACGGAACACCATAGAACTCTTGGCCATGGAGAGGACAGACTGCCAGAGGATTACGCTCAGTGAAAAAGTCAATCCCAAAAGGTTACATACTACATGATTCCATTTGTACAACATTGTCGAAAAGACAAAATTGCAGGAATAAAGAACAGACTGGTGGTTGCCAAGTGTTAGGCTGGGAGGTGTGGCTAAAAAAGGGTAACAGGAGGACCCTGGTAGCACTGGAAATGTTCAGTATGTTGACTGTGGTGGTGATACACACCACACACACACACATACACACACACACACACATAAATGTCAATGCCCTGGTTGTGATATTGTATTATACTTTTTTAAGATGCTACCATTGGGAGAAATTGGATAAAGGATACCCGAGATTCTTCTGCATTATTTCTTGTAACTCTGTGAATCTACAATTATGTCCCAAAATAAAATTTTAAATAATGCTATCTGTGCCTTGTATTGTATTTCTACTGGACAGCCCTGCCCCAGAGCTTCCGGGCTCCCCCATGTTCCCCTGTCCCATCTTGGTCCAGCATGAAACCAGAGCACCCCCTGCCCCACAGTACCTGGCTCCTTTTGTTGCCAAAGACCCCACTGCCCATCAGGGGCAACCAACCTCCTTCCTCTCTGTCTCTGTCATCCCGAACTGGTAGTGGCCCAGGAGGAAGGGCCACACGGCCTTGCGGATCTCCGGCTGGATGCCCCCATAGTAGATGAGGCGTAGCAGCTCCTGCTCCTCGTAACTCTGTGGTAGGTGGGAGGAAGTAAAGGGTTTGGTCAACAGAAAACCAGAAGGAGGGCTCTGTGAGCTGGCAGTCCCACTTCTCAGACGTGGCCTTTAGAGATCATGGTGTGAATAAGCAAAGCCGTGTGTACCGGGATATCCATCCTGGCATTATATGGGAAAACCCCCAACTACCCGCTGATGGGAATACCAGCAAAGAGAAGAAAGGGCAGGAGGTTCATCCATGAACACTTACACAAAAAGATGTTCAAAGTGTATTGTTAAGTGGGAAAAAAACCAAGGTGCGGAACATATCTAGTGTGAACCCATTTTTTGCAAAAAACCCGAAAGGTCAGTATAGAATGAGTTAACATTTCTACTTAATTTTTAGTCAGTTTTGTGCATTATGTTGATATGGTAACATTATCTCAAAGTTATTAATCTTGACTCAGCTCAAAGAAAATTGTTTAAAAGCAAATCAATCCAAAATGAACATTTCCAGCTGGTTCTTCATGTACTAATAACTTTTGTGCACACTAGGATGACTTTAACAACGTTTGCTGTACTGTCCAATAGATTTGCCCTCTTTTTAAAAATTCATTTTCAGGCAAAGGCTTTGCAGTTATAATTAGTCACGCTGGGGGACCAGCAGGTTCTATCTGTTCGTGTGTGTGTGTGTGTGTGTGTGTGTATGTGTATGTGTATGGAAAGTACCAATGACTACTAGAAAGTTACTCTGAAGGGTAGTGGGGTTCTGTTTCCTCCTCTCTCTTAACATTCCAAAATTACAAGCATATTTCACATTTTTTAAAGTAAGCTCAATGCCCAATGTGGGGCTCGAACTCACAACCCTGAGATCAAGAGTCGCATGCTCTACTGACTGAGCCAGCCAGGCGTCCCACTGATTTTACATCTTAATCCTCATCTTAGATGTACCCGACGACAATGGCAAAACAGCCACTCTTTTGTCTTTGTTGGAAATTTTAATTTGTATTCTGCAGACAGCTTTGTCAAAGCTGTTTAAAAATCAGAGAACTATTTGTGGCTGGGGCTGTAAACTCTTCATCAAAAATCCACCTGCTTGGGTCCTGGAGCCCACAGCTGGACTACATTTCCCAGCCTCTCTTGCAGTAAGGGGTGGCCATGTGACAAGGTACTGGCCAATGTGATGTGACAGGATGTGATATAAGCCATTTCCTGGCCAGGGCTTTGAAGAAGCAGGTGTATTCCCTTCAGATTCTCCATTTCCCCTCTGCTGCCTGGAGGCAGGTGACCATGAGGCTCTGGAGGATGGTGGGGCCACGAGACCCCTGAACCTCTGGAGGGAGGACAGATGCCCACTCACCAGGAATGCCCACCTAGGACTCCTCAGTGAGCAAGAAATACACCCCATGATGTCAAGCAACTGAAAAAGTGTGGACTATTTGTTACTGTGGCTCAGTGCACCCTAATACAACAATGCAACCAAGAAAGGTAAAAATATGGCCAGTTTGTGAAAGGGTTGCAAAAGTGTTAGACGAAAGATACTCATTTTTGACTGATTTATTTTTTCAACCAACTTGTCCCTAGACTAGTACCTCCCAAATTGGGGAGATCACTAGAAGCATTTGGGGAACTTTCAAAAAATATAAATTCTTGGGCTCCACTCCCAGAGATGCTAAATCAGTAACGCTGGAGTGGAGCCCAGAAGTCTATAAATCTTTTTGAATTCCTCAGGAAATGTGCACTCTCCCAGGCTGCCGGGGATTATGAACACTATGACTTTTTTTTTGGGAAAGTAAGTTGGTATATCTATTTAAATTTTAAATGCATAGCAATTTAATTTCTAGGAATCTACCCCTGAATAAAAGCACTGGTCAGAATGATATGTGCTTATAAAGATGTTGACTGAAGCATTGTTTGAAATAATTTTTAAAAAGAGAAAGAGCCCGATTGTCTATCATTAGGGGAAGATTTGAATAAATTATGGGCTACTCATCTGTCAGGTGCTAAGGTGCTAGCATTCAGTATTTCACCTAGAGATCTGAAAGATGTCTTTGATATAAAATGAAGCTGTTGCTTAAAATACAAACATAATTGAAAAAAATAAGAATTACAGAGATATCTACGTAGGCATACCTATGGACGTATAAGCACAGGAAATATATGGCAGGGTCTCTACATAACTGACACTGTTCATTAACTCAGGGGATCAAAACGAGAGCTCTGTGGCAGAAAGAAGGTATCTAAACAATTTTTGTCCTATACACCTGCATTCTTCATTGTTTGAGTTGTCACAGTCAGTAGGCATTCCTCCTGTCGTTTAGAAAAACAGCTAGTTTTGGCAAAAAAAAAAAAAAAAAAAAAAAAAGTCAAACAACCCTTCTGTTTGTCCAGGTTTGGGAACCAGTTTGTTGTTCCCAGAGTCCCCCAGCGTTCCCAAATTAATACACAGAACAGCACCTGTCCCCGGCGTGGGGAAGCCAAGCCGACCCAGGTGCTTACCAGCCTGGCCCTCCCCAGGGCCCGGGTGGGAAGGCACCCAGTGGACTGAGCCACCGCGTTCATCCCGCGTGGAGGAATCAGGTTATTTCTTCTGAATGCCTGCTCCTGGTGGCGGTTAGACTGGTGTCTATCAAAATGGATTCTGCCTTCCACACCAGCCATGGGAGGTACTTTTCCAATAAAGGTACCTTGTGGCCCCATACATTTGAGGGACTGTTCCATATGCTCTCCCACCCCCAGCCACCCCCAGTTTCTTGAGAGCCACAAGCATATCAGCCTAGGCAAGGTTCTAGGAAGTTCTGCAGGATGCAGAAAAGTTGACTCATTTTGTTTCCCACTTCGACCAGGACACTTTTTTCAAATGTAAGCATCTTCCTTGTGGGGACATTTGCCTTCTGATAAGAAAATCTTACAAATCTGTCTCCAGATGGAATATCTAACGGGAGGATTCTCAGGCCTGAGGCACAGATGGGAGAGGTCTGCAGGATGGTGGCTTTTCTTGTCCCAGCTGCCTCCTCTGACTTAGCTACTTCTGTCATTCTAAGTAGTTCAACTGCACTGTAAGTCCCTTCCTGCTGAGGACTCACAGTACGTCCTGCAGCACTGAGCATACAGCTGGTGCTTAATAAATGCTTGGTGACGGATTCATTTCTACTCCTTCTAGACGATCATGGGTACTTTCCATCCTCCTTGATCCTCAACCCCTCTGGGCAGAAGCAGGCTGTGGGTCTTGGAACTCTCAAGAAGGGAGGGGCCTTTGGGTTGTGTACGCAGAACCCAAAGGTGTCATAACAGCCTCGAGTCCCCGTGAGCAGGTGGGTCTATTGCTCAGATGACCATATGATCCCCCCAGCTCTGCCCCACCACAGGCTGAGCCAGGCCAAGGCTTACTGTGCTGTCCTGAAGGTACCGTTCCCAGATCCTGGCCGTCAGCCCGTGCCCAGCATCACAGGGCGAGTCCGGAGACACGATCATGTGATTGACCAGGGCTGACAGGTGGGTCCTCACGGTGGACAGGTGTCTGCAGTAGGCAAGCCCTGGAGAGGGAGGGAGGGAAGCCATCATCCACCATCCAACCTACCTTGCCTTGTCTCACGGATCTCAAAGCACTGCCCTGCCTGCAATCCTCGTGAGCCCTCATGACCTAGAAAATCCCATCACCCCTCTCTTCCAGACGAGGAATGGGGCTCCGAGGGGCAAAATCCCTTGCTGGCTTGACTGCTTAATAGTTGTGTGAGACTGGGGACGTCCAATCACCTTTCTCAGCCTGGGCCAGGGTGACATTACCTCTTCTGCCACAAGCCAAGGCATTTAATCCATGGGCAGGAGGCAGTAAGTGACCCCACAGGCTCACTGTGCCTCTGGGTGCCTCCAACCCATCCCAAGAGAGACGGAGAATGGCAGAGGTGGACGACTTGTGTTCAAAGTGCAGCCGGATAAAGAAGGCCCTGGGAGATGCACCTGGTTTGCTTTCAAAGATGGCCCTGCATTCTTAAAGGAATGCCCGCCAACCCGCTGCCCTTCAGCTGGGCACGTGGAGGGCACAGTGCCTGGTACACGGGAGATACTCAGCAAATGCTGGCCTGTGTCTGCTCTGTGCCCCCTCCCTCTGGCTCTCCCTTATCAACTCCTAGAGAGGACCCTGGGCCTTCCGGAGCCCGAGGACTGGCCCCTACCAGCAATGAGGAGGATGAGGGAAAAGAGGAAAAGGAGGGGGAGGAGGGAGAGGAGGGAGAGGAGGGAGAGGGAGAAGAGGAGGAAATGGCTAACACTTACACAAGCACATACTACGTGCCAGGGAGCTGCCCAGAGCTCACATACTTAACTCACTAAATTCTCATGACAACCATATAAAACAGGTACTCCTACCTTCTCCATCTTATAGATGGGGAAACTGAGGCACTGACTGCTTGTGTCTCTTGCCCAGGTCACACTGCTAGGAAGTGCAGAGTTGGGATTTGAACCCAAGCTGCATAGCGCCAGAACCCGGGCTCTCAACCACCATCAGGGATGAGCCATTGAATGCGATAACACTGTTCAAGATCCATCTCGACCCCCAACCCATCCTCCAGGAAGCTCTTCCATTTGGGTCCCATAAATACGCATCCAGGGCCTGCTCCACGCCAGGCCCTGCATTAGGCACTGGGGATGGGTGATAACAGGCAAAAACCTTGATCTTGGGAGCCCACGCCCCCCCTCTCTCTCCAGTCGCTCGGGCACATGGCCGGCACTGCTATTCTGCAGGCCCAGGCAGGATACATTAGCACTTTTCTAGAATCCCTGACATATTAACTCCCCCATCTAGGCTGGGAGGCGGGGAAAATAAAACGTGCTAAGAATCAACACAGCAGAGTGAAAAACAACAGCAGCAGCAGCAGCCTTTGGGTCAGGCAGGCCTAGGTTTGAGTCCCAGCTCTGTCCTGTATTAGCTGTGTGACCTTGGACAAGTTACTTTGCCTCCTTGTGCCTTAGTTTCCCCATGTGTTAAATGGAAATAATCAGAATACCTGTATTTAAGTTTTAATTTTTAACTTCTCCTTACTCTTCTGCTTCTGCCCATAGGCGAGGGGAGCCGACTTTTACTGAGCACCCATGACATGTAACGCCAGGTGCCAGGGGCTTTATACATGCTTCTCATTTAATTCTGAGAACAAACCCTCGAAGGTGGGCACCGAGGATGCAACGGTGACTAGCCACAGCCCCGTTACCGAGGAGCCCCGTCGTTGGCTGTCCTCTCTGAGAGCCCAGAGATAAAATTTATGCCCAGTCTCTGGTTGAGGAAGTTCGGGCTCCGAGAAGTCCGCGTAACTTCACTAAAACTAGACACATCTGAGCTGAGGTTCCCGTGCCAGAGCCAGGCTCCTTCCCCCAATACAGATGCCACGCAACAGGCATTGGAGAAACGCGCCCGGAGACCACAATGGCAAATGAGGCCGATACGCACATCCATAGAAGGCTCTGGAAAGGATCTGGTACTTCATGTTGTCGCAGAGGAGCTTCAGCGGGGCCCTGCAGGTGGAGGAAGAGAGGATACTTAGAAAAGACCATACAGAGCCCACGTTTGCTGGAGGAGCTCAGCTCGTTACCTGTAGGGGGCAGATTAAAACCAGCCAGCCAAGGGGACTCTGGGGGGACTGCTGTTTCTACCCATACCGCCACTTCTCCTATCAGCTTTGGGGTCACTCTGTCCCCAGCTCTCTGCGGTTTGGATGGGGCTGATTCGACCCAGTACAGGGACTCGGGCTAGAGTCACAGGCACTGGGTAAGAGGTGGTCATGTGATCCAACCTGAGCCAAGGAGAATGAGCCCCAGACTCATTTTGTTGGAACTCCAGGGAAATTCACACTCTTCTCTCTGCCCGAGGTCCTAAGCCAGAGGGATGTAGGGCAGCGGCTACTGGGATCCAGTTCTGCCCCTGCATAGGAATGGCCTGCCCGAGAATGAAAGTATCACGGTGGCAGTCAGAGGCAAGAGCTGAAGAAACAGAGGTTTGTGTTCTGAGCGTCTGGAGCCAACGGTGCCTGAAGTCATCGCACCTCTAGGCTCCTCAGTTCTGTCGAGATTTTCTTTTGTATTTGAACCAGTTGAAGTGGGTTTCTGTCACTTGCACAAAGAGTTCTGACTTCCAAAGTGAACCAGCTAAACCAAACTGAGCCGAACCGGGACTCAGAGTCTGGCTGACTGCGAGGTAGGTGATGCCTAGAGCTTCTTCTTGCGTGGGAATTTGCGGGGGGCTGTTTTGGCTGAAAGAGGAGAGGGGAGTAAGGCCCCAGAACTGTTGGGGAAATCAAGGACTGCTGATGGGAGTGCTCTGCATCCTTGCAGAGAACAGAGTGGAGGAATATCTGCATATTTTTTTCTCCGGACATCCTGGGGACACCCAGGAAATCTCAAAAAGACAAGAAGGAGGCATGGCTAAAGTACTCCAGTTACACACATGGAGGCATTAAACATTAAAATCACACTCATTGTGCCCTCAGGTTGGTGGGGCTCAGGCTTGCTCAGTTTACCTAAGAACAGCATAACACAGCTGTCCCACAGTGGACTTGGCCATTTGAAAGGTGGTGAGCTCCCCGTCACTACAGGTGTGTAAGCAGATGCCATGAGAGGGGATACTAGGTTAGAACAGCGTTTTTCAATGGCCCATGGACCACAGCCCAAGAATTACTTGGAATTTCTCCAATGTGCAGATTCCTGGGCCCCGCACAGACCTACTCAATCAGGACCCCTAAGGAAGTTGTCTCGGAACCAGTGTCACCTCCCCCTGGTGATTCTGATGCACACAGACATGAGAGACTCTCTGGTTACAACAGTGCTTCTCAAACTGAAAAGTGTGCACATGATCTTAGGATCCTGTTAAATGCAGATTCTGCTTCTGGACCACGTGCTGAAAGGCAGGCCTTAGATGACTGCAAAAATGTGATGTCAGCTCCCACCCCTTAAGCTCCTATGGCTGAAGACCGGACCACCCACTGGGCCAGAGGCCCGGCATGGAAAAAGGCATTCCATTATCCCCAGCCAGGCCACGTGGCATCAGTTGAGAAACAAGACCAGTCCTATTATTGCACTGAGTAGCCCTGCAGACACACGAGATCTATGGGCCAGGAAAGAGATGATCTGGGGATCGAACTTTATCCAATAAAATAAGAAGCGTCACTTACTGAGCATTGTCAGGTGCTGGGTCCCACCTGCTGGCCATATTAAACCAATATCTGATTTGTCCTTACGATAGCTATACAAAGCAAGCATTTGTATTCCCATTCGGCAGAGGAGCAAACTGAGGCACGTGTGGTTGGCAGTGAGTAGTATTTCTAGTTTCTGCCTTCCAGGAGCATGATAGGACTGCGCTTCATGGCCTGTGGTGGATGGGGTCAATGAGGCGTGAACAGAAAGAGTATGTGCTGCATTCAGGGTGGAGCATTTCATTGTCGTCCAGGCGCCCCAGAGCTGCCTTTCCCTCTTTCACTGTGACTGGGAATATTCGAGATGGTGTGGCTCCATCAGCCAGGCCCTTTAATGTGGAGCAAGCAGAGCCCCCAGCCGACCCACGATAGACACACAGTATGCACGATGAATCAACCTTTGTTGTACTGAGCCACTGAGATTTCAGGACTGTTTGTTACTGCAACATAACCTTGGTTATCCTGACTGATACATGGAAGGAAGCTCTGATAGCTAGGACTTCACAAGGCTAGGATTTAACCCAGACCTCGATGATTCCATAGCTTATGTTCCTCCTCTGAATTCAGTGCTGGGCAAGAAATGGGCATCTATAAATCTTTGGCAAATCCTTCCATACCCTCCGCCCACAGATTAAGCCCCTCATACCTCTCATGGTTGCACCCATTGGATGAGCCACCATCGGCCAAGCCACTCTGTGAACAGGATGAGCAGGAGGACTTCCGGGGGCTGGGTTGCCATAGAGGCGGTAGGTTGCTCACGGAGACATCCATCAGGTCCTGGGGGACTGTGATGGACACGAGGGATGGAGCAAGAGCCCCGGTTAAGCCTATGTGGGTCACAGAAACCTCATCCCAAAGCAAGCAGCTCGCCCCTAGGCCAGCACAGGGACAGGGAAAGACCCTGAATGTGATAGTCGGAGACAGCGACCCCAATCATTATCTGACCCAGACCTTTGAGCCCACCTGATCCAGTGAAAGCCACCACCAAGATTTGGGGCCCTCAGCAGACAGGCAGAGCTGATGACAGCTGAAGAGAGAGGAAGAAGTGGGGCAGGGGGGGAAAGAGAGAGAGAGAGAGACAAGAGCCAAGGAAAGAGACCCAGTCCCAGAGCAGGAGGCCGAGCCTCACCATGTTGTCATTCAAGTGTCCTCACAGGAGGCTGACAAGAAGGAAGAGGAGCCTGCTGGGGGCTTCTGGGGAAGGTTGATGGCCCTGAGTCCCCAGAGATAGACTCTCTGGGAGAGAGAGTCTCTAGTGGGGAGACAGAAGGGAGCCTAACTCAACACATGAGGCAGGGCACCCAAGGGCAAGGGACTCAATGGAGTTCCTGCTGATGAGGCCACCTGCACGGTCCATCATCCTGAGCCATATGGCTCTTCCACCAATGGTCTCAAGCAGGTGGGCGACTCCCACCCAGAATCATGCGGCGGGGAGAGGGGCGCTTGTTAAAAAGCCATATGCCTGTATCCCACCCCCAACCTCCTGGAGATAGAGGCCTTAAGTCTGCATAGCAAAAAACAATCCTGATAACAGCAGCATGTTCGAGAACCAAGAGGGCATGACCGATCTCCTAACACGCGTACTGGTGACTCCTGATCACGGGCTCCCAGGATACAGCACTTAGAGTTTCCCTCACTGCCTTCTCTCCCAGCTCCATGGAAACCGCCCCGTCTGCAGAGCTGCAGGACAAACACAACGGTGACTCACACATTACACAATTTCTGCCGTTAACACTTCCTAGCCTCTTGGCAGTTCCAGACAGGTGCAAAAATTTTATTTTCTCCAGGACAGGGCTCGGTAAACATTTTCCGTCACGGGCCAGGCAGTAAACGTTTTAGGGTTTGTGAACCACTTGGCCGTGATCATAAACCACTCAACTTTGCCGTCAGAATGCAAAAAGAGCCATCCACAAGATGCAAACACGTGAGCACGGCTATGTTCCAATAAAACTTTATTTATGGACACTGAAATCTGAGTTTCATATCATTTTTCACAGGTCGCAAATATTACTCTGCTTTGGATTTTTGTCAATCACTAAAAAAAAAAAAAAAATGTAAAAACCGTTCTTAGCTCATGGGTAGTACTCAATGCGGTTGGCTCCGGCCCGTGGGCCCTAGGTTGCCAAGCCCTGACCTAGGAGATTGAGAAGGGTGCACATCTGCCCCATAGGCCATCCCCCCCTCAAGGATGACTGGCAATCCCTGGCCTGTGCCCTCGGGCTGCAAGGTGGGGAGAGTTGTGGACCCAGGGCCACTTGTCATCAGAGCTCAGGGGCTGACAGGGGCAGCCCTACCCACAGATAATGCAGAAAGCTCCTCCCCAAGCTGACTCACTGATGAGCTGGCCAAGAAAGACCAGTGAGCCCCTGTAAAATGTTCTAGAAAAGCATCCCCAGTTCTCCGCCAATCTCAGGGAAGCACTGATCAGTTTCAGCAAGGTGCGGCCAGTATGCCTTGGCCCCAGCCCCGGCATCACCAGTGGACCCCTTCCTTACGGATCCCACAACACTCCAAGCTGCATCCTGCCACGTGGAGGCTGGACAGCGTGAGGGCATTGTTTGTCTCCCACTTCCCTCGCCCGGGGGACCAAGACTCAAATGACAACATGGCAGAGGTGGCCAGCACCCAGCCCCAGGCGTGGGAGGAGCCCAGACGTTACTGGGGGGCTGTAGCTTCAGGCCCGGCCTGGGGAAGGTGGCGTCCCATCTGGCTCGCGCCCACGGACCGCCCCTGGCCACCACCAGCACAGACCGGCCGGCAGGAACCACCGTCCAGGCGGGGCTCTTGGAGTCGGGGGCAGTGCTGCCCAGGGAGTCAGGAGCAACTTGAGACAAAAAACAAAAAGCACCAGTGAAATGAAATGTCTGGGGTGGGCAGAACACTGAAACAGCCAAGGAACCCACTCCTCGGGGCTTTACCTCTCCTCTGCCCAGTTCTGCCTAGCTCCCATGTACTGTGTTGGCTTCGAGGAAGAAAGAATGCCTGATGTTTATAAAATGCCCTACTATGTGCTGGCTGCTGTGCAGGCATGGGATTGCTTTATCATCCTACCCCGTAGGGGATGCACCTCTTCTCCCATTCTGCAGAAGGGGAAACTGAGGCTCAGAATGACAACAGTACTTAACCACCCACAGCCCCAGCAGGTGGTATTTGGCATTAACAGCTCTTTCTGACCAAGGTCCCCTTTCTCTTTCCGCTATCATTTACTGAGAGCAAGTACTACTATTACCCCTTTCACAGATTTGGAAACTGAAGCACAGATGTAAGCATCATGCCCAAGACCACCCAGCGAACAAACAGTGGAGCTGGGATTCCGACCCAGGGCATCAGACCCCAAGACCTTATTCATACTCTCCTGACTGATATCCCCGCAACATCATCCATGCTCTATCTAGACCAGCAGTTCTCAACTGGGGCAATTCTGGCCCCTCAAGGACATTTGGCGATGTCTGGAGACATTTTTTTGTCATGATAACCTGAGAATTTGCTAGATGTAACTGGCATCTATCCAGTGGGTAGAGGCCAGGGATGCTGCTTACCTTCCTATAATGCACAAGACACCCCCCCTCCAAATACACAATTATTCAGTCCAATATGTCAACCCTGCCCTAGACCAGCTCTGTTCAATAGGAATCCACCCTGAGCCACGTGCTTAATTTAGAAGTTTCTAGTAGCCACACTAAAAGGGGGAAAAGAAACAGATGAAATCAATTTCAACAATATATTCTGTTTAACCCAGTGTATCCCTAATATTACCATTTTAACATAGAGTCAATATAAAATTACTGGTGAGATTTTTTTGCATTCTTTTCTGTTGTTGCTCCAAAATCTTCGTCTTTTACACTTAATGCACATCTCCATTCGAACTCGCTGCATTTCAAGTGCTGGGGAGCCGCACGCAGCTCACGCCTACCACGCCAGATGGTACAGACAGTCCCAGCAACGCAGGAGTCTGAAAATGCCCTCCTCTGACTCTGAACCTGTCTCCATGTTTCAGAACTTGTCTCTGCCTCTGTGCACAAGGACCAGGTGGTGAAGACAGAGGCAAGAAGACACGGGAGAGGGGTTTAGAACCGTTTATGGCCACATCATCCCTCCCCACAGGGCCAAAGTCTTCTCTCTTATTACTTAAAGCAGGCATCCACAAACTTTGTCTATAAAGGGCCAGATAGTAAATATTTTTGGCTTTGTGGGCCACACGGTCTCTGTCACAACAATCCCACTCCATTGCTATGGTGTGAAAGCAGCCACACACAATATGGATAGGAATGGGCGTGGCTGTGTTCCAATAAAATTTTATTTACAAAAATAGGCAGTGGGCCAAATTTGGACCACAGGAAGGAGTTTGCCCATTTCTGATTTAGGCACTTCTTCAGAAAGGACTTCCTTGTTCTCAAAGATGAAAACCATACATGATTGTTTGTGTTAAGCTCTGTGGGGCTCAGGCCCCTAAAAAAAATCAACCAAGGATGGATGGGGCACCACTGCCATGTGGGCTGAATCTGAGCTTGGGGATGAAGTGGGTGAAACCACAATATCCCCACATCCGGGTCAAAACAATCCGCCAGGAGTGGTTGTGACAGGCAGTCTCTGGAGCCAGGGCACCCGGGTTTAAATTCCAACCACACTGCGGATGAGCTGTGCCACTCTGGGCCAGTTTCTTAACCTTTCTGTGCCTCGGTCTCCTCTTCTGAAAAACGGGGGTTGGTGAGGACGCTGGCACCTGCCTAGGAGGGCGGTGGTGAGGATGAAATTAGTTACAACTTTGGAGAGACAAAGGCGGGCTTGGCACACAGGAGCACTTCACACATGGTACCTATCACTCACTGAGCATCCGTCAAGCATTTCACATTAGGTGACTGACACATCATCACACTGACTCCTCAGAATAGGATCCCGGCTGGGGAGGTGCTGTTCTCCCCATTCTACAGACAAGGGAATGAGGTCTGGAGAGCGCAAGTCACTTGGCCACACTGCAGGGGCAGAGGTGAACGCAGGGATGTGTGCTTTTCTCCACCGAGGGCGATTTTGCTCCCAGACGGCACCTCGCAGTGCCTGGAGACATTTCTGGTTGTCACCACTTGGTGGCGAGGGTGGGGGCAGATCTGCTACTTGGCGGTTAGCTGGGGGAGACCCGGGATGCTGCCTAACGTCCTACAAGCCGCCAAGCCTGCCCCGCACCCCTGAGCCAATTCAGCGGGGGATGAGAGCCGGAGCACGAACTGGCCTGGCACGGTTAGCCCACCCTTGCCAGGAGGACATCTGCTTTCAAGAGAGTCTCTTGCGGCCCGGCTGTGGTCACTAAAGCAAGGGGAGGCTCAGAGCCATCATCCATCAAATGGAACAACAGGGCCTCCAAAGGTTAAATAAAATGGGGTGGACAGAAGGAACCTACAGCTTAATATTGCATCGTTGAACAGACATCCATACGGTGCCTAATAAATGCCAGGCCTCTTTTGGAGAACTTTGCAAACATTAGCTCGTTTAACCCTCACGATGACCCCATGGCAATGACGACCGTGACGGCAACAGCCTGCGTTAACCAAGCATCTACACCAGGGCAGCTGCGGTGCAAAGTGCTGGACGTACATGTAGCGTCCCGTGTGCCGCCTCCAGTGCTGTGCTTCCCCTCTGCAGTTTTCACGGTCATTTACTGAGGGCCTACTGTGTGCGGGACTCTATGCTACAGACTCGACGTTGGTCAGCTCCTTATCTCATCAAATCCTGACAATGTAGCTAAGTAAGAGAACAACAGTGTGATAGCAGCTAAAATGTACGTGTTCTGTGCCAAGAGCCTTATCTCGTTTAATCCCCACAAGGGCCCTATGACACAGGTGCTGTGAACATCCCCATTTTGCAGATGGGGAAACCAAGACACAGAGGGTGAAGTGACTCGCCCCTCTGGACCAGGATTCCAGAGCCCACGGCCAGTACCCCAGGCCACCTCCTGGTCAGGGGCATCTTTATTAAGCCAAGTAGCACATGGTTCTCATTTGGGGGGAACCGAGACACTAACTTCCTGGTTTCAGGTCCTCCCCCTGCCCCCCCCATTGGCCCCAGAGTCCAGACCATTTGTCTTCTAATCCCAGACACCTGGAATCATTTTCATAAGCAGCTAACCGGTGGATCCAGGGGGCCCAGAGATGGGGCAGCTTACCGAATTCAGACTGCATGCCGGGGTAGATGATCCTGAACACGTAATCTGTGGCCTCGTCGTCTTCCTTATCTGAAGACGTGGACTCGGCGGAACCCTGAGGGCTTCGCTTGCGCAGTTTGGGAAATACTTTGCCCTGAAAGAACGTGTCCCATTGCATAGTCCTTGGGATACACCTGTCCCCACAATCCGCACAGCCCGAGGGTTTCAGTGGGGTATGTATGTGCTCAAAAAGCCATGTAAGGATCCACACTTCCCAGGATGGCCACTCCCCAGGCGCCTGGGTGGCTCAGTCGGTTAAGCATCTGCCTCTTGATTTCGGCTCAGGTCATCTCAGTGTTGGGAGACTGAGCCCCGAGTTTCGGGCTCCACGCTAGGCGTGGAGCCTGCTTGGGATTCTCCCTCTCACCTGCCCCTTCCCCACCCCACTTGTGCACATGCGCACGCTTCTCTCTCTCTCTCTTAAAAAAAAATGTACACTCCCCATGGCTGACCCCCACTCCAGTCTCCCTGGGTCCCCTGCGATCACTCACCTTTCCCCGCTGAGACCAGAGTGGAGGGTCCAGCTGCCCATGAGGGAGCAGCCCATTTTCCAGGCACGAGAGGAACTGCAGGAGGTGCCCTCCCTTGGGGAATCGGAAGGGCGGCCTCTGGATCCCGTCCTGGCTGACCAGCACCACTGTCCCGCCGCTGTCCACTGCCACCATGACCCAGCCAGAGAAGACCCAGCAGGAAGTCACTATGAGGCATGCGGATGGGGCCCTCCCTGCACACACATCCCCCCAGGCATGCCAAGCCAGACCCACGGACCTGCTCCAAGGCTCTGGGAAAGGCCTGGGCAGAAGATCAGGGGCAGTTTTTACCTCCCCTGAGCCTATTAAATCCCACCTGCCATGGTCGCTGACCGGGTAGTACAGGACTTGGTCCGGAAAAGTATGGTTGGCCCCCGTGAAGTCACCCACCAAAGGGAAATGATGTCCCTAAACATCCGATGTCCCTCAAGCATGCTCTACGAATCAACCTGACCTATTTTTGTATGGAGGCTTTCAGACCTATCGCTTCTCAGGGCAGTATCTGACTTGCTGGCACGTATTGAGCACTTACTGTATGTAAGCACAGCACATTAAAGGCAGTGTCTTATTGGAATACTCAAAATAGACCTATGAGGTTTATCTATTATTGTCTATTTTACAAATGATGGAACCAAGGCTCAGAGAGGCTATGTAATTTTCCCAGGGCTGCACAGTAGGGCCTGGATCTGAACCAGGTCTGTCTCACTAAATAAGCTTAATGTTTTGTGCCTCGGTGGGGCATGGATCCCTTTCTACAGCAGGATGGCCTTCTGCTTGTTCTAAATGTACCTTCTCTGAGCTTTAAGGGAGAACTCCATTCATTAATCCCAGATCTTCAGAGCATAGGCTTTGGAATGACAAAGACCTGATTTCAAGTCCAAACTCAGGAGCTTCCAGGCTGTGTGACTTTGTGCCAAGCTGTTTAGAGCCCTGCTTGGCACATCACAGGAGCTCAATACGTGTCAGCAGCTAACACCATGGGTTTGGTGCTGAGCTCTTATCATACGTCATAGGATGTTCACGACAACGCCAGGAGTAGGTGCTGTTGTGATTCCATTTTACAGATGGGGAAACCGAGGCTCAGCGAGATGTCACTTGTTTGAGGCTGCACAGGTAATAAGGAGGTGGGGCCAGGCAGGGGAGCCAGGAGGAACACCCCAGCCCCGTGCTCCCCCCACGGTCCCCACCTTGCTGGTGGCAGTGCAGGTACACAATCTCCTCTAGACGGATGGTCATGGCATAGTCCCAGTAGACGCTAGAAGGGGAGGGATGGTTAGGTCCACAGGATGCTTGCTCACCTCAACGTGGCAAAGGGCCCAGGAGACCAGAAGACCACACCCATGGGCTCCTGCACCCTCCTCACTAGGACCCATCTGTCCCTAAGATCTGTATTCCAGGCTTCCCAGAATCTATCTCCCCTTCTTCTGGTCCCAGCACCCCAATTTTCTAAGGAACACTCCTCCCTTCCCCCCAGTCCATGTGGCTGAGGCTAAGTCCACCCACCCTCTATGCCAGGATTCCAGGAATGGCCATCTGACCCCGGCATATTCCACTGTTCCAGCCACAGTGATTGGTTCAGGGATGGCCCCGTGACCCAAGCAGAACCAATGAGGCTCAACTGTTGGAGTCATGTTAGAATAAACTGGGGAAAGGATGCTCCCTTCTGCTAGGAGAGTAGAGGCAAAGATGACAGAAGTCTGGAAATGGGGGGGGGGGCATGGCAAGAAAAAGGCTGCCTGGCAATGGCGTCCACAGGAAAGCAGAACCAAGAGATGGGAAGAGTTCAGGTCCTTATTGTTTGTGTCCCTGGATCCAGCCATGCCTGAAGCCACAACCCCAGAACTTTTCAGTTCGTGGGAGCCAATGCTTAAGTCAACCTGAGTTTGGTTCCCTGTCACTGGTATCTAAGAGTCTTGACTCAGACCCCAATGCCAGGCCACCGTGCGTCCATATGGTTAGAACAGCCATTCAACAGCTTTGATCCTACAGGTCCCAGCAGTGTGACTTGAGAGCTTCTATTGAGTCTGAGTTTCCTCCTCTGTAAAATGGGGGTGATAATAATTACCCACCACAGAGTGCTTCTGTGATGATTAAGTGGAATCATGTATTTGAAGAGCTCAACACAGTGCTAATACGTTAAAAAAGAACTGGGTTAATGATCTCTGTGCTGACATACTTAAGGTTTTCCCTTTCGAGCTCAAAGCCTACAGCTGTCCTGAAACAGATCACTTTCCCCCTTAGATGACCATGGAGGTGGGGCTCATAGGAACCGGGGTTTTGTATGGTCAGGGGAATGCACTGAGCAGGTGTCCTTCAGATCTTGCTGTGGGGGGGCAGAGCTGACCAATAGCTTCAGAAGCTGCCCCCTGGATCCACCAACACGTTTGCACCAAGGCCACGCTTCCCTTGGGCTGCTCTCAGCCAGGACTGAGCACATGGGGGTGCTAGTGTGGGCCTACTCCTGCAGGATAGGGGTACTCCAGAATAAGGGTTAACTTTAGCCCAGGGACTCGCAATGGATCTGGCTGAACATTCTAAGAACTGCAGCATCTGAGACTCTTCCTCCCCTTCCTTCTTTCCCCTCCCTGTTCACAGGGATCAGACCAGCTTCATGGTCTGAATGTCCTGCCCGCCCCTCTGCTCTTCCCTTTCATCCTGCACAGAGGCCTCTCACATTACAGCTCTCTCGCATGTCTAACTCTGTCCGCACCTGCATCTTGGGAGGACCCGAACCAACACAGGCTTCAAGGTCAGACTTCAAATCCCACTTCCACCAACTATACAGAATCAGTCCCTTCTCCTCTCTGGGCCTCAGTTTCCCTAGCTGCAACAGGAGGAAGTTGGAAGAGAAGCTCTCTAAGGGACCTTCCTGCACTGGTCTGCACCAGAGTCAGCCTTGCCAGGGCCCATGGAGTGAACGTCCTCGGAGGGCAGCCAAGTACACAAGGGTTTTCAGAGTAGCAGCCTCTACGGAGCCCCTTGCATGCGAGTCTCAGCCAGGAGGCCCTTCCCCAGACTCCCACATCATGCCCATCACCTAGGGTGACAATGGTCTCTTTTCTCCTGTCTCCCCGAGAGGTGCTGAACTGGACAGCGACTGGGTTTTGCTCACATCTGCAAGATGTTCAGAGAATATTCACAGTTAATGGTGAATGCCCTACGGCGCCCAATAAACAAAGCAACTCTCCAACTACCACCAGACACCAGCAAGGAGGAGCTGTGGCCCCAGTTCCTTTGGAGCTGTGTAACTTGACCCTGACAGCCTCCGGGTTCCAGCCTCCTGCCAAAAGGCTTTACCTGCATTTTCGCACAGACTCTTTCCTGTATGCCTATGCGGAGGTTCCATTACCACATCCCCATTTTACATCAGATAAACAAACTGAGGCTCGGGAAGGTGAAGCTCACTGTCCAAGATCACTCAGCTGGGAAGGAGCAAGAGCTGAGCTTCTGTTTTCATTTTACATGTTTTAACAGCTTCCTAGAGTAGAACTGCTGGGTCACGTGGTATTTAGCACAGTGCCTAGCACATTGCAGGTGCTCCGTTAATATCTGATGAACGAATCCAGGTCCCCTGACTTCCCTGCTTTGTTTCACAGAGATTATCCGAGCACTGACTTCGTGCCAGGATGGGTGGCAGGTGCTGGACAGGACATGAGCACGAAAGATTCCTTGCCTTCACGGAAATGAGGTCTAGAATGCAACAGCGGGTATGTAGGTGGGCACAGATGTATTACGTGAGCATGATTTTATAAATGCTACAAAGGAGATTCAGGGCTCCGTGTGATCCAAATTCAGCTGGGAAGTCAGGGAAGGGCCAGGGTTTAAGATGAATAGGGCTGAAATAACCGTCCCGGGCAAAGGGCATCTCCTCGGCCCTGCACTGTTCCTCGGGGAGGGTTCCTTGATCAGAAACTCCGGAGTTTGGCAGGAGCTGAGTTATGTGGTCCAGCCTAAAACGGACTGTACCTCCCAATGACCGTCTCTGCAGACAGATGGCCACCTCTGCACAGGAAGTGCTCAGCTTAGAGAACAGCACTAATCATATCAAGGCCTGGGGTTCCTCACACTGAAGCCTGACATGAAACAGAACACGGTAATGGTGTTCTGCTTCCGTTCTGTGAAAAGAGCCTTTATTTTATATCTAGCTGCCAGGACTCCTCAAGCTGAAATAATCAGGCTGGCCACACTTGGCACAGTCCCTTCCCTCTGCTTGTGTTCCTTCTCGGGCCCTTCCCTAATTGTGCTGGAAGAGGGGGTTGCAGCAGGGAATCCCTGGTTTCTGAGTTTCTTCGGAGTATGACCCCAAAGCCTTTGCTGAGCCTTATAGACTGCAGGGTATCACAGGGAGACGCAGCCCCGGACCAGATGCCCACCAACCAACGCCTCCCACTTCCCTTCTTGACTGAGTGACGAGAAGGGAGGCTGCAGATGGGGGAATATTTGCCATTGGCAGGCTTCCCAGACCTTTGTTAAGATTTCTCTCCCTGGGTGTTTTGACCAGGGTTTGCCTAACTCCCGTGCCCTAAGATTCTTCTAGCTGGTTTCTAGATCCTCCCAATGAGCTACCCAAGCAGCTGCAACAACCAGACCGAGCAGTGGGCCAGGGCGCGAAGGACAGAGCACAAACTTCCCCATGTCAAGGGTAGGAGAGGGACCTGGCACCCTACCTCTTCTCATAGTCCAGGTCCCCCATCGACCCGTTCATCAGCTGGTTAGGCGTCCATTTCAAGGTCATGACGTCAGCTGTCTGGTGCAGGGACAGGTACCCCGGCACAGCCTCCATATCATCCCTCTGCAGAGAGAGGGCGCAGGCTTGGTCAAAGCGCCAGAGTCACAGGGATCACGGACCCCAGCCCATCTGACTTAGGAGGCATAATGAGAACCAAGAGGTTGGGGTCACGCCCTCCAAGGCCATGGCCATGTGGAAGATCCTGCCTTCCAGGTTGCCACGCTAAGCAAAGCAGTTTGTAACCAACCCCCAGGATGGGTTCTGTAGATCCAGCTATGAAAGCTGTCTGCCCGCCTCCCCTCACTTTCATACTTCCACCTCCCCACCTCAACCAAGGTCCAGGGGCCCTGCTGCAAGGGCGGGGTTGGTGGCTCTTTAGAATCAGGAAGGGGCTCTACCCCTCTTCAACACCACCCTCTCCTTCACAGAAGGCATTTATCTGGCATCATTTTGGCCACTCTTAAGGGAGAAAAAGAGGGCAGCTGAGCTCTATGTCCCATCCACAGAAATCTTCCAGAATCCCCCTCCCCAAATACCCAGACCATACTCCCTGACCAGCAGCCTGACCCTCTGTCTTCCCAACTAGCCTGCAGAGCTTCCCACCTGCTCACTCTGCTTTATCCCAAGTGGGGTGTAAGGGAGGGGAGTCAAGCCTCACACACAGAGGAGGCAACTTCTCCACCAAATTCACTGAACAACATGTGGAGACGGACAGCTGACATTTACTGAGCACCTAGTGCATGCACCAAGCATGGCTCGGCATCATGCACAAGGTCCCCATTTAACCACACATGTCCACAGCCCCATGATGGAGCACTATTTCATGAATGGCTTTCACATTTTAATGGACCTGAAATGGGGATGCATCTGCTAATGAGTGGCATCTCACGATCATGACATAGTGGTCACTGCCTGATCTCATGCAAACTCAGGCCTAGCTGTTCAGACGCTGTTACTTCAATTCAGTTTTTTGGTTTTTTTTTAAGATTTTATTTATTTATTTGACAGAGAGAGAGAGCGCACGCGCGCACAAGCAGGGGCAACTGCAGAGGGAGAGGGAGAAGCAGGCTCCCTGCTGAGCAAGGAGCCCGACTCAGGCCTCGATCCCAGGACCCTGGGTTCATGACCTGAGCCAAAGGCAGATGCCCAACCGACGGAGCCAGCCAGGTGCCCCTCCATTCAGTTTCGAGCTTGGTTGTTACTTCGCGTGTGGAGTACAGGTGCTATTTTAAATGTCTTCAGAAAAGATCAGACGGATTCATGTTTGAATCAGAAGGTGACTGTGCATGCACAAAGGCTGGTAACAGAGCAGAAGGGCACTGATGTGATATTGGCAAAGCAGAGGCACCATTCACTGCTGCACAGACACCCACAATTCCAGATTGTCTCGCGAAGCAGCAACCAAGTGCACACGTTTGCGTGAAATACTGCACCTCCAACGCTCTTGATCAGAGGTCAGCAAACTTTCTACAAAGGGTCAGATAGGAAACAATTCTGGCTCTCTGAGCCATACAGGCTCCGTTGCAAGCAGTCCACTCTCCATTACAGCCTGAAAGCAGCCATACACGATATGTAATGGACAGGGCTGTGTTACAATAAAGCTTTATTTACAAAAACAGGCAGAGCACTGCATTTGGCCCCTAGGCTATACAGTTTGTTGACCCCTTCTTTTGAAGGCACAGAAGACAACATTTGGTGGAAAAATATAGACAGTGATGTCTCTAAGTCAAAAAGTGACATGAAGATTCAACCCTAAAATGTGAAGAAGTTTTAGGACTATCTTAACTAATGAATGTCAATTACATGTTCCCTTGGGGCACCTGGGGGGCTCAGTCGGTGAAACATCTGCCTTCCGCTCAGGTCATGAGCCCAGGGTCCTAAGATCGAGTCCCACGTGAGGGTTCCCTGCTCAGCGGGGAGCCTGCTTCTCCCTCTCCCTCTGCCTGCCACTCCCCCTGTTTATGCTGTCTCTCTCTGTCACTATTTCTGTCTCTCTCTCTGTGTCAATAAATAAATAAAATCTTTTTAAATAATGATATGTTCCCTTGTGTGTAGTTACAAGTATAATACATGATTAAAAAAAAAGTACATCCAAATAAAGTCTCAAAGAGCTCTTTCAAAAAGTGTAAAATAGAATCGTGGATCAGTACATCAAAAACTAATGATATATCGTATGGTGACTAACATAACAATAAAATAAAATTTTAAAAAAAGTGTAAAATAAAATTTCCAAGTAGTGAGAAAACATTTTATATAACCTAATAGCATTTTTAACTTCCTGATGGTTATGTTTAAAAATGGGACGTCTTAAATTCGCAGCTTCTTAGATCTGAGGAGATAGGATCTTATACCCACTGTGATGGGGATACTAAGGCTCAGAGGGAGAAGTGACTTGCTCAGGGTCACCCAGTGATTGCAACTGTGACCATAGAACCGGAGTGGCCAGCAGCGTTCCCTCTGCTTCCTCCTAACCAAGCCCAAATACCACACTGATCCAGGTGGTCTTGGGAAGGGAACAGCAAAGGGGATATCTTTTGCTTGAGGGCAGGGGCTTCATGTGCCTTGCTCACCACCCATCTCTGGGGCCTGGACCAGTCCTGGGGCATAGAAGGTAACTGATAAATGACACAGACTCTCACAGCGGGCAGCCTGAATTCAAAGCATAACTTTGCCGCTTCCTCCCCACTGTGCACACCTCAGTGTTATCACCTTTGATAAGACTCCTTGCCTCAAATGGTTGTTGTGAGCTTTAAATGAGTTAGTACAGTTAAAAGCACTTAGCATGGTGTCTGACACATAGGAAGTGCTCCATAAATATTAACCATGAAGATGTTTATCTTGATATCCTAAGCATCTAGTTCATAGAAGGTTCAGTATAAATATCTGCTGAATGAGTGAGTGATAACAAGAGAGAATGGATGGATAGACAGCTGGGTGGACAGGTGAGTGGAGAGATGGACTGGAAGATAAATGGACAGATAGTTGGATAGACAGGTGGATGAATGGGTAGATGCATGTAAAGATGGGTGGGTGGATGGATGGATAGACATGTAAAGATGGAGGAATGAATGGATAGGTAGATGGGTGGAAGGAAGTAAAGATGGGTAGATGGATGGATAGATGACTGAATGGATGGATATAAAGACAGATGGATGAACAGACAGATGTAAAGATGGGTTGATGGATGGATATAAAGATGGGTGGATAGATATGTGGATGGATGGATGGATGGGTAGATAGAAGGAAATGTCATATGGATGAATGGATGAGAGATGGAGTACTAGTAGATGAATGAAGAGACAGGTATGTGGATAGGTGGATGGATGAATGCATGGATGAATGACTGAATGGACAGATGTAAAGTGGGTGGATGGATGAATAGTTGGATGGATGGATGCATGGATGGATGGATAGAGGGAAATGTTGTTACATGGATAAATGGATGAGAGATGGACTGCTAGTAGATGAAGGTGATGTAGATGTAGATGTAGATGGACTACCAGTAGATGAAGTAAAGGCTTCAAGAGACAGGTATGTGGGTAGGTGGATGGATGAATGCATGGATGAATGACTGAATGGATAGATGTAAAGAGGGGTGGATGGATGAATAGTTGGATGGATGGATAGATGAATGGATGGATATAAAGATGGATGGATAGATAGATGTAAAGATGGGTAGATGAATGGATGGATGGGTGAATGACTGAATGGATGGATATAAAGATGGATGGATGGATGAATGGATGGATGGATGAATAGTTGAATGGATGGATGGATAGATAGAAGGAAATGTTGTCACATGGATGAATGGGAATGAAGAGACAGGTATGTGGGTGGGTGGATGGATGAATGGATGAGCAACCTGGAGCCAGAGGGAACTCCTCCTCTATAACCTGAAGACAGACCCCCCCACCCCGCCCGCCACCCGTGGAAGATCTGGGCCCAAGATCTCTCTCACCGGCTGAACCAGAACATTGTTCTTGCCGTAGAGCAGCGTGGCCCGGGAGTTCTGATGCAGGGACTCTACGTAGTCACGGGCAGAGAGGGACGGTCGGTCGTCCATGCTGCCACTCGAATGCCTCTTCTGGATCTGGCCATGAGAGAGGGGGTGGAGGGTGAGGCTTGGGGTGACCCTCAGGGCCCCACTCCGTTCCCCACCTCCACACCAAGTCTGGAACCCAGCCCAGCTCCCGCCCAGGCCCCGCAGCCCACCCCTACTCACACAGAGGGCCGGACGCTTGGTGGGGGAGTCCTGGCGCAGGTGCGAGCTGTGGATTCGGTGCCTCTGCACCAGCTCATCCGCCGAGGGGTCGGTCCAGAAGTGGTCCGCAGTCTTCATCTTGGTGTACTCCAGGGCACAGGGCCCCACTGCGGGGCACACGGGGGCTGGGAATCCAGAGCCCTGGGCGGTCCACCCTCCCATCTACCCCCACCGCCCCCGCCAGTGGGCCACCCATTTCACCACTTCTCCCCTCCAGCCGGTGAGTACGCCCCACGGTCCTCCTAAGGAGAGGCCAGCACCACACCCCGGGGAGTCAGAGCCGGGGAGCAGGTACTGTTTGATGGAGGAGGCTGGAGGGAGATGATGCACCAGTGAGCAGAGCCCAGGGACCCACAGGAAGCTCAGAGCACTGGACCACTTACCCAACAAAGACGCAAGGATGGGGCCGTCCACCGGGTCCATCAGGAGGGCTTCCTTCTCATAGTACTTACTAGTGAGAGAAAAGGACAGGCAGGTTTGGATGGCGACCGGCAGAGGGCGCACAATGGACTCTGACCTGGTGGTTAAGAGCAGACTGTGTTCCGTCTCCCTCTTGTCACCTCTCTGAGCCTCAGATGCCCCATCTATAAGATGGGTGTAATAAAAATAGATCTCCTAGGGCTGTTGGAAGGCTTTCTGAGAGAGACAACAGATGTGAGGCACTTAGCACCGTGCTTGGCCCGTAACTGCTTAATACATGGCTGTATGATACAGCCTGAATGAGAGTAACAGGAATAATGATTACAAAGTGGCTCCTGGCTGGTTCTATCGACTTCGACCACATCTTCCATTTCAGATGGCTAATCGCTTAGGGGCTCGGATGTTGTCTGCCCTTCTAATGTTACTGAGGCAACAAGATGCTTTTTAGCTGTGGTGTGCCCCGAAAAGCTGTCTTAATAGGACTTCCTGCCCAGACAGCTAGTGTGGATGCTGCTGCCCTGATGTGCTCAAGAGTGCCCCCTGGCTCCTGGCTCTTCCAAATAACTTGTGATGCGGGCAATACTATGTTTGTGCTGTTTTTTTTTGTTTCTTTGTTTGAGTTGTGTAGTGGTTTCTAATTCTTTGCCAACTCATACAATCTAGAAACAGAATTCTAGAGTTGGAAAAGACCTTGTTCTACCCTCCTGAGGGGTCTCAGGCTCAGAGAGGGGAAGTGACTTGTTGGAGGCCACACAGCAGGTGAATGTAGGTTACATCCAGCCAGCCTGGCTCTTCCCATCCTACAGCAGGGGGGTGAAGAACACAGGATCGGGAGGGAGACAGACTGAGTAGGCGCCAGGCTCGGCCATTCCCACCCTCGCTGTGTGTCCCTGGGCAGGTGACTACCTTCTCTGAGCTTCAGTGTCCTCAGCTGTAAAATGGGAAGAATGACAAAACTCACCTGCCCAGGTTGCTGGGAGGATTAAATGTTGACCTGCTTGTACAGCAACAGCACAGAGTTTGCCACCAGGAAGTTCTTGTGAAATGGTGGCAATATCACTGTAATTTTACCCCAGAGGAATCTTCGATCCACCAGAATATTGGCGGCAGCAGAACTGACAGCCCTGTACATGCTCAGCAGCAAGTTTATACGTTTTGGCGTCAGATCTGAAGATAAGGCTTCAAGACACTTTCCACTCTGCCACGCAGTTTCCATTCCAAAATTCAGCCCAGTTACCTGATCATAAACCTTGGGAATACTGCCTTTAAAAATAGCAGGTAGGATTGGGAACAAGATGTGACCATCAACGGTGGTCCAAGGGAGCTCCTTTGGGGTGATAGGTTTTGCTGGACCAGTTCTGTGTCCCGACTGTGGTGTTGGTTATATACAAAACTATACGTGTGTTAAAATTCCATAGAACTATACAGAAAAAAAAAATGAGTGTATGTAAAAACTAGCGAGATCCAAATAAATTTTGTTGTTCAGTTAACAGTATTTTACCAATGGCAATCTCCTATTTTGATCCTTGTACTACGGTTATGGAGGATGTTATCACCAAGGGTAGAGGAGACTCTCTGTACTAATGTTACAACGTCTATGTGAATCTAAAAAAATAAGTTTGATGAAGAAAGAGGCTGGCATTATTGCTGAAATAAATCGCTAATTCCTTTTGACTGACTTATTCAGCAGAAAACACAAGGTCATACGCCAAAGGCAATAACTACAGATGCCCTGAACCCATGCTAGGGCACAGGGCAGAGACGTGTCACGATTTACTAGAAGATGAAGAGATTAATTGGACTCCAGGGCCTGGATTTCTTCCAGTTCCTCTCCTGCCTCCCGGCCTTTGCACCTGCTGTTCCCTCTGCTGGGAACACTCTTCCTCACACCCCTTTTCCTGGTAATGCCTACATGTCCTTCAAATGGAAGTTTAATGCTATGTCTTCCAGGACACTTTCCCTGACCACCCAGAGGAGATTAAACACCGCCCACCTGGCTTGGAATATTCATCATATCTTATCCCAATTACTAGTTACCTGTTTTCCCTGCTACAATACGAGGTTCGTGAGAAGAAGCACTTTGCTCTATGCTTTCATACATATTTTCCTAGCAAACAGGCAGAGAATAAAAGATAATCATAATACCCATTGCATGTGAAGATGCGGTTAAACAGGCACTTTCATACACCAAGAGATGAGGAGATTCTCAGATATTTCCCTCATATTCTCCCTCTCTCCTTCTCTCTCTGGTTGGAAAGGAGTACTGGCCATGAAGAGTTCTCTTCATTCTTCACTGGCTCCCCCATGCTCTTAGCATAACATCTAAGCTTTGAACATGACAGTTGAGACCAATGTATCCCCAACATCTAGGTTAGTGGCTGGCACATGGTAGGCGCTCATTAAATATTTACTGGATGAATGAATGAATGTATGGGTAAATGCTTGTCAAGAGGGCTCATACTATAAAACCTTTACACCAGGTTGATCTGAGCTAGAAAAGAAAATGTAAAAAGGTATCATTATTTCTAAAATGCTGTGTACTCACTAACTCCCCTTCTCACTTCTTCTTCAGAATGGCAGCAATCCCTGTCCCATTTACCAAATGAGAGCAGAGACAGAGGAGCTAAATGACTCCTCTAGGGCCATAGTTAGCAAGAAGACCGTAGGCTTAATTCATGGAAGAAGAAAGATGCCTAAGATTGCAAGATCCTACACTCCACTCCAAATCTGAAGATCCTGCATTGACAGTAAGCACCTGAATTGTCCCAAGGTTCTAAACTAGGCTAATTCGGAGGCAAACATCCAGAAGGCCTTTACTTAATCTCTTTCAAATCAAGTGCACGTCAAGGAGGAGAAAAGAAAGCTGCTTTCCCCAATAGGTTGCAATTCCCAAGAGGGCCAGCAGGTGGCGGCAGAGCACACACAGGCGTCTGGTCTTTCTGGCTCACCTGCTGTTTTCCACCAGGTAATGCACGATTTTGTCCAGCACCTTCTCAAACAAGGCAGTGCGAATCCACAGGTGCTTGATGGCGAGTGGGGACAGGTTGGGCAGCTTCGGCAGCTTCCGCACATTCTCCTGGAGGCCCTGGATCTGGTTTCGCCTGCAAGGCCAGTAAAGAAGGAGGATGAAGTTTCACAAAAGAGGAAATCCAACAGGACCAATATGCAAACGGCAAAATGTTCAACCTCTCTAGGAAATGAAGGAATGGCAACTGAAACAACAAGAGCCGTTATTGCTCCTGGCAAGTAGGTAAAGAGTTGAAAAAATCATAATACCCAGCGAGTGTGAAGATGCTGTGAAACAGACACTTTCATAAACTCCTGATGGGCAAGCCAGATGCTCACAGTGATATTTCTCTTCTCTTCCCCTCTCTTTCTCTCCCCCCTCTATCTGCCATGGATGAGCAACTGCATCAATGAATGAATGGTTCTCCCTTACCACCTGGCATGGGTATCTCTAATTCCTCCATTAGAAAGTTACTCCCAATATTATGGAAGGCCCATGGAAATCCATCCCTTTAAGAAGTTATCAGCAAACACCTGGGAATTTAACAGGTGGATTGGAAGGCACCTGAAGACCATGTGGCCGAGGAGTCAGATTCCAAATGGGACTTGGCAATGCCAGAGCCACAGGATGGCCCGTCATGCAGTTCTGGCCAGGGGCTCTGGGCTGGCATGGCCTGAAAGGCAAGACAAGGGCCATTTCCCGTCCAGTGAAGTGAAGGGATCACCCACGGCAGAGACGGCAAACACGGCACGCGTGCCTCTCTCTCTTCTCTTGCCCAGAACAGACATGGCTAATCAATCCACACATTCTTTCCCACAAAATCTAACAGCAGCTCCAGAATCTTTTACAACAAGGTCCTTTGGGGCAGCGTCTAGCACAAACTGGAGCTGAAACCTATCTGTCATCCCTGACCAGGCCCCAGATGGAGGATTTGGCTGTACAGCTGGGACTCTGGGGGTGACTCTGGTGGAAGGTGCTCATGTACACACACTCAGGCCATGAGCCTCCCCCCAGTAAACACAATCAGCCCTTAAGACCCGTGAGTGAAGTCACTGCTCCCCTTCAATGGTTTCCTCAATGTCACACCCGATCCATGCAGACAGTGACCATATTGGTTTCATTAAACTTTTGTCTTCCTGCATTCAGAATGGGGTCTGGCTCCCAAGGGGCGCTATTCTTTCAACAATCATTTCTTAAGCTTTTACCAGCTGCTGGGCACTGTCCAGGCACTGGGGACATAATGGGGAGGAACAGATTTTAGTTGTCTGTTCTCATGGAGTTCAGAGTCAAGTGGGGGAGATAGACAAGAATCAAGTAAACAAATGAATGGGTAAATACAGGTGGTGATAACCAGAAAGAAGTAAATAGAGGGATGATCTAAAAGAGAAATGGGGTGAGGGTTGGAATTTATCCCTACCTGAGGGAAGGCCTGAATGATGACAAGGAACTAGCCACGGAAGATGAGGTATGTGAACCGGGTGGTGGGTACAGCATGTGCAAAGGCCCTGGGGTAGGAAAGAGTCTGGCGGGTTTGGGGAGCAGAAAGGAGAATGGAGAGAGTGCCAGGAGGTGCGGGTTCTCGCAGAGCTCAGAGAGGAGCATGGACTGTCCTCCACGGGCGTGCCCTGCCCATACCCCATGTTCCGCACTCACGCGCTCTCGAGCAGCTGCTCCAGGTCCTGCACCTTGCGGCTCAGCTCCTCAGCCGGCGGGAAGTTCTTGCCCACTTTCATGAACAGAGCTGCAATCTTGTTGCTGCGCAGAAAGCCAGCCGCCCGCCGCCGCAGCCCATGCAGGACGCAGGCCTCCACAGCCGCTGCAGGGACACAACCATCGGTCAAGCAGGCCCTGCCCTGCCCAAGCTCCCCTGCACCCAGCTCAGCACTCTGGTCGTACAGAGAGCTGCGGGCCCCAGAATCACAAAATTTGTGAAAGCCTCATAGGGAAAAGCACATATGCCTCCTTACCTTCCGCTCCCTCAAAAGGGAGCAAGAGATCCTAGCAGTTAACCTGTGCTCGCTGCCCAAGGTCAGGCTGTCCGCTCCCTCAAAAGGGAGCAAGAGAACTTAGCAGTTAACCTGTGCTCACTGCCCAAGGTCAGGTTGTCCGTGTTCACGTCCTCTCCAGTGGATCTGAACCACACAACCAGTTGTGTGACCTTGGGCAACTACCTCCCCTGTGTCTCAGTTTCCTCATCTGTGAAATGGGGATAGTATGAACCTATGTCTTAAAAGGTTGCTGTTAGAATGAGGTGGAAAGGGGCGCCTGGGTGGCTCAGTCGGTTAAGCGTCTGCCTTCGGCTCAGATCGTGATCTCGGGGTCTTGGGATCGAGCCCCATGTAGGCCTCCCTGCTCAGTAGCCCTCTTGCTCTCTCTCTCAAATAAATATATATATATATATATATATTTTTTAAGAATAAGGTTGGAAAAAAAATGCATGGAAAGCACTTCATGTAAAGTCTGGCGCATAGTAAGTGCTTTAGGAATATTAGCTATTACTCCTGCCGGTGAGGGAGGAGGGACTGGGACCACAGGACTGTCGAGCTTTATCTGGGTTAAAGAATTACATCAACGTCATTACTGTGATCCCCGTAAGAGTTGACATTACGGATCTCATTCTATCTCTGCCACAGCCAAGAAAGAAAAAGAAAAAACCACCCCCGTTTTTCAGATGTGAAAACTGAGGCTGTAAGAGGTGAACTGAATTGCCCAGGGCCACCCGGCAAATGAGTGACGGAACCGGGATTCAAACCCAGGCCTGGGCCCAAGGTGTACTCACAACACTTGTACCTCCACGAAGAATTTGAAGAGAGGACTCAGTCATCACCTTCCGGTGTCTGTGTTTCCCCTGGGTGGTAGCCTGGGCTCTACCACTAACCTGCTGTGTGACCTCAGGTAAATCACTTTCCCTCTCTGGGCCTTAGTGTTCCCTCCTGGGAAACAGTCCCTGTGTAGGCCATTCTGATGGCCCCAATCTTATTTCTGGCACTTTCAGCAGGCCTCTATTAACTATTTTCCTGCCTTCTGTCTTACACAGCAGACTGGGAGCTCACTCTGCTATGTAATAGGAGCATAATCAATGTCAATGGGAAAAGTAAGTCTATTGTAAGAGCTATTTCTTATTGGGTATCTGCCGGGTGTCAGACCAGTGTTGAGGTTTACCTTACCTAATCCGGTGGAAAAACCCCATGAAGTGAGTGTTCTAGTTGCCGTCCCTCCACATAAGGAAAATGCCAGAAGTCCACAGTGAAGAGCCTGGCCGGGGTCATGTTGTGCACAAGGAGAAATACTAAGAAGTTTTTGGTTCAATTACTTGTTCTGGGGTATTTTTGATGTCGTTGTTGTTGTTAGCAATTACTTAGCTTTTTTTTTAATTACAATTTTTTTTTTTTTTAGATTTTATTTATTTGACAGAGAGATAGAGACAGTGAGAGAGGGAACACAAGCAGGGGGAGTGGGAGAGGGAGAAGCAGGCTTCCCACCGAGCAGGGAGCTCAAAGCAGGGCTCAATCCTAGGACCCTGGGATCATGACCCGAGCCGAAGACAGATGCTTAACGACTGAGCCACCCAGGCGCCCCTATTACAATTTTTTTTAAGTAGGCTCCATGCCCAACCCCGAGATCAAGAGTCGTGTGCTCTATGGACTGAGCCAGACAGGTGCCCCAGCGATTACTTGGCTTTGAATGAATGTCCACTCTATTGCCTAATTTGCCCACAGGCTTAAAATATGCTGGGTAAGCATCTCCTAAACACCTTCATTTTTGCTTACATGCACAACACTTTTCATTTCTCTATACTGCAACAAGTTAATTATCTAGGCTTTGGAGACTTGGTTGATTCTTTCCGGCAACGGCTCATAAGGAACAATGGATCAGAGACACCTCAGGGAGACCCTGCAGGCCTTATTCAGAGCCATCACATTTCTTCTCTCATCCCAAAACTGTGGTTGAAGTTAGACGATTATCAAGATTTTTATCACTTTCTATTCCTCTAAGTCTTTAACAGGTAGGTATGGTCGTACATTCTGAATTGGGCATGCCTGTTATTTTCTTTGCAAAGAGAGATGTCCAAGAGAAAAAAAATAGGTAAATATATTCCCATATTCACATTTATACATATACATGTAAATGTGTATATATGCACCCTTACATATACATAAGCATATAAATATACATATATATGTAATTTAAACAAACATATCTCACTAAAAAAATAAAATAAAATTTTGCCAGGGTCACCCAACAAACAAGTGGCAGAAAAGGGATTTGAACCCAGGTCTGCCTGGCTGCAAAGGGGCTGAGCTGACATCAGTAGGCTCCCAGGTCTAGGCGTGAGCTCCCATGGGTGGTGCACCCAGCCGTCGGGATGAAGCTGAAGGGCCGGCCAGGTGTCCTCGCTCGGGCCTCTCCAGGAGGCCAAGACTGCGGGAGGGGAAATTACAGCACGTCCTTCCTCCCAAGACACCCCAGTCACGAAATAAAAAAGGTTTTCAGGGAGAAAGAAACACCCCCACTTATACGTACACACTGATTAGAAGCTGAATCCTGACTCTAGGGACACGCAAAACCTGCGTCTATAGCCACGGTGGAAATATGGTAAGAACCTGGCAGCGTGGTTATTTCTGGAAACTTCGTGAGCATAGCCGGTTCGAGGAGAGAAGTCTGAGTCATGCTCTGAGCCCCGGGCCTGCCTCCTTTGCTGAGCCAAGCTGGACATGATCCCACAGGAGGGGTCAATGGCTCCTAATTCCCTATATTTTTAAAGCCCATTCATCCTCTCCCTTTATTTAGGCAACAGCTGTAGGCAGGGCGAGGAAAGGGCACGGAGCCCGTGCGTCAGATACGAGACCAGAGTCACTAGGGGTGTGGGTCGCCGTGCACCGAGCCCACGGGAAGGGAAGGCAGTCAATCCCTCCAGCGTCAGCAGTGATGAACTCCTCGTGGGGTGCAGAGGCCAGGCCTCATTTCTTCTCTAGACTTTTCCATATTTCCAAATTCCCTAATGGAGCCCCTTGGGAATCTGAAAATAACTTCGGAGTCACAAAGCAAAAAAGTGGCATTGAGAAGGCTCGCTTGCCAAGATGCCACTCCCCCGAGGCAGCCCACTGAGAAAGAAGCCACGTTCAAGGCCCACGGGCCACGGACTCACCACAGAAGGAGATGATGTGGCTGCTATCCTCATGGACAAACTTGCGTGTGACGGCCTCCTCCATGATCTGCTTCACCTGGAAGGCAGAGGCAGCTGGAGGGGGGCGGGGAGACCCAAATGCGATCTGGGGTGCGGCCACCCCAGAGGGCTGTGTTGCCCCCTCCGAGCCTTCTCAGGCCGGCTGGGGTGTTTGGCTAACTGCTTTCCTTCCACACCTCCTCACTGTGTCTTCTGTAAGCCTCAGGCCCGCGGCCCCAGAGCTCCACACTTCACATTTTACAGAATTATTTTTTTGGGTGCTCAGCATGGGGGGGGGTTTCCTTTCAGGTGTCCCACGAAATGTCATCTCCTTCCTGGACCCCATTATCTGAGACAGCCCTACCCCCCTGCAAGACTCCATCCACACCTTGCTATAGTTCCTTCTGGGTACTTACGCTCTCCCTGTCCTATGTATTTCTTACTGCCTCCCTGCCCTAGGATATAAATTCCCTGGGGGCAGGGTCTCGTCTGCCTTGTTCACTGTTATATCCACGGAGACTAGAACAGTGCCTGGTGCATAGCAGGTGCTCAGTAACTATTTTCTGAAAGAGGGAGGGAGGGAGGGAGGGAGGGAGGAAGGAAGGAAGGAAGGAAGGAAGGAAACAAGTATATAAAGAATCAGAAAGGTACAGTTGACAGATCGGCCCTGGAACCTGGCAGACCTGGGTTCAAATCCCTGTTCAGGCACCTACCAGTTGGGTTTGTGATCTTGTTTTGAGAAACCGGGGCTCATCGAGCTGAAGCGACTTGCCTAGAGAAGTAGAGCTGGCCGAGTGGAGACAGAATTCCAGGCTGAGTCTGACTCCGCAGCTGTGTGCTCTTCCTACCATCCTCACATGCTCAACCAATATTTTCTGAGCACCACTGATGCTCCCGGCAGGGGGGACCCAGCGCTGAAAGGGCAGCCGTGCCTCTCTGCTCACAGAGGGGACCCTCTGGTGGCCTGAACACCCTTCTGCTTTGCTGGATTCTGGGCCCCACTCTGCCCAGAGTCATTATGGGGCTTTAGCAAAGCATTTCTCTTCTAGGGCCTCAGTTTCCCCACCTTGAGGTTGAGGAGGTCAGGAGAGATGACCTCCAACGCTGGTCCCAGCTCCACATCACCAGGGCTGTGATGTGGGGGTGACAGGAGCAGTTCTGAATCCAACCCCCTCCGTGGGCTTCCTGGCTGCCCCGTGGCCCACTCAGCCTCGGCCTCGACCGGGCCAGCTCAGCAATGCCCCCGTCGGAGAATGATCTCAGGCTCTCCATGCCCCTCTCTCCCTTCCTTCCTCTTGCCTCCTGGAGGGGAAGACAGAACTCAGAGCACCCCAGGTCCCACTCTGTGGGCAACACATGGGGTGCCCGCCCCACACGACCAAGTCAGCACTCTCCCCGTGAACGACCCCCAAGCTGGGCTTGGCCGGCTGCATTTCTCAGTCTGAAAGCTCTCCAGCCAAAGCCATGGAACTGGTCCTATCCACGGGTGTGGAAACTGAGGCTCAGGGAGGCAAACTGGCCTACTCAAGGCCACACGGCTAGGAAGCAGCTACCGGTGGACTTTGGACTTAGACCGGTTTCTTGGCTCTCAGCACCAGCTGCCGTAGCCTGGGGCCCCTTTAGCTGTGTTCCCTCAGGCGAATCACATCACCTCTCTGAACCTTAGTTTTCTCATTGGGTAAAGGGCGTAGAGGAATAGCACCTGCCTCCAGGGGCTATGGGAAGACTGAGCAAGGTCACGCACGCCGTGCGCTGAGCCCTGAGCCCCGTGTAGAAGGTGCCCGCGCTAAGCGGCAGCGGTGCGCATGCGTCACCCTGCCGGAACCCTCACCTGGCCTCTTCTTACTGTTATTCTGGTCCCGGCTGAAATATTGCCGGCTCAGGAGAATAAACTCCCCTGCTTTCAGGGCTCCCAGGGTGGCTGCTTTACTAACACCCATCAGACTGATAACGGATTTCATCCTCCCCACCAGGCTGCGGACCTCCTGAGGGAGAGCACTCGGCGTGATCGCTGTGGCTCAGATGCATCACAGCTGCTCAGTAAAATTCGGTTAGAGGGACAAATGGCTTGAAAGATCTGGCTTCTGCATTGGGAGACTATTTTAGCTGAAAAAACGCTTTTCTGTCACCATATTTGTGGGTAAATAGGAAGCAGCATTCACATCCCTGTTTGTCAAAGGAGCAAACAAAAGCCCAGAGAGGTGGGGTCATCGGCCCGGGGTCACACAGCTGGTGAGGAGGAGAGTCAAGGCTTAGTTAGACCCAGGTTTGTCTGATTCCAGGGGCTGAGTTCCTCTGCAACATGCCATTAAGCCCACAGGGTATCAGAGCCTTTACCCCCCCCCCCCCAAGTACCTGCCTCCTTCTTTCCTTTGCTCTCCTGAGGCAGGATACAGTGATGCAAGCCTACAACCCAGTGTCTGAGAACCTGCCGGGGGGACTTGCCAAGCACCCAGACCTGGATGTCCCTTGGGAATAGAAGGGGGGGCGGTCCAGGCAGCTGGGTCAGGAGTGCTTTTGGAAAAGCGCAATGGTTCGTTAAGAGCTAAGAATTAGGGGCCAGATAGGCCTGGGCTCAAATCCCGGCCCAACCACTTACTAGCTGTAGGACCTCAGGCAAATTCCTTTACCTAGTACCAACTCCCAAAGTCAATAAAATCTGTTGGCTCTGCCAACCCGGAGCCTGACCATTTCTCATCCTCTCCCTCTCCGGTCCAAGTGGCCTTGCTCCAAGTCACGTCCCTCCTGGATTCACACTACAAACTCTCGCTTATCTCCCTGCCTCGTCTTAACACGATCAGAAGGATCTTGTTAAAGGGTAAGTCAACAGAACAACCAGACAGAAGATCAATAAGGAAATGGAAAACCTGAACAACATTATAGACTAAGTGGACCTAAGAGACATACAGTACCCTCGACCCAACAAGAGCAGAAAACACACTTTTCTCAAGTGCACATACGGGATATGGCATATTACAGATAGGGCACAAAACAAGTCTTAACAAATCTTCAAAGACTGAAATCATACTAGGTATCTTTTCTGATCACAATGGCATGAAACTAGAAACCAACCCTGTGAGTGGAAATTAAGCCACACACTCTTAAACAACCAGTGGGTCAAAGAAGAATTCACAAGAGAAATTTGCAAGTATCTTGAGACAAATGGAAATGAACACGCAACATACCAAAATCCATGAGATGCAAAGAAAGCAGTGATAGGAGGGAAATTTATAGCGGGAAGTACTTATGTTAAAAGACTGGGAAAGATCTGAAATCAACAATCTATTGTTACACCTTGAGGAACTATAAAAGAACAAACTAACCCCAAAGCTAGAAAAGGAGCAGAGATAACAAAATAGAAAGCAGAAACACGATGGGAAATTTTAACAAAATCAAGAGTGGATTCTCCAAAAAGATCAGCAGAACTGACAAACCTTTAAGCCAGATTAACTAAGAAAAAAAGAGAGAAGACTCAAATAACTAAATCTGAATTAACATCAATCCTCCTCAAACTCTTCCAAAAACAAAACATTGAAGAAGAGGGAATACTTTCATTGTATGAGGCCAACATTACCTTGAAACCAAAGCCAGGCAAAAACTACAGACCAATGTCTCCCATGAATATTGATGTCAAAATCCACAACAAAATACTAGCAAACAGAATTTGGTGATATCTAGAAAGGTCAGCACACCATGACCAAGGGAGGATTTACACCTAAAATGCAGGGATGGTTCAAGACACAAAAGCCAACAGATGTAATATACCACATTAACATAACAAAGAGAAAAAATACAAGAGCATCTCGGTTGATGCAGAAAAAGAATCTGACACAATTCAACACCCTTTCCTCAGAAAACACTCACTAAACTAAGAATAGCCAGAAACTACCTCACCATAATAGAGCTACCGTCCCATGCAATGGTGGGAGGCTGAAAGCTTTCCCTGCAAAGTCAAGAACAAGAAAGATAAAGATGCCTGCTCCCGCCTCTTGTATTTCACATAGCACTGGGAGTTCTAGCCAGATGAATTAGGGCAAGAAAAAAAAATCAAAGGTATGCAAATCAGAGAGAAAGAAGTAAAATGATCTCAGTTGGCAGACAATATGATCTTATGCACAGAAAACCCCAAAGACTCCACAAGAAGACTGTTGGTGGTTGTAAATACATTTAGCAAAGTTGCAGGATACAAAGTCAACATGTGAAAATAAGCCATATTTCTATTTTTTTAATTTACTTTTTTTTTTTTTAAGATTTTATTTATTCATTTGAGACAGAGATACAGAGAGAGAGAGAGCATGAGCAGGGGAGAGGCAGAAGCAGGCTCCCAGCTGAGCCAGGAGCCAGATGTGGGGCTCGATCCCAGGACCCTGGGATCATGACCTGAGCCGAAAGCAGACGCTTAACCATCTGAGCCACCCAGGCGCCCAATAAGCCGTATTTCTAAACATGGACAAGGAACAATCCAAGAAAGAATATCAATGTTCCATTTACAATAGCGTCAAAAAGAATAAAATACTTAGGAATAAACTTAACCAAGGTGGTGAAAGACCTGGGTGTTGAAAGCTCTAGTGGACCTGCTGAGAGAACTTTGTAAAGAGGCAACTAAATGGAAAGGCAAACGTGTTCAGAGATCGAAAGACTCAATATCGTTGTCAATAAAACCCAAAGCAATCTACAGATGTAATGTAATCCCCATCAAAATCCCAATGGCATTTTGTTGCCCTTATTGTTGTTTCTGGGAGGTTTTTTTTTTTTCCGGAAAACAGGAAAATCTATCCTAAAATTCATATGGAATCTCATGGGACCATGAAAAGACAAAGTGATCTTGAAAAGGAAGAACCAAGTTAGAAATCTCACACTTCCTGACTTCAAACCTTATTAGAAAACTATGGTAATCAAAACAGTGAGATATGAGCATAAAGACAAGTGGAAAAGAATAGAGAGCCCAGAAATAAACCCTCACGTTTATCAGTATATGTGAAATGATTCTGACATGGGTGCCAAGACCATTCAATGGGGGAAAGGACAGTCTTTCCCACAAATGCTCTTGGGAAAACTGGATCTCCACAGGCAAAAGAATGAAGTGAGACCCTCACCTATTCCACACACAAAAATCAACTCAAAATGGATCAAAGACCTAAACAGAACAGCGAAAACCACAGGACTCCTCAAAGGAAACATAGCAGAGAAACGTCATGACGCTGGGTTTGGCAATGATTTCTTGGCTGTGACAGCAAAAGCATAGGCGGCAAAAGTCACATGAAATAAACTGAGCTACATCGAAGTAAAAAACTTCTGGACATCAAAGGACACAATAAGCAGAGTGAGAAAGGCAAGCCATGCAATGGGAGAAAATATTTGCAAATTGTGTATCTGATAAGGAGCTAATGTCTAGATAGATGATGAATTCTTAACAACAACAAAAAGCAACCGGATTCCAAAGTGGGCAAAGGACCTTAACAGACATTCTTTCAGAGAAGATCTACAGATGGCCAATCAGCACACGAGAGGATGCTCGACATCACTCATCATCAGGGAAGTGCAAATCAAAACTGCCATGAGGTACCACCTCATACCCGTTGAGAAGGGCTACCATCCAAAAACAGAAAATAAGAGGTGTGGGTGGGAATGCGGAGAAACCAGAACCCTGTGCATTGCTAGGGGAATGTAAAATCGGGCCGCTCCTAAGGAAAACAGTACGGCAGTTGCTGAAAAAATTAAACAGAACAGTACCATAGGATCCAGCAATTCTGCTTCTGCGTACACACCCCAAAGAACTGAAAGCAGAGTATCTGAAAGAGATTTCCACACCTGTGTTCACGGCAGCATAATCCACAATGGCCAAAGGTCGAAACAACCCAATTGGCCATCGCTGGATGAATGGCTAAACAAGATGGAGCGGACACGTTCAAGGGAATGTAATTCAGTCTTATAAAGGAAGGACATTCAGACACCTGCTCCAACATGGATGAACCCTGAGCACATCATGCTAAGTGAAATAAGCCAGCCACAAAGGGACACAGTCTTACAGGAAGTGTCTGGAGTAGTCAAGCGCACGGAGACAGAACGAAGAATGGCGCTTGCCCGGGGCTGGGAGGAGAGCGTGGGGGCATTCTTGCTTAATGGAATTATTGTTTAGTGGGTATAGAGTTGTAGTTTTGTAAGATGGAGAGAGACTGACTACACAACAATGTGAATTATTTAACACTACCGAACTTAAAAATAAGAAGGTAAATTTTATGTTGTGTGTTTTACCACAGTTTTTAGAAGTGTGGATATTATATGTTAATACAGTGTAAATAAATGAATTTTTTTTTTTTAAAGGTAAGTTAGACCACATCCCTCCTCTGCTCAGAACCCCGCAGGGCTCACATCTCACACAGAATGACAGCCCCAGTCCTCACGATGGGCCCCAAGGCTCTGCATGACCTGGACCCACCACCGACCTCCCGGCCTCCTCCTTAGCTGTCCCCATCCCTCAGTCCACACACTGCTTCTCCTTGGGGTCTGCCCAACTCGGCGGGCACAGGCCCATCTCATGGCCCTCTGCACGTGCTGTTTCCTTTGCTGGAACACTCTCTCCCCAGAAATCAACACGGTTCAACTCTGTGCTCAAATGCCACCTCCCCTGATCATGCTATTTACAACTGTCAACCTCCCCCCACCCAACACTCAGAGTACCTGTTTTCTGCTTATTTCTCTCCATAGCGCTTCTTGCCTCTAACCTACTATGCGGGGTGCTTATCTTGTCCTGGGCATCTCCAATTTCATGGGCTTCTATAATCTACGAGGTCAGGAATTCCACGTATGTCCATCACTGCCCTATTCTCAAGACCTGAAGAATGCCCAGCATATAGTAGGCACTCAGTATCTGGGGGATGAATGTGTACCTCCCATGGCGACATTTACACGAGGCGAGAGAGAGCGCTCAGCATAGTGCCTGATACATATAGTCTGTGTTCCATAAACAGTAGCATTTTAATGATGATGATGATGCAGACATCCTGCTGCCCAAACAAGTCACACCTGGTCCTTGCACCCCGCACCCTACTCCTCTGCTCACCCAACACATTTATGCACGTAAAACCAGGTTAAAAAGAAAGAAAATCAATCTTGCAGAGGGAAACTGCTACCAAAGGCAGCCTGCAGGGCTGCAGGGGGTATGGAAAGAAGGGGCTTTGCCTTCAAGATGAGGTGGAGGAGGTTATAAGCAGGTGGAATGCAGAGAACGAGAACTAGTAAGTCCCAAGAGGGTCACAGTTTGTCAAGTGCTCTCCTGCCTGCCTTGTCTCATTGGATCATCCCAACAATTCAGGGTAATTGTCTGCCCATGTACCGAGGGAGAAACAGAGACTCTGGGGAGGAGGACTGAGTGTTTATGTTCCCCCCAGAATTCCTATGTTGAAACCCTAATCCCCAGCGTGATGGTATTGGGGGGGCGGCTGTGGGAGGTGATGGGGGTCATGAACAGGAGTAGTATCCATATGAAAGAGACCCCAGAGAGCTCCCTTCCCTCTTATGCCAAGTGAGGACACAGAAAAGACAGCCGTCTATGTACCAGGAAGCGGTTTCTCAGCAGACACCAAACTACCAGCACCTTGATCTTGGACTTCCCAGCGTCCAGAACCGTGAGAAAAAAATGTTTGTTGTTTAAGCCACCCGCTCTATGGTATTTTTGTTACAGCAGCCCAAATGGACTAAGACACTTCTCCAAGTCGGCACAACAAGGAAGTTCCAGGGGCACACCCGGCACCCAGAACTACAGACCCCAAAGCACAAGAGCAGGGTCCTGCAAACTTCTGTAGAGATCTACAGGGTAAGCATTTGTGGCCTTGCTGGCCACCTGGTCTCTGTCTCAACTATCCACCCTCACCCTTGTACCATGGGAGCAACCATATGTAAATGAATGAGTGTGGCTGTGTTCCAATAAAACTTTATTTACAAAAAGAAGTGGAGAGCCGGTTTTGTTCTTTGGGCAAGAGTTTGCTGACAGTGAAATAATAAAACATATGTTATCTACTGGTCTCGGCCTCCAGTTTCTGGCACAGAGCTTGTAAAACCCTGGTAATTTCCTAAGTGATAATAGCACTAGGAGCATCTTCTGGTCTGATATTTGACCTTTGACCCCAGTTCCTGACACCAAACGAACGGCTAAATCCCTTGGCATTTCCTCGGTGATAGGAATGTCTTCTGTTCTAATGAAGCGATGCTGGGTGGGCTCCAGGATCGCTTCAGGATGGGGACTGGTCACCAAAAAGACCAAGCCATGATGAGAAGCTTGGAACCTTTAGCCCCATCCCTCATTCTCCGGGAAGGATAGTTAACTGAGTTAACTATCAATCACGTCTGTGTCACGAAGCCTCCATAAAAGTCCCCAAAGTGCGGGGTTTGGAGACAATCTGAGACTTGTATCTGAAGTGGGGGAGGAGGCTTGCAGGACTGGGCCCCGAACCTGCGGAATCTGAGAATGACTCCAGGTAGCTAGCGTCAGTTCAATGAGGCCACGCAGCGGGGGCCAGAGACCTGCCCGACGTGTAGCAAACCCACTCCTTCTGGGTCCGCAGTACCGTGCAGTAAGAGTGTGAGATAAAGGAGGAATGCACGGAGTGTGTTGTCCCAACTCACCGATCCCGCATGAGAATGTCTGACAGCATTGGGCTGGCCCAGGCTGCCTACCCTAGCATCACAGTGGGGACAGCTCTGGGGTGAGCGCTAATGCGGCTGACCACCCCACGCCCAGGGCCGGCCCCAGCTCTTCCCAGGGGCCAGCCCTCTCTCAAGCAGTTTGCAGCCCTCCTGCCGATGTACCCCGGCTCCTCAGAAGTGGCCATCTGCCTGTCGCCTGCCAGAGCCACTCTGACGCAAGGGCCCAGCCACCTGTCCGTGTCCTCCCCCGTGGCGAACGCAGAGACTGTCAGGCCCCATCTGCTTCATCCACACAAGGAAGCCAGGATGGAAAATCCCTCAGCTTCACTAAAGTTCTGGTTGTGCTACCAACTAGGAGGCGCCCTCAGGCTGGCACTGTCCCTCGGGGCCTCAGTTTACCCCTCTGGGCTCAAAGACCCGCCCAGGTCCCACTTTCCAGGATGCCTTCACCTCCTTTGGGTCACGCCTCCTCTACCCACGTTTCAGATCCCACAGACTGTCATCTCCTCCACTGCTATGGGCTGAGCTGTGTCCCTGCCCCCCACTCATATGCTGAAATCGTAACCCCTAGTACCTTAGCATGTGATTGACCTTTTGATGACAAGATCTTTACAGCAGTAATTATGTTAAAATGAGGTCATTAGGGTGGGCCGTCGTCTGGTACCACTGGTGTCCTTGTAAGAGGAAATCTAAGCACAGAGCACTCCAGAGGGAAGACCACATGAAGATTCCCCAGTACGGGCAGAAAAGGGCCATCCACAAGGAACACCCAGAACAGAGCCTTCCCTCGTGGACTTCCGAAGGAGCCAAACCTGCCGACACCATGACCTTCAACTTCCAGCCTCCAGAACTGTGAGAAATCAAATTTCTGTTGTCCAAGCACCCCGGGGTGTGGCACCTTGTTCTGGCCACCAGGAGGGACTGCCAGACCCACCATCAGCATCCTCACCATCACTCTCCTCATCCTCATCCCTCTGACTGAGCACTTCTGTGCCAGAGAATGAACGAATGAGTGAATGAATTCTAGGCTTACTGGTATTATTAACTCACTGTACCCTCTCCACAGCCCTGTGAGGGTTGGTTCTACTTTTATGAGACCGAAGATCAGAGAGACTAAGCAACCAGCCCAAGGTCACACAGTGAATGAGAGGCAGAAGCAGAATCTAAACCCAGGCTCGTGATGCTACCCTAGGAGCTTCAGCCAACAGCTCGTCTCTGAAAATAATACTAAAGCTCTAACTTACTCTGTGCACAGCACTTAGCATAGTGCTATGCTCAGCATACATGGTGTTATGGACCAGATGCTTGTGTCCCCGCAAATCACATGCTGAAGCCCTACCCCCCACTCCTGGTGTGATGGTATTTGGAGGTGGGGCCTCTGGGGGGTAATTAGGGTTACATGAGGTCATGAAGGTGACGCCCTCAGGATGGGACTGGTGTCCTTAAAAGAAGAGGAAGAAATCAGAGCACAGTGAAAAAAAGGTGGTGGTCTACAAGCCAGGAAGAGAGCCCTCGCTGGGAACCCAATCGGCGAGCACCCTGACCTAGGACTTCTCAGCCTCCAAACTGCAAGAAATAAATGTCTGCTTAGGCCACTCCATCTGTGATCTTCTGCTATGGCGGTCTGACCGGAGACGCATGGCAAGCCCCACGTAATCCCCACAACACGGTTCCCAGGTGGCCCCTATCACCCACTTTACAGACAAAGAAATTGTGAACTTAGAGGTATCCGTTACTACCTAGCCAAGGTCATCAGAAAAATCCAAGGTCACCCTGCTGAGGTTTATACGCTGGTCAGTCTGACTCCAAGGGGAGCCTCTAGCCACCATACTTTGCCCCAGAAACAGGGGTCAGATGCACTCACTGGGGTTGCTGGTCTCAGTGACATGACAGAAGAAACAATCCCTTCCCTTTCCTCTCCCTCTCTCCAGAAGGCCTGGGGGACCCCTAACCACTGCATGTGGTGGGTAACTACACTAATGCGATTATTCCGTATCTCAGCACAAGCCAGGATGGAGTCTGGGGGGGCTTCTGTCTCTCTGTGTCGCAGGATGGCCTGGCCCAGCGAAACAAAGATTTGGAAGCCAGTTGTTGGCAAAACACACAGGCAGGGGTCTTCGTTGGGGGTTCTGTGTGCTTGAGAAATAGTGAGAGGGTTTTTCGGTTTGGGGCACAGGGGCCACAGGACTCAGAGATAGGGAAAGGAGACCTCTGGTCCCTCCCTGGCTCCTCAGACAGGTCCTGATGATGTGGGAGGTGCCACACTGTGCCCCACAGACCCCTTCGGGACTGAAGGCTGCTAGGAGGGCTGCCGGAGAACCCTTGGCTACCAGTCCCTCAGGGGACAGGCGATCACTTCAGCCACTGGGAGGGCCTCCCCCAAGGCCTCACTGTTTCCCAGGGTGGCCCTCCCCCCCCCGCAGTGGCTGGAACATGTGGGCTGTAAAGATCTGGCCTCCTCACCCCAGCTGGGGACAGCTTTAAAGGGCCATCCCGGCTCCCTGTGGGGGTCCCCGTGGGGCTTCCATGGAAGCCCCGTGGCCCATCTTCTCCCTTGGCTCCCTCCTGCTTGCCTCACTTTGCTTCCCTGGGTGTTCATCCCAAAGGCACACCCTAACCAGCCTGCGTGCTGACCTCCATCTCAACAGCGGCCTCCGCTCGGGGACCGCCAAGCTACAGCATGGAGGCATCTGGCAACGGTCAACAGGGACAAGCTGCAAACAGTTCACATGCCAGTGAACTCAGTGCCAGTGAACTCAGTTCAGCAGGAGGCAAGAGGCCCCCATACCCTGAGCGCACAGAGCAGTAGGGATGGAGCCAGGCAGTCCTGCCCTGGAAGACCTTTCACTCCAGTGAGGCAAAAGAGGGACCAACTGAGACAGGCACGGGGCAAGTGTGATGTGGCCAAGCAGAGCTGCTGACAGAGGGCCCAGCAGCACCAGCCCCAGGTGGGAACTGGCTAGAGATACAGATGCTCGGACTCGGATCCATGGAATCAGCTACTCCAGCCTGTTTATCAAGCGCTCCAAGGGATTCTCATGCATGCTCAGATTGCAGCAGGGGATTTGAGGGGAGGACAGAAAACAAGGAGCTGTCCCAAAATCCTTAGGAAGAGACTGAGCAGTCACGGCTTCTGTCCCTCCTGGGACCTTCCCCACACAGCTAGTCCCTCTGGCCACCTCTCCCTGCCCCCACGTCAGACTAGGGGAGCTAACAGTTCCTGGTTCCCCACTATTACAACCATGGGGTGCTGCACCCTTCCCCCCCACCCTGCCTTGGTCAACAGCGCCTTTATTAAATTCACCTTTCTCTACTCAGTTTGGGAGAATCATCTGTTTCCTATTGTTACCCAGACTGTACGTGCACAGTCTCGAGTCCAAACTCTGCTGAGTGGAGGAGGTGGTCTGCTTATCGCTGTGGACCCTGAAACTCAGAAAGCGTCATCCCCAGGGAAGGCTGGCTCCGGGCCTCTCGTCCTGGGGATGGATCTGGGGGCAGGGTGGGTGGCGGAGGGGGGAAGGCAGCACCAGTGGGTAGTACTCAGCCTAGGGAGGGGCTCCGACAAGTGAGGTGCCTCCCCACTTCCGCTGGCTCCCAGCTGTGGGCTAGAACCTGCCCCCAGAAGTTAATAAAAGGCTGACAGCCTGAGGCCAGAAGAGGAAATTAAAAAGGCAGTGGGGTGGAAGCCTCCCCCGAAGGTGGCTGAGAGCCTTACAGCAGAGGAAGAGGCCGTGCCCACGCCTGCGAGGTGGGGGGGGGGGCCATCCTGGGGGTTTGGCCCGACCTGCGGGCACGTGGTAGAGGGCCACAGAAGGCCTCCGAAATTCAGCCCAACCACCTTCCCCCTCTCGGGCTCCCAGGCACAGGCTTGGACTTGGTCCACTGTGGAGGCTGACAGATTTGAGGGACCTCGGGGTGGTCTGGGGATGGTGGCAGTGGCACTGTGGCCCCCTGGCTCCCTGCAGCAGCCTCTGTGAGTTCTCTAAGCTTCGCCCTGGAATCATGCCCAATTCACGGAGCACAGTGGCTGTGGCTGGTGGGACTCTGGGGCCACACAGACCTGCGTCTGCGTCCCTACTCGGCCCCTCATATCCAAGGGTGAGGATTAAATGGGCCATTATTTGCAAAGGGCAGGCCTGGCTAGCACATAGTAGGAGTTTTATGATGTTGAAGCTTGCTGCTCATTTTTTTTTTTTTTTGAGCACTCACTGTGTTCCTGGGACTGTTTACAGCGTGACAACCCAAATGAAGTAGGTAACCGAATTATTCCCATTTCACAGGTGGGGAAACTGAGGCAGAGAGCTATTAGATAACCCACTCAAGGTCATGCAGAGGAGGCAGGATCAGACCCAGGGCCTTTATTCTAACAAATACTTTGTCTCATAGCAGAAGCTGGAGGCCATTTTGAACAAAATGCTTCTGTTACCGTCCAGCTTAGAGTGAGAGAGTATGTTTACTGAGCACCTACTATGTGCCAGGTACTTTGTATAGAGTACCTTATTTAATCTTCACAGGAACATCATTATCCCCATTTAAAAGATGGATAAACTGAGGCTCACAGAGTTTATGCAATTTGCCCTAAGGTTACAAAACCAAGAAAGGGCGAAGCCAGGACTTGAACTTAGGTCTGACGGTCAGCAATGCCTCCAGCCCTGCCCAGAAATGGGTCAGACCCTCTGAAATCCCAAGGTGCTGAGAAACCTATGAGAAGGGTTTCCTCAGTCTCGCCCAACGTGGGGACCAAAAAAGCACTGAACTGGGAGTCAGGAGACCTGGGCCACCTGGACTTGACTCTGCCAACCACATCCTGTGGGGGCCTTTTAGGGGAAGGGGAGACCTCAAAGGTCAAAGTGGGCAGGAAGCTTTCTTTTTTTTTTTTTTTTAAAGATTTTATTTATTTATTCATTAGAGACAGAAAGAGAGAGAGAGAGAGAGGCAGAGGGAGAAGCAGGCTCCCAAGGAGCAGGGAGCCCGATGCGGGGCTCGATCCCAGGACCCTGGGATCATGACCTGAGCCGAAGGCAGACGCTTAACCATCTGAGCCACCCAGGCGCCCCTGGGCAGGAAGCTTTCATCCCTGTCTAGCATCCATGCTAAGGAGTCCTCCAACATCTGCTTGCACTCCTCCAATGATGGGGAGCTCACTTCTTTTGAAACCAGCTTATTAGCTCTAACAACAGGATGTTAGGAGACAGTTGAGAGGCTAAGAGCCAGAATGTGGAGTCACTGACCTGGTGTCGAATCCTTGACCACTCATGAGTCTGGGCAAGTTTCCCCACCTGTAAAATGGGGTGGATGATGGTAGTACACCCATCTCATTGGGTAATGGGGCCTTGAATGAGCCTGTGGAGACAGCACCTGGCACACAGTAGGGATTCTATGAATAGGAGCCAGTCTTAGATGACAGCGACTGCCTGGTTCATGGTCCCGGCCCACAGTGGGTATTCGTGAGTGTGGGTTAGGTGAATGTGCAGTTGCTAAGGGGCCCTTCGGTGTTAGGCACTTACCCCAGCTTCCCATCCACGGGTTATTCAGGACCCAGTTGGCTTCTGGGGCAGTGGCCTGGCCCCACCCCTCCACGTGGGACCTCTGAGCATCAGCCCCCGCCCATCTCTGCCCCACCCTGCAACCATTCAGAAACCAGCCCCGCCCTCCCACCCTCCACCTGCAAATATTTAAATAGTACATAGGAGGAGTAATCTCCAGACGCAGTCAGGCGGGAAATCCGGGCCAATGCGCAAAGCTGGAAGAGGGGGCTCCTGGGGCTCCCTGACCTGCCTTGTCTTCCCCCCTCCTCATTCCTGCCACCTGTCTACCCATACCCAGGTACTCTCATGTTGCCCACCTGGAACCCTGCCTGGTTCCTGATCAACTCATTATTCCCTCCTGCCTCTCCTCGCAGTGCTGTGCTCACCCCTTCTATGCTTGGAGAGGAACAGTCCAGCCCAGTGTGCAGGGCTGTCCTAAGGATTAGGGAAAATATTGGCAGAGGGCCCCCAACAGGACCCGGCACTCGACTGGCACCATAGAAAGGGAGGCGCCCTAGTGAAGTCGGTAAAAACATGAGCTCAGGTGTCACCAGGCCCAGGTCAAATTCCAATTCTGCCATTAGCTGGGTGACCTGAGGCCTCAGTTTCTTCATCTGTGCAATGGAGATGGATACTCACCCCACCTGTCAGGGCTGCTATGTGCAGATTTCATGAACAAGCCATGCACAGCACTCAGAATGGGGGCCAGGGCTCGGGACCACCACCCTGTGTAAAAGAGAGCTTCATGCATGTCACCCGCCACCCCCTTCTGCCACTGTACACTTTTGCTTACAATTTATTATGGCCTGACTTTCACTATAGATCTGTGGGCTTATCTGTTTAGTGTCCATCTCTAGGACGGTGCCGGGTAAACAGTAGGTGCTCAATATATGTTGGGTGATCACTCTGATTATTTTCGCAATGCTAACACCAGCAGCAAGGGCTCATCAAATTTGGTTCCAGGCAGTGTCTTTAAGTCCCTCGGACACCTGTTCTCATTTGCTATGTGTTCAAGGCTGGGGTGGGCAAACACTTTCCGTAAAGGGTCAGAGAGCAAACACATCAGGTTTTAGAGGAGGACTGCCAGATAAAATACAGGCTGCCCAGTGAAATCTAAACGTCAAATACGTAAGGAATTTCTTTTAGGGTAAGGATGTACCAGATATTGCATATAGACCAGACCCGTCCTAAAAGATGATTTGTTGTTTTTCTGAAATTCACATCTAAGCGGGCAACCTGAATTTTTATTTGCTAAATCTGTCAAACCGATTTGCAGGCCACATACAGCCTATGTCTCATCGTCTCTTGTTTTCACAACCCTTTTTGGGATGTCAAAACCGTTCTTAGCTTAAGGGCGGTGCACGCACAGGCTGGATTTGGCCCCCGGGGACCCCCCGGTATAAAGCACCCAGCACAGTGTCTGTAGCGCACCTCAGGCCACAATGAAAACCAGCCGGGTTGCTACCTGCTCGTCTCCAAGGCCCGCTGCCTCGGTCCTGACTCGGAGCACAGGGCACCCCAGCTGGGGTCTCAGGTGGCTGGCACCTGGACGTGCGGGTGTGTGAGTAATGCTGAGCCCGCAGCAGCTGACGAGATGAAGGCCCCCGGACCCTCAGTCTGCAAGAAACTCACAGTGGAAAGGCCAGTTAATTTAGGATGTCTGGAGGGCCTTTAGGGTGGCTTTAAAAAATAGCTCTCAGCCTTTGGGCAAAGTGAGGAGGAGAGGGCAGTGAGCAGAGGGCCGGCTCTGCCTCCCATGTAGGCACCCCGGACGCTGAGGACAAGATGCAGATGCCCTAGCAGGCCAGGGTCTCCAGCCCTGCCTCGGACCGCGGACCCTAAGACGCAGCTCCCCCAAGGCAGTGTCGTGTCGTGGGCTCTTCTGTGCCTTTGCTCACGCTTGCCTTCTGCCAGGTGCCCCTCTCTGCATGCTCCAGCTCGCTAAGTGCAACTCAGGTTTCAGCCCGCTAATGTCACCTCTTCCTCCTGGGAGCCTTCCTGGACTCTCCATACCCAAGCAGGGATAAATGTACATCTTCCATGTTCTGCTAACACCTGCCTTCCCACCACTTGTCACAGGAGCCAAAACTGTCCCTGATTCACTCAACGTTTATGGAGAACCTCCTATGAGTTTGGTACAAGGTGACAAGCAGACAGAATCCCTGTCCTCCTGGAGGTGACAGTCTTATCGAGATAGACATGAACCAAATCCAACAAACGGGGACATTACAACAAAAAGTGAGGCCAGTTCCCTGCAGCAAAAGAATTTGGTTCTATGAGAACAAATAACAAAGAAACTTGACCTGGTGAGGCAGGTCAAGAGGTCAGGGAGGGCTTCCTGGAGGAGGCGATGCTCAAGATCTAACATACAGAGAACTGAACTCTCTGGTCCATGGTTTCTCCAGCTCTAAAGCAGAGGGAAAAAAGCTGTCCCCTGCAACTGCCCCCCCCAGAGCCACCTTGGAGCTCAAAGGAAGGAACAGATGTAAGGACAATGTGGCAGGGAAAAGCACTACATGGAAATCGCTGGTGGCTTTGTATTTTTTAATTTGTTATAGGTGGGGTGCACAGGAGGTGAGCTGGGCGGGGCTGGAACAGGGCTGCAAGCTGTGACTGTTTCCACCCTGTGGCCCTGCCTTCCTTTCCTGCCAAATCCCGTCCCTTCCGCCTTCCCGCACCTAAATCCATGGGTCACACATGCCATTCCTTCCATGTGACTCACCATTCCACACCCCCCCCGCCTTTGCTTTGTGCAGGCCCCTCCACCTGATATCCCCACCCACTCCTACCTCCATCTCCAGCTCTGGAGAAACCACCCCATCCTCCGGGACTCACTGAGGTGCCCTTCTCCTCACTCCCTCCCGAGAGCCCCCCAAAGTTGATGTGACTCCCCCCACTTCTAAGCTCCTATGGTCAGCTATGAGCACTGGGCTCTCCAGTCAAACTTCCAGAATTCACACCCCAGATCTTGCACACATGATCCTGGGCAAGTCATGTCCCTTCTCTGAACCTCGGGCATTCCCATCAGTAAAATGGGTCTCAGTTATTTGCCTCACAGTCATAAGATAATACATCGAAAGCATTTAACATGGCGGCAGCTGCATAGTAAGTGCTCCATATATTGACAAGGTGTTCACTGCGCCTGGCACCGTGCTTGGGGGCATTATTTCATTTAATCCTCAGGGTAATTAGGTGAGATGGATATGAGGACTCCATTCTACAGATGAGGAACCTGAATCTTGGTGAGGTTAAATACTTGCCCAAGAGCACATGGCTTTTGAATGGCAGAGTGGGTACTCGAACCCATGACTAACTGCCCTCACACTGAGCCAGGCACACAGTAGGTTCATTTATTCATTCAACACCGACTGGTGCATCCCCCAAGCTGCGTGGGTGCTTCGCATCCGTGCACCCAAAGATTCATAACAAGCGTGCAGTGTCACTGCTATTATTCGATTTTCCCAATGAGGCAGCTGACCTAGGAGGGATGGAGACCACCTGGCCTGTGAAGAGGCTGGGATCTGAACCAAGGTCTCCTGCTCTGGAGTCCCAGGTGGCCAACGCACCTGCTCCCTCAGCCCAGTGCAGCCAAGTGTCACGGTCATGGCCAACTCCCAGTCCTGCAGCCCCAGCTGGCTCCACTTCTGCCCCACCATGACCCTTCACCCCTGACCTCCCCCAGGTATGCCCGGCGCCTCACAGCTCCCTCTCCCCACTGCACATCAGCTTCCAAAGGAGGATCGTGGTCACAAAAGGAAAACGTCCAAATTGAAATGCTTATTACTGAATGAAAGAAGCCAATCTGAAAAGGCTACGCGCTGTACAATTCTAACTGCAGGACATTCTGGAAAGAGCAACACTATGGAGACTGTGAAAAGATCAGTGGGTTGCCAGGGGTTGGAGGGAGGGAGGGATGAACAGGCAGAGCGCAGAGGATTTTTAGGGCAGATAAAGAGATGTATAGGAAATCTCTGTACTTTCTGCTCAATTTTCACTGTGAACCTAAAACTGCTGTAAAAAATAAAGTCTATTAAAAAAAAGAAGAAGAAGAAAGGAAAAAGGAAATATCCTTTCTGTGCTCAGGGGCTATCGCAGGATGTCAGCAAGGATCCCAGTGCTCCAGCACACAGGGGAAGGGCCTCCTTCCAGATGGGGTCCTCCATGCCCTCCGCCCACCGTGGCCTGCACTGGGCTGGGGCCTTCTCAGAGAAGGGGTCTGCAGGGGTCTGGTCAGTAGGAGCTCAGTGGCCACTGGTGAATGGATCAAAGCTTCCTCTCCTGGACTCTCTCTCTCTCTCATACACAGTTCCAGAACAGACCTGTCCCACCCTCCCACCCACACACTTCCACCCTGCCCTCCACATGCACGCAGATGGATAATGAAAACAAAGACCCAGGACGGTCCTTCTGCAGCCCCATCTGTGCGGCGGGAGAGAGCTGGGGGGGGGGGTGTGGGGCGGGGCACATAAGTGATGACGCCATGGGCATGTGGATCTTCAGAGTGCTAGAAAAGTCCTCCTTCTCGCACCTCCCTCTTGACCTGCCCTAAACGCGGCTGTGGGCCTTGCTAAAGCCTCTCTCTCACTGGGCTAGGCTGGCCCCAGTTAATCGTTTACTGGGATGCTATAAATAGGTGCCACGCTTCGTTCCCTCACGGTATAGGGACTGGCCAACCTGCTCTGACCTGGAAGCAGGGCATTCTGGGCACTGAGGATGGGCTTCCCACACACAGGCTTCTCATCGCTGCCCTGCACAGGTGTTCAGACACCCCTTGACAAGGGGGTCCCCCACCTCCCCCCGCCGTGCCTGGTTCTGGGGCGTTCACCTGGGGGCATCTTGGCAAAAAAGGTCCTTCCAGCCACATCCGTCCTGCACACAGCCACTCAGGGAGATGATGCGGCTGCGAAGACAATCAGCCCCCTGCCGCCCCTCCATTCCGTGTCTCACGTGCCCAGCCCACACCCTGGAGACGGGCCAGCGCTCTCCTGGGGGCTCTGCCTGCCGCGGCGGGGTGGGGGGGCAGCTCCCCCGGCAACACCCCCACTACCACAGCCCCGGGCCTCGTGCATGAGGAAGGCACGCACAGACTCTGCAGCAGCCTCCATGCTCTTTGGGGGTCTGAGCAGCTGCAGGAAAGAAGAACTGGAATATTCCCAGATGGCTGCTTCAAACACGCACAGGGCGCAACCAGGAAACAGACTAACTGCCTCTAGCCTAGGTCAGGAAGAAGAGCCGCCCAGGACTGCATGCATGGGCTGGGTTAGGACCCTGGCTCCGCCCCCTCACCAGCTGTGTGACCTTGGGCAAGTCACTTCACTTCCTCCATGCTTCCATGTACTCACCTGTAAAATGGGATAATAAACAGGACCTACCCTTCTGAGGTCTTTTAAGGATTAGCTATGTTAATGCATGTAAAGCACTTAGCACAATGTCTAGGGCACAACAGAACTTTCCGGAAATGCTCTATGCCTGTGTTGTCCGAAGCGGGATCTCTAGCCACATGTGGCCATTGTGCACTTGAAACTCGGCTAATGCGACTGAGCAACAGGATTTTTTATTTAATTGAGTTTTATACTTAATTTAAATGTAAACAGGCACGTGACCAGTGACTCCCATTGGACGGCACAGGCCTGGAACACACAGTAGGTGCCCAATAAATGCTAATTATGATTATTATTAGGGGTGGTTGTCATTGCAGGGCTCACCAGGTTAGAAATTAGGGAGCATTCCATTTCTGAGCAAGCCGAGGTCGGGTAAACTGTATTCATCTTCACATCCCAGCATCTTGCAGGGCAGTTCTGAACCGTATTTGGGTTTTGGGATTGTGGACCCCTTAGGGGCACTGAGGATACAGTCTCCCTAGAGCAAGTACAGAGTGTCTGCACAACTTCAGGGCTGTGCACGCTGCTAGAGTAGAATCTCTGATCTGGCGGACACCTAGCACCCAGTAGGTCCTCAAGTAGCACTTCCAGCAGGACTGAGGCAGCTGTCTGCACGTCAGGGCTGGGCTCCGGATGCCGGCCCCTTCACCTTGTCTAGGTGGACATCTGTGGCTTGTCTGCCTGGTTCCCATGTCCCTGTCTGGTCATTTCACCTTGACTCTCCTCTGGGTCCCCTCCCTCACTCTCACTGGGCTGAAGCCACACCGTCCCTTGACTGATCGGAGCAATGTGCCCCACGGTGATTGGAACCCCTGGATAGAGCTGCACCTGAAGCTGGCATCACTCCAAACTTCCCAAACCCCTGAACCAATAAATTGATTTTTTGAGCCTCTTTCCCTTTTGGCTAAAAATACCCTGCTGTGCTGCTTCTCAGTTGTGTGACTTTGGTCCAATTTTATTTTTTTAGATTATTTACTTATTTATTTATTTGAGAGAGAAAGAGGGAGAGCACACAAGTGGGGGGGTAAGAGCAGAAGGAGAGAGAGAAGCAGACTCTCTGCTGAGCAGGGAGCCTGACACGGGGCTCAATCCCAGGACCCTGAGATCATGACCTGAGCCGTACGTTGACGCTTAACCAACTGAGCCACCCAGGAGCCCCACCTCGGTCCAGTTTCCTAACATCTCTGAGCTTCAATTTCCCTCATCAGTAGAGTTGCTGTTTGTTGTTTCCTACTCTAAAGGAAGCTTGCTTGGTGCATTAAATAAGATCAAACAAAGCAATTTAGAACAGCATTTAATAAATGGTTATAAAGATGTCTTTATTTCTAAAAAAAAAAAAAAAAGGAAAAAATGCATGATAGTTGCTATAATTCTAACTTACTAATCAAACATAATTTACTAAATAATAAAAATTAAAGGAGAATCCGTTCAGGGTCCCAGGTACCCCCACGTCTCTTAACTCTTGGGGCTTCTGTTATCTGATTTTTAAACGAGGACTCACGGCTAAAGGAACTGTTACTGTCCTTTATAAACCTGAGTTCCTTCAAGGTTCTCCGAAGAAAAAGCACAAGAATCTATTCCTGTCTTTCTGTACTACTAAAAGAAAAATACACTGCCTCCCATTGGAGTTCAGCCCTCTTAGCTGCTCACCCAGGGGCTCAGAGCCACTAAGTGGCGGGGCCAGCAGGCTTACGAGGGCGTCCGTCCTTTCTTGGCTGAGGGATTACCTCGATGAGGCCAATGAGCAACCAGACCCAGAGGGAAGACCCAACTGCCTACCTCAGGATGGCGAGGCAGCCAGGCGAGACTCAGACTTCCTGACCCCCGTTCCAGGGCTCATTCCTCCGGACCCCAGGAAATACCCCCTCCCAGTCTATAGCACTGCTCCCGTGGCTGCAGCACCCCCAGCCCAGGGCTTACCCACGGGGCATAAGAGCAGGGCTGCGTGGTACAGGATACGCTTGCCATCTGATGCACGAGGACACGAGTCAGAGAGGTTCACGCATCCACTGAATGACAGGGCCGGAACTTGAACTCAAGGCTGTCCGGTTCCAAAGCTTGGTTGGACCTTTCCCCAACTCCACATGCTCAGGATAGCTTATAATCATAAGTAGGTCATTGGTTTCAGCTCCGGAGTAATGCAGAGCAGGGTTCTAGGGCCAGAACCCCATGCTGCACTATTGACAATGTCCGTGACCTTTGGTAACTTACTTGATACTTGTGTATCAATATCCTTATGTTTAAGGGACAGCGTTTTAGCCACTTCATGTGGTGGCATCGGGACAATTAAATGAGGTCATCTATATAAAATGCTCAGTAAATGCTGTTTAAGAAATAAAAAAAAATCTTTATCCTATTAGAATGCCTTTAGTTGAGCCCTTGTTTTCCCTGAGTGAAATGAAGGCTCCCAAATAGTCTCATCAGCTACTGAGTTTGAATAGGTCTTAAATACAGGCTTGGCAAACTCGGAGTTGACAAAATGCGGGGAGACTTGGCTCTCGGAAAGTGATGCTGGCCAAATTTGATGGCTTGAGGTTCTTAGAATCCTGGAGCTGTCCAACCTTGTCCACTTAGAAAGCAGAAGGACACAGGGAAAAGGGATCTGTTAGGAGGCCACAGGTGGTTAGGGGCAGAGTTGGGCAAGGGCTCCGGTGCCCTCGCTTCCTATCCTGGGGTCTGCCGGCCCACTGGGGTGACAAAAATGCCCTTTCCTACCTGCCCACCAGCGACAACTGCTCCCACTGGAGCCCCTCCTGAGGTTACTGCAGGGGACGACCCAGCCAGGCTGCAGAGGAGACGTAACCAAGCCAGAAGCCCTTCTGCCTCCCTCACATCCAACCAGGGGGTGCTGAAACCCAGGCCCTGCACTAGCAAAGGCTCCTGGAAGCCGTATTGCCAGAGCCCTGAAAAAAGCATCAAAATGCACTGCACGGATGTGACTGCATTATTCATGAGCAGAATTTCCACCATCTTAAGCCTGAAAACACGACACATGCAAACTGATTTGAGTCAACCCTAAAAGCATCAGAGAGCCCAAAAATATCCGCACCCAGTATTCCTATATCCATTCGACTGGCAAGAATTTCTGGAACCCCTACTTGGCCAGTGGGGGAGCAGGGCAGAGTGGGGGGGGCTGTGGTTTCTAGCCTAAGAATTGAAAGCTCGGGAGAGAACAAGATAAGTTTCCTCTCTTGCCTAATGACCTTGTGCCCCGCATTTGTCCCCTGCATTTACACTGGCCCACAGCCTGAGCAGTCTACAACATGGATGAATTCATGTCCCCACTGTCCCCCCTTGTTCAAAATCCTCCCATGGCTGCCATCTCATGTCCGAGGGCCACAAGACCCTGCAGAAGCAACCTCCTATTCCCTCTCTGACCTCGTCTCCTCCTCTTCCATTCTGTTCACTCTACTCCAGGCTCCTTGGCCTCTTTGTTCTTCATTGCTCCTGACTCTGGGCCTTTGCATATGCTGTTCCCTCTGTCAAGAACACCCTTCCTGCAGACATCAGCAGGGTTCTCTCCTTCTCTCTAGGTCTCTGCTCAAATATCACCCCATCAGAGAGGTCATCCCTGACCACCTTCTCTCCACCCACGTTCCAGTTTTATTTTCCTCACAGCACTTGTGACTTCTAATACAGGCATACTTTGCTTCATTGTGCTTTGCAGACACTACTTTTTTTTTCTTTTCTTTTTTTTAACAAATTGAAGGTTTGTGGCAATTCTGCATCGAGCAAGTCTATATCTGCCATTTTCCCAACAGCGTTTGCTCACTTCCTGTCTCTGTGTCACACTTTGGTAATTCTAACAATATTTCCAAACTTCTCTTTATTATTATATATATCACAGTGATCTGTGATCAGTGATTATGACTCACTGAACACTCAGATGATGGTTAGCAATTTTTTAGCAGTAAAATGTTTTTTTTGGGGAAGCCTGCACCTCCTACTTAAAATGTGTAGTATATAGGGAGCCTGGGTGGCTCAGTCAGTTAAGCGTCTGCCTTCTGCTCAGGTCGTGATCCTGGAGTCCCGGGATCGAGTCCCACATCGGGCTCCCTGCTCAGTGGGGAGTCTGCTTCTCTCTCTCTGCCCCTTACCCCCCTCTCCTGCTCTCTCTCACTCAAATAAATAAATAAATAAAATCTTTAAAAAACGTATATATTAAAAATGTATACAATGTATACAATACGGTAAAAATATAATACATACCAGTATTTCTAAGTTAAGATATATACATTGGTTTTTTGAGACACAATTCTTTTGTACACTTAATAGACTATAGCATAGTGTAAACATAACTTTTATATCCGCTGGGAAACCAAAAAATTCCTTTGACTCAATTGATCACAATATTTGCTTTCTTCTGGTGTCCTGGAACCGAACCCGCAATATCTCCGAGGTGTGCCTGCGTCTATTTATTATTTGTCTGTCCCCCAACTAGATCATATGCTTCATGAGAACATGTGAGCAAGGATGCTGCTTTGCTCCTTCTCTAAACTCCTAAAGCTGTACCTGGTACCCAGTAGATACTCCATAAATATTTGTGGAAGAAAGAAGGAAGGAATGAAAGGAGGGCAGGTCGAGAGAGAGGAAGGAAGGAAGGAAAGAAAGGAGAACGTTTTCTTCCAAGAAGTGGCAAAAGGCTCCCTCCTGGCCCCTGTTATCAGCTGAAACTTCCTGAAGTCCAAGTGCAAGCAAGACCCTCCTTGCTCATAAATTTTCCACAGCTCCCCACCATCTGATGGAGCAAATGCTACAGCCAGGCATTCACAGCCCCGAACAAGCTGCCATAATGGACCTGTCCTGCCTCATCTCTTCCCCTACACACGCCTGACCCCCAGCCACATTTCCAGGGACTACGCTGAACCTCTGTGAGGCCACCCGTCAGGGCCTGACGACAAAGCAGGGTTTGAATCCTGGCTTCTCCACGGCCTGGCTGTGTGACCTTAAAGGGAGCTGCTTAACCTCTCAGTACCTATAGCTCCTTCTTTATCACAGTGAAGCAGATGAGTATTCTCCCTCTCAGGGCCGCCGTGGAGAGTGGAGGAGGGAACGTGTGGGGCTCACTCAGCACAGTGGCCGGCACAGAGGTTTCTCAGTCTCAACAACAGTGCCATTCTGGGCTGGACGCTTCTTCGTGGTGGGGAAGGAGGGCTGTCCTGTGCATTGCGGGAAGCTGAGCAGCATCCCTGGACTCTCCCTGCTAGATGCCAGCAGCACCCCCAGTTTTGACAACCAGAAATGGCTCCAGACATTACCAAATGTCCCCTGGGGAAGGGCTGCCAGATTTAGCAATACATACACTAAAAAAAAAAAAAAAAAAAAAAAAAAAAATTCACTGTTTATCTGGAATTCAAATTTAACTGTATGACCCATATGTTATCTGGCAACCCTACCGGGGGGGGAGGGCAAAATTGTCACCCTTCTTTCATTGAGTACCACTGGATTAAAGTGGAAGCACCATGGGGGTCTTAGTAGAAACATGGGTTGATTCTCTCACTTTCCTCTAGTCTTCTTAGGATGTGGAGCCCTCCTCCCCCATCCCATCACCCCCCACCCGAGGGCTGGGAGGCGCGGCCAGCCCGGCGCAGCTCCCCAAACACGCCCAGCTCAGGCACTGTGACAAGGGCTCCCCACGGCAGCTCTCCCACCAGCCCCAGTTTGCAGAAGTACACAGAGCCTCCTCTCCAGCACCCGCCTCGTCCCCCTGCCTCCTTCCCAGGGTCTCTCCTCCCGTCCTCCAGCTGCAGCCTTCTCCCTTCCGATCAAGAGGCCTCCCAGGCCCAGCACCAGGCAAGAAAACAAGGCAGTTAGTCACTCCACTTCCGTTATCAACTCGTGTCACGTGGCTGGCTCCTTTAAGGGCAGTCGTCATGGCAACAAGAAGCCAGTCCCCGGCTGCTCAGGGAACCAAAACAAAATTAAGGGGTGGAGGCGGGGAGAGGAAAGGAGGGGAGGGCGAAGAGAGCCAGGAAGGAGCCAGGACGGAGCTGGTTGGGTTTAACTAGAGGAAATTATGCCGAGGCCACCCTGTCTCCAGCTTTCCCTTGGCGACATTGGGGAGATAGAAAAAAATAAGACGCCTGCCCAGAAGCAGCTCAGGCTCATGTGGTGGGTGTTTTCACATGGCTTATCCTGAAAGGTGAGTAATCTTCATCCTCATGATGAGTAAACTGAAACTCAGGACCCTTGTGAAGTAAAGACAGATGCTTGTCTAAGACTGTGCAATTTACAAGCAACCAAGTTTAGCTCCACCCTCTACCTCCATATAGCTCATGTCCTCCCTGCTCCTTTCCTTGTGCTTTTAGGATAGGACCATGTGCTCTGCCCCTCTGCATTTGGCACCATGCTGCTTTCTCTCTGTACTCCAGCCACTTCCCAGTCCTTTCATCCCTCGAGTTCACAGTGCTCCCTCCAGCCACAAAGCCTTTGTATATGCAGTTCCCTCTGCCAGGAAGGGTTTTCTTCTGTGTCTTCCCACCTCCTACCTCCAACTAGAAGGTTTACTCATCCCTCACGTATCCTAAACATCACTTCCTCCAGAACGCCTTCCTGGGCCACCTGCATGAGGTTACTTCACCCTGTTATGTGTTCTTGTGGTGCCAAGTGCCTCTCCTTCACACGTTGGTGCAAAGCCTGTCATGATCCCTTGAATTACAGTCAGAATGTCTCTTGGGGTCCGTCTACCATACTAGGATGTCAGCCCCAAGTGGGCAGGACTTATCTTGTTCACTGCTGTATCCACAGAGCCCAGACTGGTGTCTGGCACACAGATGCCCCTCAGTAGATAAACGCACCAGAATTTGAACCCAGCTCTGGGTGAGCCCAAAGCTCCTTCTTGACTCGCTTCATGGTGCTGGATCATACTGGCTCCCAGAGTCAGCACTGGACAGAGCTTCCAGCCCCACAGCCTCCGCTGGCCTTTGCGGCTTCCGTGGCTCAGCCCAAACTTGCACACCTTGTCTAAGGAAACGGATTGTTAAGCCACCCCTTCCAGAAAGAATGATGGGAGGTGCCTCTGAACGAGGCTGTGACAGGCAGGGATGTGGCTCCTCTGAACCCAGAAGATGGGGGAGGAGGGAGAAGGAAGAGCAGACTTGACTCCCAGGTTTCTAGGCAAAGAGCTTCCCTCCACCATTTCCATTGGAGACTGGGTCTCTGATACTGGGGGGAGATGCTCCCCAAAGAGGTGCACAGAGGAAGGAAAGGAGAGAGGAGGTCTGCCTTGGGGGTGGGGGATGGACTTGTCACCATGCCCTTAGGGGCATCCATGCTGAACAAAGGGCTCATTGAAGAGTTGAACTTGTCTTCCCTTTACTGGTTCCCTGCCCTTGAGACATCATTTATTCTGTCTGGGCCATTTGTCACCTCTGTATGATGGAAACCATGCCACCCACATGCTGAGACTCATCCTGTGCCGTGTAGGCTGGATGGGCACATTTGGCATATAAGAGGTAAGAGCCTGGCTCTGATGTCAGACAGACCTGGGGGTTAAGTCCTTGGCTTTGCACCTTCTTGGCTGTGTTCTCTTGAGCAGCTCACACCTCCACTCCAGGCTTGGTTTCCTTGTCCGTAAAATGGGGACAATCTCAGTCACCTCATAAAGTTACTGTGTACACAGGGTCTGGCACAGAGTAGCCCCCACTATATGGAAAATCTGATTACTGAAATGACGTGCCCCAAGAAATGCAGAATTTAGAACCAGCCACCAACTTGTGACGGTAAGCCTTGCCTTCTGACTGCAGGTAATGGGGTGCTTGAGGCCCTTTGCCCAAACTTGCAAGGTTCTGTCCCTGACCCCCTCAGGCACCAAGCAGGGTGCCAGGGGGTCCCTCTGATCAGGTGATGGCCTCGGCCTTATGCCAGTCAGAAAGCTCATTACAAGCCCCAAACTTGGCTGCTCCCAGGACAGAGGATGCAAGCCCACAACTCTGGTCACCAGGGTCAAAGTGTCCCCCACAGCCTGCCAATATCCCAAACTAGACTAACATGGGTGGGATCTCTAAGAACACTGGACCAATGGCTCTTTCTCCAGATGTGGAAACTGAGTCCTTGAGAGGAGAAAGGGCTTGGCCAGGGCACCAAGGGAGCTGCTGGCCAAGCTGGTACCAGGGCCCCAGCTGAGCCCTGCCCAGAGGCACTGTTCTCCCCAGATGTCTTGCTCACATGCTCTTCTGCCTGTAGACCCCTCCCAATTGAACCAGCAAACCATTTCCTTAAAAACATAGCCATTCCAGGTGAAAACATCTGGGAAGCACAAATTAACCTAAACTAACTAGGTTTAGTCAAACAATGAACACAGAGACTGCAGGTTTTAACCTGAAGGCTTTCGGGAAGGTTCTATGGACACCCTCCCCCAACACAGTCCTCAGAATATTGTAGATCTGTAGGTTCTGTTGGAAAGATGGTCTATTTAGATAGAGCTTTCGTCAGATCTACACAGTGCCTCTAAGAGGGCTAAAGTGAAAAGTTCTGGGCCTTTCTGAGGAATTCCACGTATCCTATTGTGCATCCTTATTCAGAAATGCTAGAGTGTACAACCAGCCCTGGAGCTGATTTCTTTCAACAACACGGGACATGCCACACACAGAGACCTATACACAGACATACGCCCATGCTTTCCGAGGAGGGCGGGGCAGCAACAGGTCCCAGCTTCAAGGCTGTCTTTGATGGCTGTCTGCCACCATGTGGGGAGGGCCTTCTTGGTGCTCAGTGCTGACACCAAAGGCTGACACCCTCAACACACACACACACACACACACACACACATACACACACACACACAAACACAGAGGCAAAGGAATCAGGCCAGCCCCCAAGGTCTGCAGCCATTCATGGTCTCGGGCTGAGGACTCAAGATAGGTGATCAGCTCAGCAGTGATGGGGTCCCAGGGTGAGGGATGTGAGGTGACATAAGGAAGGCAAGATATACACATACAGTCACACATACATGGTCACAGCCTCACTCATGCACACAGAGACTCATGCATCACACAGATACACATCATACTCACAAAAACAGATAAACACACAGACACATGGACACGCAATATGGAGATACACTTGGATATCTCCAGACAGATGCACAGATGTTCTCAGACACACACACTCACGTCCTCGCCCACACAGGCGTGAGCGTGCTCTACACACACGCACACACGGTCCAGGCATCTAAATGCTTCCCAGGAACCCATCACTATAGATTCACCCCTCTGCCGGAAGTCAAGCGCTATTAACTAAAGGCTAGACTGGGCTCCCCAGCTGGCCCCAAGGAGAGCGAAGGGGCAGAAGGGCAGCTGAGCCCTACCTGATTCTCACCCTACTGCGTGGGGGGGGGGGAGGGGTGGGTGAGGGGAACCCACCTGCCAAGACGCCCTGGCACATGACCACAAATGGAGTAACCCACTGACCAGGGACTTTCAGGGAGGGAGTCCCCTGGCTCCCGGGGGTGGATCCAAGGACTGAGAATTGGGGGGAAGGGGAGACGGGGGGGGGGTTGTTATTTTCCCAAAGTGAACCTTTCCCCTTTTCCGAAGTCTGGTCCTCCTTCTGCAGCCCCATCCAGGCCTCCACCTCCCAATACGTCCAGTCGGCCCCCCGCCCAGGTGCTTGCCTCACCTTAGTGAGACCCACCCACCTGCTCCTCCACAAGAGGGGGTCCTACTCAGACACATCCAGGTGTGCCCCACACCTGGGGGGCCCTCCCGCTCCATCCGCCCCTGCACACAGCATCCAGAGCCCCCCCAATACCCGAGGCCCCCACCCCCAAACTCACCCGCCTCCAGTGCTGCAGGAGGTAAATACCTACCCAGGTGAGCCCCGCACCCGAGGTGGCCGCCCCCGCTGCCACGAACCACCACTCCTTTAGAGACCCTTCCCCGGGGGGCTGCGGCAGCCCCCTTCCCCAGGGTCGCGCCCTCCGCCCCGGCACCTACCTCCTTCTTGACGGTGCGCAGCAGCCTCTGTCGCGTGTCCGCCTCTGTGGGACGAGACGGGGGGGACAGCCGGTCAGCCCAGCGCTGGGGGCGGGGGCCCGGGGCTGTCCTCCCGCCGCCCCCGCGCCCCGCGCCCCGCGCCCGCTTACCCGCGGGGCCCGAGGCCATGGCCGCGCGCGCTGCGTTCCCAGTCCGGGCGGCGGCGGTGCCTGCTCGCTGGCTCGGCTGCAGCAGCCGCGGCGGGGCGGGGCCGAGCGCCCGGTGACGTCAGGCCCCACCGCGCGGCCGCCCCGCCCCGCCAGAGAGCCGCCTCTGCGCGGCCCGGCGCCGGGCGGGAGGGTCCTCTGGGGCCGGACGCACGCTCGGGTCCCGCACGGCCAGCACCCCGCCCTCCGCGGGAAGCCCTGCCCCCCACGCCCGGCGCCCCAGGTCCCTCACAACCTCTATTGGGCTGAGCAAGGAGGCATCATTTGTTTGAGGTCCGCTCTGTGCCAGGCTCGAGCCTCAGTGTTCTCATCTTTAAAATGGATATAATATGATAACATCATAGGAATGATATGAGACGTCAATGAGATAGTGAATGTAAAGCACTTAACCGAGACCTGGGAAAAAAGGCCAGCAACCGTAAAAGATAGCTGCTGTTTATTATTCTTATTATTGTTATTATTATTTTATTATTATTACTGAGAGTCTTCCAAGATATGGCCAGGCCTTGAGTGGCTCCCTTCCCCACATGCAGATCACTGGGAGAGTGGGATCCTCCTAGGACCCCAATAGGGCACCTGTCAGCCAGGACCTCCAGGGCCAGGCAGGCAATGGCTTCTTTGGGACCAACGCTTGTTCCACCAAATTCCTGACCACGGCCACCCAGACTGCAACTCGGGTCTACAAACATTTATTGAGCACCTACCCTGTGCCAGGTTACTGTGCTGCTGATATCGAAGTGAGCAAGTCAGACAAAAGCCTGCCCTTGAAGGGCTTAGGAGGTAGACAACAAAATAAGCAGATGATGTGGCATGTTGGAAGTTTCTGGAGAAAAATTAAGTAGGCAAAGGAGACAAGGAGGGCCCACACAGGTGGGGTTTGTATTTTAAAGTAGGGTGCTTGAGGGAGGTCTCACTGAGGAGGTGACATTTGAGTAAAGAAGAGAAAGAGTAGACCTTGAGGATTTCTGGAGGAAGAGCATTCTAGGCAAAGGGAACAGAAAGTGCAAAGGCTGAGATGGGAGTGTGCCACTGGGTGTGACAAACAGCTTGGAGGCCAGTGGGGCTGGAGTGGCATGAACAAGGAGGATGGTGGGAGGCCAAGGTCCTGTTAGGGCCTTGAAGTCCATGTTAAGGACTTGCATCCTGCCCTCAAGAGCCCCCCACCCCCCCAGGATTCAGCCCTCCTGTCACAAGGACTGAGGACCGCTCAGAGTGTGTCCTCTCCCTGAGGGGATTTGGAATCCCCTCTTTTCCACTTGTCAGTGTCAGTTGTCTTTGGCCCGAAGCCAGAGAAGTTCATTTTGGCTAACCTAGGGAAAAGGGAATAAACTGGAAAGATAACAGGCATTCCCAGAGTCCAGGGGAGACTGGGGAACTGGGTTGAAAGCAAGGCAGCTCCAGAAAGAGAGACCTTTGGGAATAGTCACCTGGTGAGGACAGTGTGGTTAGGGTGCCACCACTCAGGTGAAACGAGCTATAGCTGTTGGAAGCTCCTGTTCCAAGGAGGGAGCATCCCACTGGCTAGCCTGAGACACACACCTGCTCCTTGCTAGGGAAGGGGACTCTCAATCACAATCCCACTCACCCACTATCCCTAATGAGAATGTGGCGAGTCCACGGGGGGGCCCAGAATATGTGAAATAGTTGCTTGGTGGCCACCCCCACCCCCATATGTTAGAACCATAAATTGAGGACCTACTACGTGCTATTGTCTGCTTGATCTTATTGGCTCCCCACCCCTCAACACTGATTTTTTTATATCATAAGAGAAGAAAGCCAAGCCTGGAGAGGGCTTTGTCCAACTTCACACGGCAAGTGAGCCGCAGCCAGAATTATGACCTCAGGATCCAAGAGATTGATTCAGTGGTTCTTCCCCTTGACTGCACCCTTAAGTTAACGAGGGTACTTTAGAAAAGTAGGGTGCCTAAGCATCCCTCTGGGGAGCCATTTTTCAGAGCCCACGTTTCTCCCTTTCCTGCCAAGCACTAAGTCTGGGAAGTTGACCTACTCTGCGCTGGTCCTTCCTTGAAAACTTGGAGATTTTCTCCCAAGATAAAGGATTTGGTAGTTTTTGGTTTAATAGCAGCAGGAAGGTGGGCATGGATGGGATCAGGCAGGGCTCGCTGGGGTTTCTTAACAGGGTCTGCTGCAGTTGGACCACTCACCACTAGGGGCGCCATCACTTAGAATCAGCTTGGGAAGTGTTGGCACTCTTCCCAAAGCCAGAGCAGAAAAACCTTTGGGTGCCAAAGCCTTCCCCAGGGTCTGAGAATCATCTGACACTTGCTTCCCAGGCTATGCCTCATCCCACACCACTGCCCCATGGTGCAGGGGCCAGAACCAATGGGAAAGCCTCTTTCTCCTGCCTTGTCCCTTCTGTGGTCTCTATTTGAGAAAGCTCAGCAAGGTGCTCAGTACAAATTAGAAATGCTCAGAAGTCCTGCCTATTATAGAGGAACAATCATTGGAGGAGCAATTTGGAGCTGAGAGGCAATACACTGATAACTGGCAGAAGGGATGACCTCACAATTCATGATATAATAATGGTAATAATAGCTGTAATTTTTAGAGCACTTAAATGTGTCTGGCACTGTGCTATGAACTTCTCACATATTAGCTCATTTAATGCACCAAACAACCCCATGATGTAGGTTCTTCTCATTATCTGTATTTTATACTGAAACTCCCAGAGAAGCTAAACAGCTTAACCTAATGCATGTAGCTAGAACATAGAGAGGCTGGATTCAAGCCAAGGTGCTCTTAACCAACTTACTATAGAGAGAAATCCTAGTTCTCATTGTCTTGTGTGCCCCTTGCAGCATTTGCTTTTCCTTGCTGTGACGGTTAATTGTATGTGTCAACTTGATGGGGTCACGGGCTGGCCAGATATTTGGTGCAATTTTACTCTGGGTGTGTCTGTGAGGGTGTTGCTAGATGAGATTCACATATGAGTAAAGCAGATGGTCCTCCCTAGTGTGGGGAGGACTCAGCTAACCAACCGATGACCTGAATAGAACAAAGAAGGCTGAGTTAGAGGGAACTCTTCCAGCCTGACTTCGTGAGCTGAAGCATCTGTCTTTTGGGGCTTTCAGATTCAAAGAGAAATCTCTGCTTTTCTTGGGTCCCGGGCCTTCAGACTTGCAGTAGAACCAACCACACCATTAACTCTCTTGGGTCACCTGTTTGCCAGCAGCACATCTTGGGATATTTCTTTTTTTTTTTTTTTAAGATTCTATTTATTTATTTGACAAATAAGAAACATAACAAGAGAGTGAACATAAGCAGAGGGAGTGGGAGAGAGAGAAGCAGGTTTCCCGCAGAGCAGGGAGCTCCCAGGACCCTGGGATCATGACCCGAGCCAAAGGCAGATGCTCAATGACTGAGCCACCCAGGCGCCCCGTCTTCAGATATTTCAGCCTCCATAATGCGTAAGTCAATTCCTTGTAAAAATTGATAAATAAATCCAGTTGGTTCTGTTTCTCTAGAGAACACATACCGATATAGTTGACACTTCAGTATCCATTCCCCTCGCCATCTTCCTAGTGAAAATGAATTTGTCCGGGCATCCACCCTCCTCCCCTTGGCCACATGCCCCTTCCGCATCCTGCGTAGGTTCTTTTTTTTAGAGCGAGAGAGGGAGAGAGCTCGAGCCTGCTGCACAAGTGGGGGTGGGTGCTGGGTTGAGGGGCAGATTTCTTATTTTGCAAAGTACATTTCCTCATTGCAAAGTCATTGACTTAGGGTTTTCTTTTACTTGCAGTTGAAAGCGTCTTCCTGATACAATTATTCTGTGTAATGTATTCATCCATTTCCGTGAACATGAATAGGAAAAAAAAAAATGTGACCTGCTTTTCCACTCAAAAAAATGGACATCTTTCTATGTCAATAAATATAGATCCAAATCATTAATTTTCATATCTATGAAAGGATTTCACAAGTATGGATGTTTCATAATTATTATCCTCTATTATTGCATATTTATTTATTTATTTACTTTTATTTTTTAAAATATTTTATTTATTTATTTGAAGAGAGAAAGAGAGCGCAAGCACAAGCAGGGGGAGCGGCAGGACAGAGGGAGAGGAAGAAGCAGGCTCCCTGCTGAGCAGGGATCCCGATGCGGGACTCGATCCCCAGGACCCTGGGATCATGACCTGAGCCGAAGGCAGACGCTTAACCAACTGAGCCACCCAGGCGCCCTATTATTGCATATTTAGATTGATTCCATTTTTGCTATCATAAACAATATTGTAATTGGAAGGCACCCTTAATTATTTCCTTAGGCTATAATCTCAAAGGTTGGTACCAGGTTTTAAATTTTAACAGGTAAGGGTTAGAATACATAATGATGCAGCAAAGCATTTTCTGGCTAGTTAGGGACTAGGACATTGTGAATGGCTCTGGTGGGTAGCAGGTCGCTGGAAGAGACGATCTGACCATGATAAATTTCTAAAATTGAGGTAAAAAAAAAAACTCATTTCCTCCTATAGATAGATAATAACTGCTAATCTCAACTTTGTCCTGCTTGATTTTCCTTAAAGAAGGCTGGATTTTTTTCCTGATTTTTCCAAGGCAAGTTTCATTCATTCATTCAGTCAGTCAGTCAGTCAGTCATTCATTCAACAAGTTTTTATTGAGAGTGCACTGTGTGTCCACATTGGGGATATGGTGTGGATAAGCCATATTGTAACCGAACTAACAGGAGTCCACTCCTTGGTGAGTCACAGATAGAAACTACACCAGCTAGGGACTCCTGGGTGGCTTAGTCGGTTAAGCATTTGTCTTAGGCTCAGGTCATGATCCCAGGGTCCTGGGATGAAGTCACATCAGGTTCCTTGCTCAGGGGGGAGCCTGCATTTCCCTCTGCCTGCCTCTACCTCTGCTTGTGCTCTCTTTCTCTGACAAATAAATAAATTAAAAATCTTAAAAAAAAAAAAAAGAAACTACACCAGGTAAAGATGTCCCACAAAGGATACTTTATTTGCAGCAAATAAGTTGATCACAGGGAATAACTTCCAAAGCCGTGATTCCCTGAGCCATGGTGAATGGATTCCTTTTATTTAGGGTGAGGATGAATATTTAGAAAGGGGAGATTGTCACACATGCTCCTTAAGGAAACATGCCTATACATACATTGCATGTTATGTTAATGAGGTTTGTGCTCCTCCTTGGGTGGAGACTTTCATATTATAATGATATAAAGGTAACTGCCCATCACTCCGTGGGTCATTCCATGGTCCATCTATGCAGGCATGAGTTGGGGGTTAAGCTCAAACTGGTCTGGGTGGTCTGGGCTGCCAGAGCTCTTCATCCAGGAAGTTGTTATTGCTTGAGAGGTAGTTTTGGTTTTCCATCATGGGATGTTACGCCCCTTGGGTTTTTTGTCTGAGTTAAGAGATAAACTGGAAAGAAGAGCGTAAGGAAAGCTGTAGGACAAAGGTCAGTGGGTACAAGCAGGTGAGTAAAGTTAGGTCTTGGAGTCTAGCTGGTGACAATATGATGTTCTTTTTTCATGGAACTCATATTTGAGCTGGGGAGAGACAGACAATAAGCAAGTAATCAAATCCATAAAATAACAGATTGTGATCAACGCTGTGAAACATGTGAACTGGATGGCATGACACTGGGGACCTTGGGGTTGGGGAGATCAGGAGGAATCAGTCAGGCTTGTGGGAGAGTGTTTAAGGAGTGACAGCACAGCTGAGACATGAGTGGGGATGACAGTAGCCAGGCCAAGAGTTGGAGGAAAATCATTCCAGGTGCATGGAAAAGTAGGCGCAAAGGCCCTGGGGTGGGGTTGAGTGTGCCTAAACAAAGAAGAGAAAGGATGCAGTGGAGTCTGAAACCCAGTGAGTACTCAGGGCTCCTCCAGTCCATAACTCCCTAGAGGAAACCAGGAGACTCTGACACTTTGATCCCACCTCTGTCCATCAGTAAACTTTTTTTTTTTAGGATTTTTATTTATTTATTTGACAGAGAGAGAGCACAAACAGGGTGAGCAGGAGGGGGAGAAGCAGGCTTCCCGCTGAGCAGGGAGCCTGACGCGGGGCTTGATCCCATGACCCTGGGATCAGGACCTGAGCCGAAGGCAGACGCTCAACCGACTGAGCCACCCAGGTGCCCCAGCAAGCTTTTTTTTTTTTTTTTTTTTAATGGTGATTACATTCACCATTTTAACCATTTTATTTATTTTTTTTTAAAGATTTACTTATTTATGAGAGAGAGAGAGAGAGCGGGGGGAGGGCAGAGGGAGGGAAAATCTCAAGCAGACTCCCTGCTGAGCATGGAGCCCCACCATGGGGCTGGGTCCCAGGACCCCAAGATCATGACTGGAGCTGAAACCAAGAGCCAGATGCTCAACTGACTGGAGCCACCCAGGCACCCCTCCCTACCATTTAAACCATTTCATTTTATTGTTTTTTAAGATTTATTTATTTATTTGAGAGAGAGAGAGAACTAGCAGGGGGAGGGGCATTGGAAGAGAGAGGAAGCAGACTCCCCACTGAGCATGGAGCCTAAAAGGACACAGGGCTTGATCCTAGAAAGCTGGGATCATGATCTGAGCCAAAACCAAGCATTGGGTGCTTAATCGACTGAGCCACTCAGGCACCCCTACCGTTTTAACCATTTTAAAATGGACAATTCAGTGGCATTTAGTACATTTGCAATGTTGTGAAACAATCACTTTTATCTAGTTCCAGAACATTTCTTCCACCTCAAAAGGAAACCTTGTGTTCATTAAGCAGTCACTCCCCATTCTCCCGTCCCTGCAGCCCTTGGCAACCACTAATCTGATTTCTGTCTCTATGACTTTGCCTAATCAGGACATTTCATGTAAATGGAATGATACCACATAAAGCCTTTGTGTCTAGCTTCTTTCACATAATACTATTTTTGAGACTCATTCATGTCATAGCAAGGGTCTGTACTTCATTCCTTTTTATGGCTTTTTACAATATTCCATTGTACTGATAGAACACATTTTGTTTTTCCATTCATCATTGATGGACATTTAGCTTGTTTCCACCTTTTGGCTATTGTGAATAGTGCTGCTATGAACATTTGTGTGCATATTTTTGTGTGGGCATATGTAATTTTATTTAACTTGGGTATATACCTAGGAGTGTAATTGCTGAGTGCTAAAGACTGGATGTTTATGTCCCCCCAAATTCATATATTGATATCTAATCCCCAATGTATTTGGAGGTGTATTGGAGGTGTATTTGGAGGTGGTGTTTTTAGGAGGCTATTAGGTCAGGAGAATGGTGTCCTTGTGAATGGGATTAGTGCCCTTATGGAAGAGAGCCCAGAGAGTTCTCTTGCCCCTTCCACCATGAGGGGACACAATAGGAAGATCGCTGTCTATGAATCAGGAAGTGGGCTCTCACCAGACCCCAAATCTGCCAATGCCTTGATCTTGGACTTCCCAGCCTCCAGACTGTGAGAAATAAATTTCTGTTATTTATAAACCACCCAGCTGATGGTACTTTGTTATAGCTGCCTGCATGGACTAAGTCACAGCTCATAGGGTAATTCTACATTTAACATTTTGAGGAGCCTTCGAATTATTTTCCATAGTGACTGCCCCATGTTGCATTCCTACCAGCAATGCATAAAGACTTCAATTTCTCCACATCCTTGCCTAAACTTATTTTCCTTTTTTTAAATTATAGTCATCCTGGTGGGTGTGAAGTGGTATCTCACTGTGGTTTTGATTTGCATTTCCTTAATGACTAATATGTTGAGCATTTTTTCATATGCTTGTGAGCCATTTGTATAACTTCTTTGGAGAAGTTCTGTTCAAGTCTTTGCTCATTTTTAAGTTGGATTGCCTTTTTGTCGGTGAGTTATACAAATTCTGTATGTATTCTGGATACTAGACTCTCATTACATATATAATTTGCAAATATTTTCTCTTACTCCATGGGTTGCCTTTTCTCTTTCTTGATAGTGACTTACTGAGATAGTGCACAAAAGTTTTAGAATTTTATGATGTCCTATTTATCTTTTTTTCTCTTGTTGCTTGTGGTTTTGGTGTCATATCCAAGAAACCATGTCCAAACCCAAGATCATGACTATTCACTCCTATGTTTTCTTCTAAGATTTTTATAGTTACAGATTTTATATTTGGGTCTCTAATCCATTTTAAGTTGATTTTTGTATATGGTATGAGGTAGGGGTCCAACTTAATTTCATGTGGATATCCAGTTGTCCCGGCACAATTTGTTGAAGAGACTATTGTTTCCCCATTGAATGGTCTTGGCAGCCTCTTGAAAACCAATTGATCAGGGCACCTGGGTGGTTCAGTCTGTTAAGCATCTGCCTTCGACTCAGGTCATGATCCTGGGGTCCTGGGATCGAGCCCTGCATCAGGCTCCCTGCTCAGTGGGGAGTCTACTTCTCCCTCTGCCCCTCCCCGACTCATTCTCTCTCTCTCTTTCTCAAATAAATAAATAAAATCTTAAAAAAAAAAAAGAAAACCAATTGATCATAGTTTTATGGGTTTATTTCTGGAGTCTCGTTTTATTCAGTTGATCTAATTGTTGTTCTTAGTCCAGTATCACAATTTTGATTACTGTAAGGAAGCATGAATCTTCTAATTTCATTCTTCTTTTTCAAGATGGTTTTGGCCATTTGGGGAATCTCGATATTCCATATGAATTTTAGGATCAGTTTTTCCATTTCTGCAAAAATAGCTTTAAAGATTTTTATAGGAATTGCATTGAATTTGTAGGTAGTTTGGGACAGTATTGTCATCTTAACAATGTTACATCTTCCAATCCATGAACACAAGATACCTTTCCATTTATTTGTATCTTCTTTAATTTGTTTCAGTGACATTTTGTCGTTTTTAGCAGATAAGTCTTACACCTCCTTGGTCAAGTTTATTCTAAGTTACTTTATTCTTGTTGCTGCTATTGTAAATGGAATTGTTTTCTTAATTTTCTTTTCAAATTGCTCATTGTTAGTGTATGGAAATGCGACTAATTTTTGTCAATTCTTTTTTTTTTTTTAAGTAATCTCTACACCCAACGTGGGGTTCGAATTCACAACCCAGAGATCAAGAGTCACACGCTCTACCGACTAAGCCAGCCAGGCACCCCAGAAATACTACTGATTTTTGTCTGTTGATCTTATATCCTGAAGCTTTGTTAAATATGTTTATTAATTAGCTGTAATAGTTTGTGTGTGTGTATATTCTTTAGGATTTTCTCTATGTAAGACCGTGTCTTCACAAATAGAGATAAATATTGCCTAATGGGTGTGGCTAAAACTTCCAGTGCAGTGTTAAATAGAATTGGTGAAAGTGGGCATCCTTGTCTTGTTCTTGATCTTAAGGGAAAGCTTTCAATCCTACACCATTGAGTATGATTCTGCAAGCCTTGGGGGTCTTGAACCCGTCCACTCTTCGACTCCCTGTTCCTACTCCTTGCACTCGCTAGCCTATACTATCACCACTTGCTTGGACCACCGCAACCACCTTCTAAAGTGAGTTTCCACTCTTAACCTCCATCCTGAAACCCGTTCAATCAGTTCTTGCATGTGTCGATCTTTTTCCTCTCTCTCTGGAGTTCAGAGGATCAGCCCCATCCTGGCCTCCCCTTCCCGCCTTGCTTCTTTCATAGCCCTTATCCCGATTTTGCTCTATATTTTTATTCATACTTTTATAAAGTTTATTTCTGTGGCTAGACTATCGATCAGTTCCGTGTCTGCCAGTTCGACACAGCAGCTTTTTCTAGCTTGTGAGGTAAGCGTTACAATCGGTGTGTTTCCTATTCTGCACACAAGGAAACTGAGGTCCATGACGTGGAGTAATAGGCTCAAGGACCGACCGCTCTGAAGTGGCAAACCCAGGGGGGACACGAAAGCAGGAGGAAGAACACACGAGGCGCTCAGAGGTGACAAGCAGCGTGATGCATTTGAGGGGACTGCATGTTGTTCAGTAAAGACTCGAATATTGGGGTGTGGGATGTTAGGGTGCCTTAGGGAGAAGTGGGGTCCACTAAGAAAGGCAGCACCACGTAAGAAAGGCTAAGACCACAGTCCCTGGTCAGACATACACATAATTGAACTTCAACCCTGCTACTTACTAGCTGTGCAACCTTCATCACAACCCTTAACCTTCCTGAACTTTAGTTTGCTCGTCTATAAAATGGGGGCAGTAATTATCAATCTAAGCTGGTCGTGAGTACGAGGTGGGCACCAGGTGCTCGGTGCTTTTCCTGACACTTAGAAGACGCTCGGAAAATAAATGGCCTCTGGTTTGCAGACTTCAAAATCTGATTGGCTGAGGTCAGCCAATCAAGCGAGGTTGTTTGAGGTCACGTGACCATGCCTGCTCCAATCAGCTGCAGTCACAGGCCTGAAGTTATTTGCTTGCTGCGGCCATCGTTGCTGAAAGGATTGGTGAAGGCCAGCAGAATAAGGGGTGCGGAGCCCTCGGTGTGTGCTTATGGGGGAGGCCTAGAGAAGCCGGGAGGCAAACGTGTTTCTTCCGGTGGACCTGTGGGAGCTTCAGGGTGTCCCAGCTGACGTGGTCCTGGCTTCTGTTCCATAGCCATTGCCCTCTGAACATCCTTCCTTACCGTCCACGCCTCAGCTTTTGCATCTGCAAAATGGGAGAGGTGTTAATTCTGCTTACCTGTCTTCCAGCGCACCTGTGAGGATGAGCATCCAACGACATCGTGTTTACGGAGACTCCTGGTGTAAATGCCATGTAAATATATAGGATCATTCATTTACCGAAGAAGTGATCAAACTGTTCTAGTGAGCTGCTAAAGGAGATCTTAATCAAGGCTCTTGGGACAGAGAAGTCACTCACTCTGAGTCACTTAAGTCGATGGATACGTATGGGGGGGGGGGATATGACAGAAAAAAAGCAGGTCAGACAGCATCGTGCCTCTTCTGTCTGGGCTGCATGAGGGCTGTTGATTTTGTCTCCGGCTCTGTGTAACTTTTTTTCCTCTTTGCCGGTGGGTGTCTCTCCCTTGGCTAGTGTATGGGAGGGAGACTTACTTTTAATTGCAAACCCTTTTCGGTAGTGTGCTTTTTTAAAAAAATATTATGAACATACGTGACCTTTTCACAAAATATAAAATAATAACGATAACGATACAGATTATGGGTCGGGGGTCTCAGCGGGCGTTGAAAGTACTGGCCCGTGTTGCGGATCTTGTCTCCTTGTGAAACAGCTCTTTCTCCAGGGAACCCTGGTTTCTTATTTTGGAAAGTGATTTTAGAAACCAAGATCTGGGCGCGAGGTGGGGTGGTTTCTCCTGGGGTGTTGCTGCCTCTAGGTCCTGTCTGCTGGCGGAGGCAGGAAATAAGTGTGTGTGTGTGGCTGGGTGTGTGCGTGAACCTACTTATCTTCATTAAGCTAAACATGAGTTCACACTGGTATCTCTAATCCGTCCCCACGTGGGTCATTCCAGCCTCCTCCCTTTGCTTTGCTCGAACCCCAGCCCTGAAGAACCTGGCTCCACCCTTCTGCCATACCTGTACTTAACACAAGGGGACACTCTCTCCCCACTTGATGTATACAGCCAGGACACCCTTGGTGAGTTATGTGGAGGAGAAATGGTGGGAGGCGTGGGTCTGTAGGAGCAGCACCCTTGGCTCCCCGAGGGACTGTTCCCAGAGCTACGCTGGACTCCTGAGCGTCTCCCCCGATGCTTGACCAAGCACCCGGCGAGGAACACACACCTGAACTTGAGGAAACAGACCGTGGGGGGCGGGGGGGGGGGGCAGAGGAAGGAAACCTTTTCTATATGAGGTCAAGCAAGGCAGAGGTTTAGGGAGACTCGTGCCCTCTTTACAATGATGCGAGAACAAGAATGCTGTCCCTCCTGCCCTCCAGCCAGGGTGGCCTCCGGTGACAACCAGGAAATGATGCTCTGACTGGGTTCCCGCAGGCGTGAGGGTCGGGGCAGGATAGGCCAGGGTGACAAGATGGACAGGTCGCTCTCCTGGCTCCACGGTGGAATTCACACTGCAAAGGGCACACTTCCATCTGGCCTCATCTGATTCCTCCTCCTGCCTCACGCTCCCTCAGAGGTCTTGGGTCTCCAGTTTCCAGGAGGAATGCAGACATGAGAGGTAAGTTTGTGCTAGGAACCTAGACAAAGCCGAAACAAGGTCCGGGATGCGGGAAGCTGGACACCGGCTACCTTGCAAGCCAGCTGCGCTTTCAGGTCAGCTTTGGCTTCCCAGCAAAATCCCCAGGGTTGTGGGTCTAGAACCAGAGGGAAAGTGAGCTGCTTGATGGACAGTTCTGCGTCCAGCCTACGCCCCAGGCAGGTGATGGGGGCACCCCGGTGGCGGGGATGCTCCTCACTGTGCTCACTGCGGAGGCAGGGCTGCTAGGCTAGAGGCAAGGGTGCACATGCGTCTAAGCTCAGCCTTGCTTTGGGTGGCGCTGGGTCCTCTACTTGCCTCCTCGGCCTGGATGGGCCTCCGGGATTTGACTTAAGGTAGGGCTGTAGTGCCTCCAAACACTGCGCTGTCCTTTTTTTTTTTTTAAGATTTTATTTATTTGACAGAGAGATAGAGATAGCGCAAGTAGGCAGAGCGGCAGGCAGAGGGAGAAGGAGAAGCAGGCTTCCCGCGGAGCAGGGAGCCCGATGCGGGACTCGATCCCAGGACCCAGGAATCATGACCCGAGCCGAAGGCAGATGCTTCACTGACTGAGCCCCCCGGGCACCCCAACACTGGGTTATTCTTAATAAATGCTGGGTTCCGTGCTTGCCATGGGGGTGCTCTGGCGAGAGGGGCCCGGGTGTTCAGACCCAAGCCTCCCCCGTAGCTGTGTGTGGTGCTCAGGGCCCTACTCGTCTCTGCTGTAATGCCAAGTGCTCCAAAGGTAGAGCTCACAGACAAAACGAAAATCACCCCAAAAACAACAGCCTCCTCTCCAAGGGGCCCACATTGGTGACATCTGGTGTACCTCCCCCAATGACTTATTTGTAGGCGAGGGTCCCCTTCTCTCCACCATTATCCCACCAGGGAGACGAAGTCCTTAAGAATTCTGGACCTGGAAGGGTTCTCTCAACAACTGGATTTAGAAAGGCAAAGGACAGTTTGGGGGAAGACACAGTGTCCCGAAAAGATCTCAGTGTGAGTTTTGGAGGCTTAAAGAGGTGACCCTATGAAATCAGGAAAACAAACAGTAAAGAAATTAAACTCAGTGAACAGTTACTTCTGGGAAGATGGACTTCCGGTTGCACGGATGGGCGGGGTACACAAGTGTGTTTACAGCTATTTGAAGGAAGAATCCCATAGTGATATTGTGGAGCTCGCAAATATACACCTATGGGATTAATTTTTTAAATGTCCTAAAGCCACACAAATGCCTCACTGCTGTTTGTCAGAACTCCTGGACTCAAAAAGGCCTATCTTTCTTTCCACATAGATGGAAGATAAAGTGCCGGGCCCTGGAAAACTGGTTTAAAAGATTTTAAAAACTCCTTTGTAGGTGATAAAAAATAAATAAATAAAACAACAAAAACTGATATTAGAGATACCTGTAAAGCATTTGAGTAAAAAGAATCATTTTCTAAGTGTGAAAGTGGAAAACAGCAATACTTATATGTTACACGACATGTAATATAAATATATCATTGCATCTAAACTAATAAATATCATAAGTACACATTTGATCTCCCTAAAAGTTTGTATTATTAAGACGAGCCCAAAATCTTTATTCTCTCACTGGGAAAATATTTTTTATTACAGCATTGGAAACTTGACTTAGATTTGGGTTCAGCTTACATTTGGGCATTAAGAAAAAATCTGGAGTATCTGGTACCTATGCTCTCATAATCTACTTTTTTTTAACTCAACGTCTTTTAAATATACTACTATTTATGTCCACCGATGTCCTTAAAATGGACTGGAAGTGGTAACTGTCACAGAGGAATTTCCATGAATACACGGATGCTCTTCCCCGGAAAAGGGGGGCTCTTTGCTTCTCTCACTGATGATGTTCTTGAAGATGCAGGACTTGCTTCCGCTTCTGGAATGCTCCCCGTGTGCCTGTGCATGCACTTCATGCTTTCCACAACTTCTCTCATTCACCCCTCACAACCCAGGGAGGTGGTCTGCGGGCGTCCCTGCTCTTGGCTGCAGACAAGGACAGGGGAGAAGGCTGCTTTGCTCTGGATTCTTGGGCAGAAGGAGGAGGAGGGAGGGCTGTGGGCAGGGGTGTGAGGGGAAGCAGGAGGATGGGGCAAGGAGAAGGGACAGTGTGGTGAGCGTCCCTGCAGAGGCCAGCAGAGCCAGAAGCCCGAGGACCTGGGGTCAGAGGGACGCAGTGCCCGGCTGCTGACGAGTGGCCCAGAGCCATGGAGACGGCCTGGCTGTGCCCTGCACAGAGCCCTCCTCCGCCCTGGCGTCCCGAGTGCTGGGGACTTGGGGACAGCGCAGGCGGCGCACTGGGATGCAGCGCACATGGGGCAGAACATGAGAGACCCGGAGACCCGGCCCTCACGGGCACCGGGGGGTGGGGGGGCGCTCCTCCATCCGCCCTCCTGGCTCAGGCATGCGGGGTCCTGGGTCCTGTTCAGGGCACCTTGTCTGACCTCCCCTGCTGAGGACACCAGCACAGGCCGGTCACTTCCCTGGCTTCTCTGCCAACCTTTGTCCCAGCCTTTAAAACTTTCTCTCCCAGATGTCTTGTGACACTGTCCCTTTTCCTTCCCTTCCACCAGATGCAGCTGCGCGGCCACTGACGACAACCCGCTTTCCTGATTCCGAGGTCCCGGGTGGACGAGGCAGAGAGGGCATCCGCTGAGCCCTCCCGGTTCTCCAGAAGGCGAGTGGAGATCCGAGGGTTTGCCTGGGCTCTTTGACGTTATGGAGACAGTTTTGACTCCAATAGCCGTGGCCTGATGAGCATTCAGTGTGTGTTGGGTTCTTTTCACCGATTAGCTGCTGCTGACTCTTCTGTTTTTTTAAAACAGATTTTATTTATTTATTTATTTACTTGAGAGAGAGAGAAGAGCGCAGGCACACATGGAAGCTGGGGAGGTGCGGAGGAGCAGAGGGGGATGGGGAGGGAGGGGGAGAGAATTTCCAGCAGAGTTCTCGCTGAGCATGGAGCCCGATGCGGGGCTCAATTTCACGACCCTGAGATCATGACCTGAGCTGAAACCAAGAGTCCGACACTCAACCAATTGGACCACCCAGGTGCCCCTTCACCAATTAGCTTCTTCACCGGCCCCAGGCCCCTTTAAGTGAGTTCTCACCCTACATACCAGGAAATTGAGTCTCAGAGAGATGATGTGACCTGCCCAGAGTCACACAGCACATAAGTGGACAAGCTGTGATTCCAATTGAGGTTCCCAGATTCCAAATGCCAAAAACTTAACCACTATCCTGTCCCATTGCCTAAGGCTGTTGCTAATTATTGAATGTCTACTATGTGCTGGACACCAGCCAAAGCTTGGAGAATACAGAGATGAATAAGACAGACTCACTCTATGGATAGTTTGTCCTGTGTCCACTCTCCTGGGAACCTTGTCCCCATGTGTCCCCAGCATCTAGCACAGAGCTTGCACAGAGTAAGGCCTCAGTTAGTATGGAATAAGTGAACTGCTGTTGGTTATACAAGCACTTACATCACAAGACTTTTTGTGGTCCATCCCAGAGAAAGTGGAGGACAGAGGATGTCCTGTGACCTCACATTTGTCCCATCCAGGCATCTGTTTGGGTCCTCATCTTTGGGTCTGTTGGCTCAACCACACTGGGCCATCCCAAAGGTTCCTTCTAGTCCCGGAGTACCGCTGTCTGTAAGCCGGTGGTTTAGGATGATCTTTCCAGTGGCTTCTTCATTTTCTCCATGTTCCTTGGTTTCTTTGGAGCCTTAAACACTGTAGAGAATATGTATGGTGAGTTCTCTAGATGCTTTCCCCTGAAAAACACATTTAAGCCTTATATTTTGCATCCAGTTTCAGGAGCTTCCTAGACCCTAAGTTAAGAGTCTCTGTTACAGAGGATTCTTAAAAACCACAGACATCCCAAACCAACAGAATCACATCTCAAACGGCACAATTTATTCACTCAGCAAATTCTTACAAATTCCTGCCATATGCTGTGTGTCACGCCGGGTCCTGGGGACCACAGGGAACAGCTGCCGCATTCAGGTGGGTCAGGAGGCAGCTTGTCCAGTCAGCGGCCTCTGGACTCGCAGGCCACACCTGCAGAGTGGGCTCCGGAGGCTTCTGTAGATTCTCACCTCTCTGTGGTGCCTGGACTTTCCTCCCTCCTGGCCCCTCTCATTAGAGCCCTCTAGAACAGGCTTATCCAAGATAAGCATGGATGATTCTGAATCTTCTCTGATGGGTAGCCATGTTCTCTAGTGCTTCTGCTCCAGAGTATAATCCCACAGGTGTGCAAACTCAGCTGCTCTTAGTGTCACAAGGTCAAAGCCACCCTCACCCTAACTTCCTCAACAAAATGTGAGAAACATTCTCCTCTCCTTTTTGTTGCTAATAATAATAATGACAACAACCAATAATAACCAAAGATTTAGCCATTCATCAGGCACATATGTATCGAGCACTTTGGGGGCACCTGGGAATGTGGGGTGAACAAGATGGCGTCTTTGGCTGAGGCGTGCGGGCGGGTGCCAATCCACATTTCACAGGGTCTGAAACTTCCCCAGTTTTGTGGACCGCTTTAAGGAAAAAATAAAAACTGCAAGAACAAATTTTGGTTCAAAGGTGACAACCTGCAGAGTTAAGAAAACTTCAAAATATTGATGGCATCACAAACCCCAGAAAATAACGTTTTCGTGTATTGCCTGCCATCCGTATACCACTTGGTCTTGGTTTATTTATTTACGTATTTTGCTGGCACGGTCTTTGATTGCTTCTCCATAGGACAATGCTTTTTATTTTTCTTTTTAAAAATATTTTATTTATTTATTTGGAAGAGAGAGAGAGAGAGTGCGCAGGGGGAGGGGAAGAGGGGAGAGAGGGAAAAGCAGACTCCCTGCTGAATGGGGAGCCGGACAGGGGGCTGGGGTGGGTGGGTGGGGGAGCTCGATCCCACACCCCTGAGATATGACCTGAGCCAAAATCAAGAGTTGGACACTTAACCTACTCCACCACCCGGGTGCCCTGGGAGAGTGCTTTTTCTAGTATGTTTTGTAGAACAAGTAAAATAAATTTCAGTCTTTCCTCTAGCGTGGAAGATAGAAATTTGTTCTTTCTTGGTAATAGTTTAGAAAATGATGTGTCATGTGTCATCAGTTGTGACACCATCTAAATTTTTGAGATTGCTGTCAAATGTGGGAAAGACTTTACTGAGCTTCTATCAGCATGTGATAATGTCCATAATCGGCATTTTGAGTTTTCTTTGTTAACTGATTAAATTTTAACACTCTTTGAAGTAAGGACACTCATTAACTAATTTGTCACCAATGTAAATTCATAAAGAGTTTTCTATTATCTTTCTTGTGAAATCAGTCAGAAACTTCTTGTATTCTTCAAGATGTTAAGATTTACCCCTCTTTCTAAATTCAGTTATCAAATAATCTTAGAACCCAATCTTTGATTCTATTTGCAATTTATCTCTTCTTCTTCATGAATGATTGCTTTTGATATGATACAAAAACTTTTTGTTATAATTCTCGTTGTTTGGTGCATTTATAACTATATATGTTGCATTATTGAGCGTATTCCAGCATAATTCTCTTGGCTCTACAATAACCTGAATGTCCTAACTGAGCACTCCAGCTTGTTCATTACAGGAAATGGTCCTCAATCTTGCACATTTAGCGCCTGAAAGTTGGGGGGAAAAGGTGTTGGACAGGAAATGTTTCCTTCTGGTGATTAAGGACACCCACACCCACACACAAAGCCACTACATATCCATTTTCTCCATCATTTCCTAAAAGGAAGACCATCTTAACTCATAAAGAGTGGGAAGGATGTGACTTCAGAAAAAAATAATCATAGCCCTTCCCAGGCAGGGACAGTTGGTAACTTCTGCCACTGGCTTATGGATTTGAGTCTTGTGTCCATTACCTCCTCGCTGTGTGACCTTGGGTAGGCCACCTGGCCTCTCTGCCTCCTTCTCAGGGTGGTTGGGAGGATTAAGTGATCTAACCCACGGAAAGCCCCCCCGCTCAGCCGGCTCCAGGAGCTCCAGAGGCTGGGAGAGTGATCTTTGTCGTTATTCACGAGGCAACAGCGCCACCCAGTGGCTCTTCATCCCGCCTGCAGACAAGCCGCCTCTGCGCAGCAATAATGAGGCTTGGCGGTGGGCGGTGGGTGGGCACCTTGTGCGGGGGGCGGAGGGCAGGGGGCAAGGCTGAGGCAGAAGCAGGGAGAAAAGCCACAAATATTCATGGAATCATGAATGAAGTTGGAGTCTCACCTGACACTATATGCAAAAATTAATTCAAACTTGGTCAAATATCAAAACATAAGGCAAAACCCATAAAACTCTTAGAAGAAAACAGAGCAAAAGTTTCATGACGCTGGATTTGGCAATGATTTCTTGGATATGACAACAAAAGCACAGGCAACAGAATAAAAATAGATAAATGGACTCCATCAAAATTTAAAATTTATATCCATCACAGGACACAATCAACAGAGTGAAAAAGGCAGCCTGTGGAATGGGAGAAAATATTTGCAAATCATTGATAAGGAGTTAATATCCAGGATATACAAAGAACTCTTACAACTCAAGAACAAAACATAAATGACAAAATTCAAAAATGGGCAAAAGACTTGAATAGACATCCCTCTAAAAACGATATACAAATGGCCAACAAACACATGAAAAATGTTCAACATTATTTTATTATTTTTTAAAGTTATACATTTTTTAAAAGACTTTATTTATTTGAGAGAGTGCAAGAGAGAGCAGGAGTGGTTGGGGGGGGGGAGAGGGAGAAGCAGGCTCCCTGCTGAGCAGGGAGCTCCATGTGGGGCTTGAGCCCAGGACCCTGGGATCATGACCTGAGCTGAAGGACCCTTAACTGCTTAACCGACTGAGCCACCCAGGGGCCCCGAAGATGCTCAACATTATTAATCATTAGAGAAATGCAAATCAAAACCACAGTGGATGCCACTTCACATGCATTAGGATGGTTACCATCCAAGAAACAAACAAATGTTGGCGAGAATGTGGAGGAAGTGGGACCTCCGTGCACTGTTGGTGGGAGTGTGAAATGCTGCAGCCTCTATGGAAAACGGTGGGGTGGTTACTAGAATTACAAATAGAATTGCCACATAATCCAGGAACTCTGCTTCTGTGTATATACCCAAAAGAATTGAAAGAAGGGTCTTTTTTTTTTTTTAAAGATTTTATTTATTTATTTGAGAGAGAGAGCACATGAGAGAGGGGAGGGTCAGAGGGAGAAGCAGACTCCCTGCCGTGCAGGGAGCCCGATGCGGGACCCGATCCAGGGACTCCAGGATCATGACCTGAGCCAAAGGCAGCCACTTCATCAACTGAGCCAGCCAGGCGCCCCGAAAGAAGGGTCTTGAAGAGATATTTGTACACCCATATTCATAGCACTATTATTCACTGTAAGCCAATATATGGAAGCCATCTAAATGTCCATCAACAGATGAGTAATGGATAAAGAAAATGTGGTCTGTACATACAGTGGAATAATATTCAGCCTTAAAATGGAAAGAAATCCTGTCACAGGTCACAACCCGGATAAACCTTGCGGACATTATGTAAGTGAAAATAAGCCAGTCACAAAAGTACAAATATTGTATGAGGGCACTTATATGAGGCACCTAGGGTAGCCAAATTCACAGGGAGAGAAAATAGAATGATGGTTGCCAGAGGCAGTTTTGCAAGATGAAGGGAGTTTTGGAGATTGGACACACAACAGTGTGACTGTATTTAACACTACTGAACTGTACAGTTAAAAAGGATTAAGATGGGTTGCTGGAGTGGGGGGTGGGGTGGGAGGGATGGGGTGACTGGGTGATGGACACTGGGGAGGGTATGTGTTCTGGTAAGCGCTGTGAATTGTGCAAGACTGTTGAATCTCAGATCTATACCTCTGAAACAAATAATGCAATATATGTTAAGAAAGAAAAAAAGAAGAAGAAGAATGTAGCAGGAGGGGAAGAATGAAGGGGGGGAAATCGGAGGGGGAGAAGAACCATGAGAGACGATGGACTCTGAAAAACAAACTGAGGGTTCTAGAGGGGAGGGGGGTGGGAGGATGGGTTAGCCTGGTGATGGGTATTGAGGAGGGCACGTTCTGCATGGAGCACTGGGTGTTATGCACAAACAATGAATCATGGAACACTATATCTAAAACTAATGATGTAATGTATGGGGATTAACATAACAATAAAAAAATTTTAAAAAAAGGATTAAGACGGTAAATTTTATGTTATGTGTATTTTAGCACAATTTAAAAAAATTAAAGTGTCAGTACCACAAAAGACAACACAAAGCTAAAAGTCAAGACACAGACTTTAAGAAAAAACATTTGCAACTCATATGCAAATAAGCATACAGACTATATAAAGAATATTTTTCTATAAAGAGAAAATGGTGGGGCACCTGGGTGACTCAGTTGTTTAAACATCTGACTCTTGATTTTGGCTCAGATCATGATCTCAGGGTCATGAGATCCAGTCCCGTGTCGAGCCCCATGTTGGGCTCCATGCTCAGCAGGGCGTCTGCTTGGGCTTCTCTCTCTCCCTCTCCCTCTGCTCCTCCCCCCTCTCTAATAAATAAATAGAAAATGGTAGAAGATCAAGAAAGGGACAGGATAATAAAACAAATGATTAATAAATCTATGCAAATATACATAATCTCACCAATCATTTGAGAAAAAGGAGTTAAAAAGAAAAATTATTTCTCAATCACCAATTTGACTAATTATGATTGATAATATTCTCTGTAATTAAGGATGTGGGTGAATAGGAACTCTCATATACTGATAGTGATGATATAAATCAGACTTCTCTTTTGGAACACAAATCTTTCATTTTTACCAAAATATTAAATACCCATACTATTTCCCTAGTATTCTATTTCTAGGACCAATCATTAAAGAAAAAAAATCTAGCTCATGTAACAACTGATGAATATACAGGTATGTCCCATTCAGTATTATTATAATAGCAAATAATCGATACCAATGTGAATGCTCCTCAGTGGATAAAGTATGATAAACCATCCTATGGAATAATGGTACAACTATTTATAAAAATGATCCGTGTGTTTCGTGTAAAGTCTGGCCATGAGACAACACATAAAACCAGGTTGCCTTATTTAAATATATGTGTATGTTCATTTATAACTGGGATTTCTAGTGTGCACATACTCACCTATTAGAAATATTTTTATTTTCCAAAGCTTTGAAATCAAAGATGATCACTGTTTTATAGATGAGGTGGTTACTAGGTGAGGCAGAGCTGAGAGAGGCAATTCCTTCCAAATGGAAATCTCTGGAAACTGCAGAAAACAAGTGCAAAGTAGGGTAACCTTTATGGAGAACAGGGAATCAAACAAAGAATTTAGACCAAAGCTCTTTGCACACCGACTTGACTCCATTCCACTGACTTTCTAAATCGTACACTCTTTACTGACACAGAGAAACAAAGGCAAAAATTCTAGTCTGTGGTCACCTCATTAGACAAAATGGCCAGCTACTCATCTCCCTGTTGCAATACAAAAGCAAAACAAAACAAAAACAACAATAACAACAACAAACCCCCCCCAAACCCAACAACAACAAAAGAAACTATGAAAACAAAAATCTATAAAATTATGTTTCATTTAATAAATATTCTCAGAATCTCAGATAAGAGTTTAGGCCAAACAGACATGGATGAAGGCAGGCCCTGCCAGGAGGAAGATGACCTTGATGTTCACTGTGGTCCCTACACAAGGGCTTCTCAGATGTGTCCATTAGTTTCCTCTTGGGCTGCTTCCTCCTCTTTGCTCAGCCTGGGGTCTTTCTTTTGCAAACTGCAGAATAAGTCATAAGCCCCTTTGAGACAATCCAAGTTCCTCAGGCTTATGCAAAGCAAAGGAAAATAAATAAATTATCCTAAAACATGAGAAATAGAATTCTTATTTCAACTGACAGCTGGCTGATCCTTGTCGATGCAGGAAAGATCACTATAAAGAGTGATTATAACCACTTGTAAGTGTTGGAAGAACCCCTGAGAACATACAGATGAATTTGATTATATAAAAATAGAAAAATTTTGCATGGCATAACATTCAATAAACAAAGTAAAAAAGATAAAGCACAAAATGGGAAAAATTTGTATCTTATATCGCAAAGTTATAAGTTACAAATATTTCCTAAGTATAAGGAAGAAAGGACTACCAACAGTTCCAGCAGAACATGCTAGAAACATGAATAAACAGTTCAGAGAAAAAAGAAGACAAATGACCCTTAACCTTGTTCAAAAAAGACAAATTCAAATGCAAATTACACTGAGATACTGCTTCTCTTCCATCAAAAATTGAACAGTTTCATAATATACTATGTTAGTGTGATTGTGCTGAAATAGGGTCTCCCATACATTATTGCTCAGAAAGCATCATTCAGCCCAAAATGCAGGGGAATTTGGCAATACCTAGTAAAACTGCACGGCGTTAACCCTTTGATTCAAGAATCTTCTCAAAATGTATCCCAAAGACATACTGGCAAAAATATGAAAAGATTTATATACATCATCAATTGTTGCAGTGTTGGGAAATTTAAAACATACTTCTAAACTCAAATGTCTACAAAAATAATAATAAAATTCGACAAAGCTTGGTAATAAATATTAAGGAAAATTCTAGAGATTAAAAACTGTGAGGTACACCAAAAGCGTTACTTTAAGGCAAATTTATAGCATTCATTATTGATATTAGAAAATCCAACTTAAGTTGGAAACTATCACGAGCACACTATGAATGTGCATACCCTAGTTGTATCTTTCCACAATGCCAATTTATTCGATTATAAAACAAGGTTAACATAATTGCAAAGCAGGTTCAGGATTCCAAACTCAGTGACATTTCACTCCGCATTTAACTTGGCTTCACACAGGTCACACAGAGCAAAGCACAATACAAAGTCACAACCAACAAGCTAGAACAAGGGGTTAGAAGTTGACGAACCAAACACGAAGTCAGTCCGTTGAGCATGCAGTTGTGATGAGGATCAGGTCTGGTATGGGTCAGCTCTGGGCATTTCCTGCTCATTCTGTTCAAGCCGTGGAAGGTCTCTGTTACATTCAGAGATCAATCACGCAGAGCCTTTGGTGGTATTTGCCTTTCAAATGTAGTCAGACAAGGAAGGGTCAGCATCTGGAGGGTCTGTTTGCTGCCAAAGTCTTCCCATTTTAAGGGAGTTTAATCAGGCCTGGGACTTTGTTGGCCACTTATGGTTCTAGTGATTATCATCAGCTCTATGTCCTTCCAGGCTCTTTTGGCTTTGCTAGTTATCAGTTCTGAGGGCCGCCGTCCTGTGCTCGTTTTAGTGATGTCTGGTCCTACCTGCAGGGCCCTGGGTTCCTTGTGTCATGGCTTGACATGAGTGACTCCATCTTGCTCTCTACAGAAACAATAACAGAATAAACTCATAGAGTGACAGCGGAAGGTATACAAATGAGAACAGATGTAATGAAATAGAAAATAGGGATGATAGAAATAAAGCTAAAAATTGGCTTTTTGAGAAAAGTAAAAACAGATTATTTTTAAAAAATTTTTTTAAAGATTTTATTTATTTATTTGACAGAGAGAGAGCACACAAGCAGGGGGAGCTGCAGGCAGAGGGAGAGGGAGAAGCAGGCTCCCTGCTGAGCAGGGAGCCTGACGTGGGGCTCATTGTGGGGCTCGTCATGGGGCTCGACCCCACAACCCTGGGATCATGACCTGGGGCAAAGGCCAATGCTTAACCGACTGAGCCACCCAGGTGCCCCCAGATTAAGTCTTTAATGAGATTTATTAAGGAAAAAAGAAATCACAAAAAATTATATTAAGAATTAAAAAGAGGACGTAACTATAGATACAGCAGAGATAGAAAAGATAACAAGCGGATCTTATGAACAAATTTATGTAATACATTTGAAAAATGTGTACCAAATGTACAGAGTCCTAGAAAAACATAACTTTCCAAAACTGATTTGTGGAGAAATGTAAACTCTAGTTTTATAGTCATTGAATAAATTTAATCATAGTTTAAAAGCTTCCCTCTGTCTCTGTCCATCTGTCCATCCATCTGTCTGTCTGTCTGTCTCTCTCTCTCTCACACACACACACACACACACAGAGCAGGTCTTATTGGTATTATTGGCTAAATACCAAAATTTCAGTGGAGATATCATTCCAATCTTATTGAAGTATTTCCATGAAATAGTAAAAGGGGCTACTTTCCAATCCGTTCTATGAGAACTCTGTGATCTTAATACCAAAATCAGATAAAGACTAAGTAGAAGAAAGGAGAACTATAGGCCAGTCTTACTGTGGATTGCTGATATAAAAAATCAAAAGGAGAAGGCATTGACCTTGTCTTCAAGTCAAAGAACCCAACCCACCCAAACCAAATCAGTTAGTGTGCAGTTCAAGACAACATGTCCTGAAGTGCTAAATGTTGTGCATGGCGTTTAAAATATTAGAGAAACAAAGACTAAGGTGGGAGGTGGCTGCTGGAGAAATTGTCATGAAGGAAGTGAGCTAGGAAATAAATGTTTTAGAAATAAATCTTTTTTTATTTTTATTTTTATTTTTTTTTTAAAGATCTTATTTATTTATTTGACAGAGAGAGACACAGCGAGAGAGGGAACACAAGCAGGGGGAGTGGGAGAGGGAGAAGCAGACTTCCTGCTGAGCAGGGAGCCCAATGCGGGGCTCGATCCCAGGACCCTGGGATCATGACCCAAGCCGAAGGCAGACGCTTAACGACTGAGCCACCCAGGCACCCCTGAAATAAATCTTTTTTTTAAAGATTTTTATTTATTTATTTGAGAGAGAGATAGTGAGAGAGAGAGCACAAAGGGAGAGTGAGAAGGAGAAGCAGACTCCCCGCTAAGCAGAGAGCCCGATGTAGGGCTCGATCCCAGGACCCTGAGATCATGACCTGAGCCAAAGGCAGACGCTTAACCCAACTGAGCCACCCAGGGACTGCAGAAATAAGTCTTTAGAAGCAATCTCTTTTTCTGTCCACAAGGAGGTAGAGATAGGGTACAGTATATGTGGGGAGCTTGGTATATGTGGGTAAAAGTGAAGAAATCTGCCTGCTTGGAACAGAAGATATATTTGGGGAAAATAGAACTAAGATAGGGGGAGAAGGTAGGATTGCTTAATCACAATCAATCCAGATTGACTTGTTGAACACAGTCGTGGTAGGGAAGGGACATCTGGAGCTCTCACCTCAGCAGCTGACACACAGATCCATGGATGGTTGATGGATGGACAGACAAATAGACACACAGATGAAAGGATGGATTTCACATGTAACAACTCGTCCAGGCTGTTGGGAAGGTAAAATTTTAAAGTTTCAGTTAGGGGCACCTGGGTGGCTCAGTCGGTTAAGCGGCTGCCTTCAGCTCAGGTCATGATCCCAGAGTCCCTGGATCGAGTTCCACATCGGGCTCCCTGCTCAGCAGGGAGTCTGCTTCTCCCTCTGACGCCCCACCCCCCACCTTTGTGCTCTCTCACACTCTCTTTCTCAAATAAATGAATAAAATCTTTAAAAAAAATAAAGTTTCAGCCATAAATCTAACAGATTTGTCAGAAGCTAGATTTAGTGACATTAAAAGACATAAACCCACACCAGGCACACAGAATCCCTACATGAAGACCAAATGGGAACCAAATATTCTTTTCTTCAAGGCCATCATCAGCTTCTTCCTGTATTTTCCCTTATGTTTCTAAATTGATTTGTTCCTCTGAACTGTCCTAAAGAGCCCACCCAGCACAGGCAATACAGTTACCCAGAGACCACAATCAAGTCCATGGGTAATGGGCAAATTTTCACATTTCTACCATGTAACCTTTTAAAAGTCAATCTGAAATTTCCCAATGAGTTGTCAGTGAGCTAATATGCGTGATAAAAACCCTGCCATTCCCTTCCCCCCCAGAAGAAGATGTCCTGGCCTGCAACAATCTTTTCTTCTTACCCCACCCTCCTCCTTATAAAAACTTGCCATTTTGTACAACTCCTTGGAGCATTTCTCTACTTGCTAGGTAGGATGCTGCCCGATTTGTGGACCACTTAATATGGCCACTTAGATCTTCCAATTCACTCGACTGAGATTTGTTTTATTCTTTTTTAAAATTGAAGTATAGTCAACATACAATGTTGTATTAGTTTCACATATAGAACATAGTAATTCAACACTTCCATACATCACACAATGTTCACCATGAATTTTGTCTTTGGATATCACCAATCAAGTTGTCTAAAGAGCCAGGGTCTGTGGTCACATGACCTCACGGGAAGGAGGCTCTCAGGTTCTTATGGTGTTTATGCGGAGTGCAGCTGATTGGAGATGAAGGACACCCCTCGGGAGACATGTTTTCTCCCAGCATGAGACAGAATTGGATTCTGAGACTGTGGGAAGTCAATGCCATGAGGAGGGGTGGCCTAGACAAATACATTGCGATTTGGTTCTGTTCCATGAGCCGTGGTGTAACTTCCGTAGCCACATCATGAAAGCCAGAATTCAAATGGGAAGAATAGAATGCTAACAAAGAGTCACAGAACTGGAAGAAGAGAAGGTAGTTATGACTCATAATTCTATCTTTCATTCAGTCAGCAGATGTTACTGGGTATCTAGAACATTGTTGGTACAGGGAATGCCCAAATGAGTGAGTCCCAAACATGGGAAATGCATAATGTCATTTTTTGAAGAATGTCATAAATCCTTTGGGATCAAATTTATCTGATTCCCACTGGCCTGAGACTGGTGCCTGGGTCCTTCCCTTTGGGGTAAGCACTCGTATCTTCAGGCTTTTACTTCAAAGAGCAAAAGTCCAGGGGTCATGGACCCTAAGTTGTGAGAATCACCATGAGATGCTTTTAGGTTGGCTCACTGCTTGTCAAAGCCTCTGACCCAGCCCCACCCACAGCCCTGCTTGTGGAGCCAAAGGAGATATACAAACAGCCAATAGCGTATGAAAAGATGCTTAACATCTCCATTAGGGGAAATTGCAAATCAAATCCACATTGAAATACCAACTCAGAACCATTAGGATGGGCACATTGTATGTATACACTACATTGTTTTATCCATTCATCTGTTGATAGACATGTACTTTGCTTCCATCTTTTGACTGTTGGAATAATAATGCTGCAATGAACATGGTGTGCAGATACCTCTTCTTTGAGGTCCTGGTTTCAATTCTTTCTGGATATATACCCAGATGTAGGATTGCTGGATCCTATGGTAGTTCTATTTTCAAATTCTTGAACAACCTCCATACTGTTTTCCATGGCTGGTGCACCATTTCACATCCCCATCAAGAGTGCACAAGGGTTCTGATTTCTCCACATCCTGAGCCAATACTTATGGTTCCAAGGGTAGACTCCTTCCTCCTAAGAGGTCTTATGACTTGGATCACACTCTGCCCATTCATCTCACTCAAGTGGCCACCTCCAGGGGCTGAGCAAAGGCACACACTTTGGCATCCCAGCCTTAGGCAGGTAGATTATTCTGGCGGGCAATTTCGTGGCCCACATTCATTGTGTTTCAGAAGCCTCATGGGGTTTTCAAATGGAATTCCCAACATTATACCAGCGTGTTTATCATGAGCTTGTTTGACCATATGGTATGGTCATTATTTATGACTGAGGAATCTTTCACTACTCAAATGTTACTCTTTGGGGGAGAACCATGCTCTTCCTGTACTAACATATGTATTGCTCTTCACCTATCCCATTGCAAACACTTATCTTTATGTTCATCAACTAGTCCCACCATCCACAGAACAAATAGCAGTGAACTTTGATATGAAGTCTTGCCATATGACAACTCCCTCAGAGAGCTAAGCATCTTTAATTCAGTGGGGGAAAGATCCAGAACATTTGGCTCTACAATGGAGGTAGGTCCTCAGGTTGTTTTACTACCAATCCTAGAGGCAGAGACTTGATCTGCTTGCATGCTCCCAGAAATACCCCCACTCTTAGCGTATGTCATTTTATAGAGTAATTTTGTTGCACACATCTTTCTAGAGTGACTTTTCAATACCACTCAAGACCTAATAGTTTCTTTATGCTTACATATAATCTGAGGTCCTTCATGCCAATAGCATGCATACCTAAGAGGTCACATCCAGCCGTGGAGTCAGGAAGTATTCTAATCTAAAATCCAGCTGTCGTCTTAGGAAGCTGCACAGAATTCTCTCAGAACCTCCAGCCTGGGTGTGTTTTAGTTGCCAACACATCCATAGCATTTGAATCAGAGCTTGGGTTTTCCGCCGTCCTCTTGGAATACAGAACCCTTTAATATTTACTACACAGGTGGGTTCTGGCAATCCAAAGAACTCCCACTTATCATGGGCAAGCTCAACTGCACAGAGGATGGGCTTGACAGTATTCAGCTATGAGCTGGTGGTAACAAGTTCTCCATTTATGAATCATGGGCATTTTATTTACACTTTTAGGTACAGGTGATCCACCAATTCATATCCCTCCTTCTTACTTCCCTCCTCGGAGTTTTACTGGGACCTTGGTGCTTTTAACATAACATTGACCTAAGCCCAAGCTTCACTTCTGGGCTCTTAATATTACCTTCTTCGATATACGACATTGTAAAAGGTGAAATGAAATAGTCACTTATGTCAAGGGGTTTTAAAATGGAGCCAGAGGCCAGTAAAGAGATGGGCCTTATGCACATCTTCATCTGTAGGAGAACCATAAATGTCTGAGTTGGGCCAAACTGCAAATATTCCAGGCACCCAGCCCAAACACCTGGAACTTTCTATAGTAAGAGACTTTGCTTAGGGATAGCCTTCGAAACCAGTTATGTTCAGCCAAGATCAGTTTTCTGCTACCAACACCAATCTTTGTAATCTGAATTCTTTGTAAATAACGTATACAAGCTTTCCCTTTTGTTTTTAAAAAACCTTTTACTTTTGGGGTGCCTGGGTGGCTCAGTCGATTAAGAGTGTCTTCAGCTCAGGTCATGATCCCAGGGTCCTGGGATGGCGAGCCCCACGTGAGGCTCCTTGCTCGGCAGGGAGTCTGTTTCTCCCTCTCCCTTTGCCCTTCCCCCTAATTATCCTCTCCCTCTCAAATAAATAAAATCTTAAAAACAAAACAAAACAAAAACCTTTTACTTTTGTTCCTGGGTGGGGGGGAACACTGATGTAAATGATGTGATTTGAAGTTTTGGGTTCGTGAGTGAATGGCTAAGAAAGAATTCTTGAGGCATTTTTGGTGCAAAAGGGTGATTTAATTATAGCACAGGGACAGGACCCGTTGGTAGAAAGAGCCGTAGCTACAGGTGTCGGGGGGTGGCTGATTATATATTTTAAGTTTTGTGGAGGGAGAGATGGTAGAGATAACATAGGTTTCTAAAGAATTTCTGTATGCAGAAAGCAGGCTCTTACAGGACCTTGAAGATTTAGCTATTGTCAAGACAAGGTTACTTTTAGTCTTTAATGAAATGTAAACAGGAAGGCATTAAGGTGGTCATGAACTCCTTGAGGAATGTCACGTTCTGCCTATTTCAGGTATCTATCAGTGGACTGCCAGCTGTAAGGAGATTTAATTTAAACTACATTTTTCTTGCCTTTTGTTGTCCTCATCAACATTTTTTGGGTTGCTGCCCAAATCTGTGCTCTGGGAGCTGCAATTCTGAGACCCCAAATAAATACTTCTGTTTTTATTCGATGCAATATATATATATATAAGCTTTACTCACCACCTCTAGGCCCTTTAAACATTTTAAGTAACTTAATTTTGATACAATCTGAAACTTGCAGGGAAAATTCAAGCACAGCAAAAGTATCCTGTTACATTCTTCACTGAAATGCATTAACTTTATATTCTCTTTCTCTCTCTCCCTTTTTACAACAAATTGCACACATTAGTGTATACATCTTGATGAATTTGGTCATATGCATACACACCTGTGATACCATCACTATAACCAAGGTACTAAATGTATCCATCACCTCCAGAAATGATCTTGTGTTCTTTTGTGGTTATTTACTTACTGGTTGGGGTAGGAATATCTAGCATGAGATCTACCCTCCTGGAAGCAGAGACCTGGGGGCAAGCTGGGGGAGGGGAACATGAAGCCAGGAGAGAGAGAGTGATCAAGGTGAATTTACTCAGGGTGGTGTAGAATACCATTCCTTTTACCCAGGTTTCTCTATTAATTTGCAGAGGCATGCTAATTATTCTCTTATCATCCCTTCTCCCTCTCTGCGATCATTTCTTCATTCTCTTTTCAAAGATTCTCAGCGCTTTCTTTTTGTCTTAATTAGGCTGCATAGTGGTTTGGCTACTCTCTTGGTTTCTTAAAGAACCACCTCTTTATTTATTCTATGTATATTTTTCACCTCCCGATTCATCCTCCTCTTCCATTGGCTGGTTTTCGTTAGGTTTATTTTGGTGTGTGATTGTGTTTTCTCCATGCAGGTGTAAATACATACATACATAAATGTATGTGTAGATCCAAGATACTTACAAAATATTTTTCCAAATTGCATTTAGTTATCTATCGCTTTTTTGCCTGTGTATCCCCGATTTTCCAGCTTAAATACCACCTTCTCTCCCACTGCCCTCCCCTCCTTTTTAAAAAAAGATTTATTTACTTATTTTAAACAGAGAGCAAGCGAGCAGAGGGAGGGGTGGAGGGAGAGGGAATCTCAAGCAGACTCCATGCTGAGCACAGAGCTTGACCCTGGGCTCGGTCCCGTCCCATGACCCCGAGATCAGGACCTCAGCGGAAACCAAGAGTTGGATGCTTAACTGACTGAGCCACCCAGGCACCCCTCCCCTCCTTTTTTTGCCCAGAAAGAACACCAGCAGATTCCTGCAAGTCATCAAGAACCTAATGATAATCACATCAACTCTCTGGCACTTGGGGTTGTTTATAAGAGTTATAAATCAGTCAGATTTCCTATTGGATTCATCATTAAATTGAATCATTCATACATCCATCTATTCTCTTTTGACATGTGAATTGAACACATAGTCTTGGCCAGGCACTATTATATCTACTGGAGAAGGAGCAGGGAAAGAAAAGACTAAGTCCCTTCCCTCGAGGCCCTTACATTCTGCTGGTGACAGACCAACCATGAGTGGTGATGTAGACTCTGTGGCACTCAGGAACAAATCCAGTGCATGACTTGTAGCCCCAGTGGGCAGAAAGTGGTACAACTTCTTTGAAAGGCATGAAAGAAGACCTACCGGAAAGAGTCCCATGTGCCACGAAGAGGTAGGTACTTACTGAAAGATGCATTTCAGGTGTGCTTAATGCAGGTTCAGGAAATATTTACTAAGAGTCTGCTATATCTGAGGACTGGGCTGGACTCAGGGCAGGGCACACACTGAGTCCACAAGTGATGTCTGGAAGTGTCTCATCCGATTCAATATTCCAGAATTTTCTCCTCTGATTCCCTTCTCTTCTCCCTATACCCTCTCACCCGGGTTGCCCTCCTCCAGACAAACCAGACTCTTTTTTTTTTTTAAAAGATTTTATTTATTTATTTGACAGAGAGAGAGACAGCGAGAGAGGGAACACAAGCAGGGGGAGTGGGAGAGGGAGAAGCAGGCTTCCTGCTGAGCACGGAGCCCGATGCGGGACTCGATCCCAGGACCCTGGGACCATGACCTGAGCCGAAGGCAGACGCTTAACCACTGAGCCACCCAGGTGCCCCAAACCGGACTCTTAAATAAACCAGAACACGCACTAGGCATGGCCACTCTCCAGAAGGCACCTGGGCCAGTTTCTATGGTGCCAACTACACAGCAGCCTGGACACCCACAGACGTCTTCCTTGGTATCATTTATGAACATAAGCATTTTCTGGGAAAATCTTAGTGAGGGCTCTGCAACTCAGAAGTAAATCAATGTCTAAATTCAATCTAACCTCAAAGTAACAGGACATTGGAATCTATTATGTTCTGGAACTTAATGCAATGACTATAATTCATTTGAAAAATAGCTAGGGATTTTCAAGTGTTTAGCCAATTTAGGCTTTTCTAGTCTTTAGAATATTTTCAAGATATTGCAAACAAGACACTGGAAACTGGCACACCAGACAGTGCAGAATTGAGTTTGGAACGAGAGCGAAGGGAACACATAGGTTTCTACAAAATTATGGTGGGACTTCAAAGCAGTGGGTAAGGTTAGGATTATTCAAGAAAAAGTCTTTTAATTAAAATAGGTGTCCAGTACTACTGGATATTTACCCCAAAGATACAAATGTATGGATCCGAAGGGGTACATGCACCCCGATGTTTATAGCAGCAATGTCCACAATAGCCAAACTGTGGAAAGAGCCAAGATGTCCATCGACAGATGAATGGATAAAGAAGATGTGGTATATATATACAATGGAATATTATGCAGCCATCAAAAGGAATGAGATCTTGCCATTTGCAACGACGTGGATGGAACTGGAGGGTGTTATGCTGAGCGAAATAAGTCAATCAGAGAAAGACATGTATCATATGACCTCACTGATATGAGGAATTCTTAATCTCAGGAAACAAACTGAGGGTTGCTGGAGTGGTGGGGGGTGGGAGGGATGGGGTGGCTGGGTGATGGACATTGGGGAGGGTATGTGCTATGGTGAGCACTGTGAATTGTGCAAGAGTGTTGAATCACAGATCTGTACCTCTGAAACAAATAATACAATATATGTTAAAAAAAAAAAAAAGAAGAATGTAGCAGGAGGGGATAAAGGAAGGGGGGGAAATCGGAGGGGGAGACGAACCATGAGAGACAATGGACTCTGAAAAACAAACTGAGGGTTCTAGAGGGGATGGGGGTGGGAGGATGGGTTAGCTTGGTGATGGGTATTAAAGAGGGCACGTTCTGCATGGAGCACTGGGTGTTATACAAAAAAAAAAAAAAATAGGCGTCCAGTGGAAACTAATATAACACTGTATGCTATTTATTTTAATGAAAATAAAAAAATTAAAAATAAAATGGGTACACAGTGTGTGCATCAAGGATTTAATGCAAAACAATGCAATTATAAAAATTAAAGAATTGCTGATTAAAAATTTTTTTAAAGATTTTATTTATTTATTTGACAGAGAGAGCACAAGCAGGGGGAGTGGCAGAGAGAGAGGGAGAAGCAGTCTGTCCGCTGAGCAGGGAGCCCAATGAGGGGCTCAATCCCAGGACCCCGGGATTAAAACCTGAGCCAAAGGCAGACCCTCAATCAAATGAACGACCCAGGCACCCCTAAAAATGTTTTAAGTAGCAAAATCAAAGAATGACAGAAATTTGGAGACAATCAACAAAAAAACCCTGACACAACAAATACCATTTTAAAAAAATGACTCCCCATACTTAGAAACTTACACATCACTGCAAATCCACTTGTAGGGATCTAGGCCAAGGAGACGATGATGGAGGAGCCTAGGTTTGGGTCCAAGGATAGTCACAGTGATTGCAGTTTAGTTGTATTGGCAACAGCAGGGAATTGGTTAAAATATTAAGTGGTAAGGGCCTAAGTTTCTGGAACTCCAAGTGCACATGTTTCCTAAAGTCACCTGGCAGGTTAATCCAGGGATGGTTGATGGGTGAGGTAAGGTGGGGCAAGAGAGCAGGCAGAATCGCCCACTTCCATCCCACTGAAATTCAGAACACCTGTAAACCTACCAGGTGAACATCAAGGTTGGCCTCATTCGGGGCAGGATGGAGGCGGTGCCGGAAGGGGTTGGGCCAGCAGGGTTGAAATTGAAATGAGGGTGGGTACTGGGCAGGCATCAGTCTTGCTGATTGCGGGAGCATCCTGCAAGGCAGCTAGGCTGGTCCTACATCCACTTGGTGACCACAGCAGGGTACAGAGCCAGTCTTGGAAAAGGCTAACGCTTTCGGAGAGAAAAGGCTTTAGCCCCTCTGACCCCACGGATGTCAGTACTCAGACGCTGTGGGGCTGGAGGAGAGGAACCCCAGGCCACAGGGACTGGGTACGTCACCCGCAGAGGAGCCTAATTCTTGAGGAGGAAGGTGAGTTGTGTCAGCGGAGTCCGGAAGACCCGTTCGGGTTGCAGTAGCTCCAGGGTGTGTGTGCCTGTGTGTGTGTGGTGGGGCGAGTGTCCAGGGGACACCTGGGCTCCTCACTGTGCCATGGGGATACATCGTAGGTGAGAATTCTGTGCACACCTGAATCCTACAAGCAAGCACCGTAACCCATGGTGTCCTGTCACTTTGTGTGGGGAAAAGAATCCTAGTCAACAGTTTTTCTTAAGTTTTTAAGAATATTTTACCAGGTTCCTGTCTTTTACTACAGGACGCTTCTCTGACAACTTCAGAGTTATCAGTCTTGTTGGTGTGAGCGGAAAACCTGCGTCATGAATACCTGACGCTTTCTTTAAAGCCCTAGTTTGTAGAAAGTTACCAGGCAACTAGTTTCACAAAGATGTCTAATAGAACCGTGCTCTTCCAGGGCTTGTCCCCTTCAGGGTCCTCACCTTCAGGACAGCAATGTCGGGCCGAGCCAGGACCCGAGCCCGAGGCAGAGCCCATGGATGGGCGCCCTCCCAGCCCGCCCCACCTGGAGCCGCCGCGCCACCGGTGAGCTCAGTCCTGTTCAGTCTCCTTTATGCAGGATGCTTTGTTTTCCTCTACTGCTTGCCTCTCATGTGTTTTCACATATGCAAATGGACTTCCTTTCAACCTGAGTGGATGCAAATGTTTCTGAATATCTTGGCCCTAGCCAGTGACTCCTCTTTGGGAGTGACTTCAAAACAAGCAGCTGACGGCCCACAGATATCTCCACATTCCTGATGTGCTCTCCCAGACATGTCCCACTCACTTCATTGGAAGAAGCCCCATTCTTCCAGTTGCTGGGGCCAAGTCTTTGGATCCATCTTGGACTCCTCTCAAACCTTTCACATAAACAACCAGGGAATGCTGTTGTCTCCCAATTAAAAAAAAAAAAAAATCTGGTATCTGACAATGTCTCACCACCTCTGTTACCACTCTTTGGTCCAAACCACGAGCATCCCTTGCTGGACACGGCAAATGGCCTCCTAACTGGTCTTCTTGCTTTTGTCTTGGTCTTTCCCTCATGTTTCCCAGCACAGAGCCCAATAAATCGGCCAGTGCATCTCCTCTGCCCAACACCCTCCCCTCTACGGGTTCCTGTTTTCTTAGTCAGAGGCACATTGTTCAAAATGGCTTCCCTCCCACAACCTCTCTGACTTCTCTTGCTTCTCTTCCCCTTGCTCCAGCCACAGTGGCCATCTTGTTCTTCCTTGGATATTTCTGCTTTAGAAATTTTGCTCTTTTTTTCCTCTACCTGTGGCTTGTGTAACCTTGTGACTCTCCTTCAAGTCTTCGATTCAGTCTCAACTTGCTGAGGCTCTGCTTCATCCTCCATTAACTTAACCAGCCCCCTTCACACCCCACCTTCCCAATTACACCCAATTTTCTATACTTCTATTTTTCTTCATTTCCCTGGCAATTAACATGTGAAAGCTAAATAAGTCATTTTTTTTTCTATTACTGGCATGTGAGCCTTTACAAGGGAATATGCTTCATGCCCTGATAGTGCCTAGCACATGGCAGGCAAGTAATTTTTGGGTGATGAATAAATACCATTAACACCACTCTTTATGACTATTCCCCAAAACATGCAGACCCAGCAAACTGGCCAAATTCCACCTAGCTTCCAGCCACTGCAAGGGAAAAGCCAAGTGGTTCAGCCTGCACAACGAAGAAGACCAAGAAGAGCACCTCAGCCTCCAGGTATAAAAAGAGAGGGATATGGTGAGGGGCAGGGGAGGTTTAATCCGTGAGGGTGCACCACAGTGATAACACTCAGGCAGAGAACCTCAGGATTCCCATAGGGTTCGGCAGGGTGGGAAGAGTATACAGCCCGCAACTATTTTTCTTTTCTGCAACAAACTACTCGGTCAGCATTTTATTCCCCCTGTATTTTAAGGCTTATGGAAAAGAAATGGAGGTTGATGACAGTCGGTCTAGACAATTGTTTGATATAATTGCTTTTCAGATTTAGACAGGGTGTTTGTATATAATAACTCCAAGTTAACTAGGAATTCTAGGAAAATGATTGGGTTTGTAAATCACTGCACTGGGAGGTTGAGCAGCTCCTTGAGCACCTCAGCATTCCCCTGCATTGTATTATCCTCATAGGTGGAAGGCTATCATTTTACAGGTGAGCACAAAGGCTCCTATATTAGCCAAGGATTTGGCTAATACAGTTAGACCTCAGATCTGATTCTCTGATTTGCTCCTATTTATATAATTTTTAAGAGCATAAATGAGTGGAGGGGGAGAAGGAGAGAGAGAATCTTAAGCAGGCTCCATGCTGAGCATGGAGACTGACGTGGGGCTCGATCTCACAACGAGGAGATCCTGACCTGAGCCAAAATCAAGAATCAAACACTCAACGGACTGAGCCACCCAGGTGCCCCATTAAGTTTTAAATTTTTATCAATTATGGTGAGAATAGAGAACATGAGATCTATCGTTTAACATAGTTCTAAGTGTACGATACAGTACTGTTAACTATAGGCACAATGTTGAATAGCAGATCTCTAGAACTTATCTTGCGTAATGGAGACTTTACACCTGTTGATTAGCAACTCCCCATCCCTCCTTCAGCCCACCCCTGAGCACCACCATTCTACTCTCTGCTTCTAGGAGTTCGACTATTTTAGATGTCTCCTATCAGCAGAATTATGCAGTATTTGTCCTTCTAGGATTGGCTTATTTCACTTAGCATGATGTCCTCAAGGTCCTGTTGTTGCATATTGCAGGATTTCCCTCTTTTTTTTTTTTTTAAGGCTGAATAATATTCTATTGTGTGGATATACCACATTAACTTGACCCATTCATTCATTGGTGGGCATTTAGGTTGTTTACAGGGCTTGGCTATTTTTAATACTGCTGCAGTGAACATGGGAGTGCTAATACCTCTTCAAGATTCTGATTTCAATTCTTCTGAAAGAATCCCCCGGAAGTGGGATTGCTGGATTATATGGTGGTTCTACTTTTAAGTGTTTTGAGGAATCTCCATACTGTTTTCCATAGCAGCTGTGCCATTTTTACATTCTCAAAGGTTTAAATTTCTCCACATCTTCATCAGCACTTGCTGTCTTTTTGCTTTGTTTTTGGATTTTTTTCTTTTCATATATATAACAACCATACTTACAGATGGGAAGTGATAACTCATTGTGATTTTGATTTGCAATTTCCTGATGAATTCCTGATGACTTTGAACATCGTTTCATATACCTGTTGGCCATTTAGGTCTTTGGAGAAATGTCCACTCGGATCCTTTCTCAATTTATTTTATATATTTTTCAATTTAATTTCATTATGTTATGTTAGTCACCATACAATACATCATTAAGTTTTGATGTAATGTTCCATGATTCATTGTTTTTGTATAGTGGGAGGGGGAGACAAACCATGAGAGACTATGGACTCTGAGAAACAAACTAAGGGTTTTAGAGGGGAGGAGGTACGGGGATGGGTTAGCCTGGTGATGGGTATTAAGGATGGCATGTATTGCATGGAGAACTGGGTGTTATCCTTTCTCAATTAAAAAAAAAAATGGGATATTAGGTTTTTTTCACTCTTGAGTTGCAGGAGTTCCTTTATGTATTTTGGAAATTAACCCCTTATGAGATAATATGGTTTGCAAATATCTTCTCCCGTTCCGTAAGTGCTTTCATTCTGTTGACTGATTCATTTGTTGTACAGAAACTTTTTAGTTTGAATTCCCACTTGTCCATTTTTGCTTCTGTTGTCTCTGCTTTTGGTGTCTTATGTTGTAGATATTTTTATAATAAACTGATACAAAATCCAGACTCCATGAAATGAATTTATAAATGTGAATACACAATAGTAAAATACCTATTTTTATCATCTATATCCTGTCTGAAGAGTTATGATTAATGCTTCACGTAAAGTACATTATATGTAGCAAGTACTAATGAATGATGCCAACTGTTTTCTTTCACTGAAATTTGAATGTGGTAAGTTTGATTGCTGGCTGTGTCTGGAATTAGTTGAATTTGATAAAAAGCATTTTAAAAATTTACATAAAATTAGTTTTTCTATCATAGAAATTCAGACTTTGGTATCTTCTAAGATCTTCATAAACTAGGAATGATAGCTTCCAGAAGTAACATTTTGCAGAGAACCAGTTTTTGCCACCCAGAGCATGGACTGTATTAGCCATTTTCAGGGGTATAGGGTTTATGGATAATATAGGTTTCTTTCACAGTATTTGAAAGACTGCTTTGCACTGTCCTCCAAATATCGACCTATCAAATATTTAAACCTGTATGCATATTACAATGTGATAAAAATAGAGCTTTTCTCAGTTGCTGTTAATAACAAGAATAGATCAGTTGTTTTGTATCAAGAGCATTTCATAGATTTTTTTTTTTTTTTTAACAGCCTGTTCAGTCAGTCAGCATTTTCTGATGCCTACGAGAGGGCAGTGTGGTGCCAGGTGATTGGCCGATAAAGCCGGTAGAGAAGGGACAAAGCTTCTGCTTTGAAGCTTGCACCCTGGACAAGTGCCTGATGAGGGCAAATGCCAGAGCACCGATGAATGTGGGGGCTCGGCCAGCCACTGATGGGGAGTGGGATCTTGTTGGGAGAGGCTTCCGGGTCACAGCCCCCCTTCCTGGTGACCCGTGACTGAAATACTGTTGTTTGGTTCCTTTGACAATCCTCTTTCGTACCTCCAGTGACCTTGACTTAGTTTTCCTTAATAGCTGGGATTTAATGTTGTCCTTTCTGTTTTACTTTTCCCCCTTTTTTATCCGATAAAACTCGTGGCTTTCACATTTGTTTCCATGTAGAGGAAGCTCACCTGGTAGCTACGCTGCAGGCAACGTCGGTGAAGGAGAGAAACCGTTTTGGGGGCATTTTTCGAGACCACGTGGTGGATACCCGACGGTACTTGGACCATGTGAGAGAGTCCACAGCAGGTATGCTGGCCATGAATGACCCAGTGTCAGGGAATTGTTCTCGTTAAATGTGTGCTGAGGTGCTGGTTTGTGTTTTTTTAATTTAATTTTATTTTTTTTATTATGTTATGTTAGTCACCATACAATATATCATTAGTTTTTGATGTGGTGATCCACGATCCATTGTGTTTGTGTAACATCCAGTGCTCCATGCAGTACGTGCCCTCCTTAATACCCATCACTGGGCTAACCAATCCCCCCTCCCCCTCCCCTCTAAAACCCTGTTTCTCAGAGTCCATAGTCTCTCATGGTTCATCTCTCCCTCTGATTCCCCCCTTCATTTTCCCCTTCCTTCTCCTAATGTCCTCCATGCTATTCCTTATATTCCACAAATAAGTGAAACCATATGATAATTGACTTTCTCTGCTTGACTTATTTCACTTAGCATAATCTCCTCCAGTCCCATCCATGTTGATGTAAAAGTTGGGTATTCATCCTTTCTGATGGCTGAATACTATTCCATTGTATATATGGACCACATCTTCTTTATCCATTCATCTCTTGAAGGGCATCTCAGCTCTTTCCACAGTTTGGCTATTGCGGACATTGCTGCTATGAACATTGGGGTGCATATGGCCCTTCTTTTCACTACATCTGTGTCTTTGGGGTAAATACCCAGGAGTGCAACTGCTGGGTCATAGGGTAGCTCTATTTTTCATTTTTTGAGGCATCTCCACACTGTTTTCCAAAGTGGCTGTACCAATTTGCATTCCCACCAACAGTGTAAGAGGGTTGCCCTTTCTCCACAACCTCTCCAACATTTGTTGTTTCTTTCCCTGTCCATTTTTGCCATTCTAACTGGTGTAAGGTGGTATCTCAATGTGGTTTTGATTTGAATTACCCTGATGGCTAATGATGAACATTTTTTCATGTATCTGTTAACCATTTGTATGTCTTCTTCAGAGAAGTGTCTTTTCATGTCTTCTGCCCATTTTTTGACTTGATTGTTTTTTGGGTGTTGAGTTTGAGAAGTTCTTTTTTTTTTTTTTTTTTTTTTAAAGATTCCATTTATTTATTTGACAGAGAGAGACACAGCGAGAGAGGGAACACAAGCAGGGGGAGTGGGAGAGGGAGAAGCAGGCCTCCCCATGGAGCGGGGAGCCCGATGCGGGGCTCGATCCCAGGACCCTGGGATCACGACCTGAGCCGAAGGCAGATGCCTAATGACTGAGCCACCCAGGCACCCCTGAGAAGCTCTTTATAGATCTTGGATACCAGCCCTTTATCTGTAGTGTCATTTGCAAATATCTTCTCCCATTCTGTGGGTTGCCTCTTTGTTTTGTTGACTATTTCCTTTGCTGTGCAGAAGCTTTTTATCTTGATGAAGTCCCACAAGTTCATTTTTGCTTTTGTTTCACTAGCTTTTGGAGATGTATCTTGAAAGAAGTTGCTGTGGCCGATGTCAATGAGGTTACTGCCTATGTTCTCTAGGATTTTGATGGATGCCTGTCTCACATTGAGGTCTTTCATCCATTTTGAGTTTATCTTTGTGTATGGTGTTAGAGAATGATTGAGTTTCATTCTTCTGCATGTGGCTGTTCAATTTTCCCAGCACCATTTATTGAAGAGACTGTCTTTTTTCCATTGCATATTTTTTCCTGCTTTGTCGAAGATTATTTGACCATAGAGTTGAGGGTCCATATCTGGGTTCTCTATTCTGTTCCATTGGTCTATATGTCTGTTTTTGTGCCAGTACCATGCTGTCTTGGTGATCACTGCTTTGTAATATAGCTTAAAATCGGGCAATGTGATGCCCCCAGCTTTGTTTTTCTTTTTCAACATTTCCTTGGCAATTCGGGGTCTTTTCTGATTCCATACAAATTTTAGGACTGTTAGTTCTAGCACTTTGAAAAATGTCATTGGAATTTTGATCAGGATGGCATTGAAGGTATAGATTGCTCTGGGTAGCATAGACATTTTAATGTTTATTCTTCCGACCCATGAGCATGGAATATTTTTCCATCTTTTTGTGTCTTCTTCAATTTCTTTCATGAGTGTTCTATAGTTCCTAGAGTATAGAGCCTTTACTTCTTTGGTTAGGTTTATTCTGAGGTAGCTTATGGTTTTTGGTGCTCTTGTAAGTGGAATCATTTCTCTAATTTCTCTTTCTACAGTTGCGTTGTTAGTGTATAAGAAAGCAACTGATTTCTGTGCATTACATTGATTTTTGTATCCTGCCACATTACAGAATTGCTGTTTGAGTTCTAGTAATTTGGGGGTGGAGTCTTTTGGGTTTTCCACATAAAGTATCATGTCGTCTGCGAAAAGAGAGAGTTTGACTTCTTCTTTGCCAATTTGAATACCTTTTATTTCTTTTTGTTGTCTGATTGCTGTTGCTAGGACTTCTAGTACTATGTTGAACAATAGTGGCGAGAGTGGGCATCCTTGACGTGTTCCTGATCTTAAGGGAAAGGCTCTCAGCTTTTCCCCATTGAGGATGATATTCGCTGTGGGTTTTTCATAGATGGATTTTATGAACTTGAGGAATATTCCCTCTATCCCTATACTTTGAAGAGTTTTAATTAGGAAGGGATGCTGTATTTTGTCAAATGCTTTTTCTGCATCAATTGAGAGGACAATATGGTTCTTCTCTCTCCTCTTTATTAATGTGTTCTACCACACTGATTTGCAAATGTTGAACCACCCTTGCATCCCAGGGATAAATCCCACTTGGTCATGGTTGATGATCCTTTTAATGTATTGTTGGATCCTATTAGCTAGGATTTTGTTGAGGATTTTGGAATCCATATTCATCAGGGATGTTGGTCTGAAATGCTCCTTTTTGATGGGGTCTTTGCCTGGTTTGGGGATTAAGGTAATGCTAGCCTCATAGAAGGAGTCTGGAAGCTTTCCTTCTGTTTCTATTTTTGAAGCAGCTTCAGTAGAATAGGTATTATTTCTTCTTTGAATGTTTGGTAGAATTCTCCAGGGAATCCATCAGGCCCTGGACTCTTGTTTTTTGGGAGGTTTTTGATCACTGCTTCAATCTTGTTACTGGTTATTGGCCTATTCAGGTTGTCAATTTCTTCCTGTTTCAGTCTTGGCAGCTTATAGGTTTCCAGGAAGGCCTCCATTTCATCCAGATTGCTCAGTTTATTGGCATATAGTTGTTGATAATTTCTAATAATTGTTTCTATTTCCTTGGTGTTAGTCATGATTTCTCCCCTTTCATTAATAATTTTATTAATTTGGGTCCTTTCTCTTTTCTTTTGGATAAGTCTGGCCAGTGGTTTATTGATCTTATTAATTCTTTCAAAGAACCAGCTTCTAGTTTCGTTGATCTGATCTACTGCGTTTCTGGTTTCTAATTCATTATCTCTGCTCTAATCTTAATTATTTCTCTTCTAATGTGTGGCTTAGGCATCGTTTGTTGCTTTTTCTCTAGTTCTTTAAGGTGTAGAGTTAGTTGGTGAATTTGGGATTTTTCTATTTTATTTGAGTGAGGCTTGGCTGGCTATGTATTTCCCCCCTTAGCCTTTGCAGTATCCCATAGGTTTTGGACCGATGTGTTTTCGTTCTCATTGGTTTCCATGAATTGTTTAAGTTCTTCTTTGATTTCCTGGTTGACTCAAACATTCTTGAGCAGAGTGGTCTTTAGCTTCCAAGTGTTTGAATTTCTGCCAATTTTTTTCTTGTGATTGAGTTCCAGTTTTAAAGCATTGTGATCTGAGAATATGCAGGGAATAATCTCAATCTTTTGGTATCGGTTGAGACCTGATTTGTGACCCAGTACATGGTCTATTCTGGAGAAAGTTCCATGTGTGCTCAAAGAATGAGTATTCTGTTTTAGGGTGGAATGTTCTGTATATATCTATGAGGTCCATCTGGTCCAGTGTGTCATTCAAAGCTCTTGTTTCTTTGTTGATTTTCTGCTTAGATGATCTGTCTGTTACTGAGAGTGGAGTATTGAGGTCTCCTACAATTAATGTATTGTTATCAATATGACTCTTTATTTTGGTTAACAGTTGGCTTATGTAGATGGCTGCTCCCTTGTTGGGGGCATAGGTATTTACAATTGTTAGATCTTCTTGTTGGATAGACCCTTTAAGAATGATATAGTGTCAGGGTGCCTGAGTGGCTCAGTTGTTTAAGCGTCTGCCTTCAGCTCAGGTCATGATCCCAGGGTCCTGGGATCAAGCTCTGCATCAGGCTCCCTGCTCAGCAGGGAGCCTGCTTCTCCCTCTCCCTCTGCCATTCCCCCTGCTTAATCTCCAGGCCTGTCTGTCAAATAAATAAATAAAATCTTAAAAAAAAAAAAAAGAATGATATAGTGTCCTTCTATGTCTCTAACTACAGTCTTTAGTTTAAAATCTAATTTGTCTGATATAAGAATTGCTACCCCAGCTTTTGAGGTCCGTTGGCATGGAAGATGGATATCCATCCCTTCACTTTCAGTCTGGATGTATCTTTAGGTTCAAAATGAGTCTCTTGTAGACAGCATATGGATGGGTCCTGTCTTTTTATCCAGTCTGCAACCCTGTGCCATTTTATGGGAGCGTTTAGGCCCTTCACGTTGAGAGTGATTATTGAAAGATATGAATTAATTGTCATGTTGCCTGTGAAGACCTTGTTTTTATAGATTGTCCCTGTAAATTTCTGTTGTATATCACTCTTGGGGTCTTTCTCTTTTTATAGAAACCCCCCCCCCCCCCCCCCCCCGCTTAATATTTCTTGCAAGGTCGGCTTAGTGGTCACATATTCTTTCAGTTTCTGCCAGTCTTGGAAGCTCTGCATCTCTCCATCCATTCTAAATGAAAGCCTTGCTGGATAAAGTATTCTTGGCTGCATGTTCTTCTCGTTTAGTACCCTGAATATGTCTGGCCAGGCCTTTCTGGTTTGCCAGGTCTCTGTGGATAGGTCTGACGTTATGCTGATGTTCCTCCCTTTGTACGTAAGGAATCTCTTCCCCCTAACTGCCCTTAAGATGGTTTCCTTGGTTCTAAGATTTGCGAGTTTTACTATTACATGCCGGGGCTTTGGCCTGTTTTCCTTGATCTTGGGAGGGGTCCTCTCTGCCTCTTGGACACGAATGTTTGTTTCATTCCCCAGATTAGGGAAGTTCTCAGCTACGATTTGCTCAAATATATCTTCTAGTCCTCTCTCTCTCTCCACTCCCTCCGGGATTCCAATTATTCTGACATTGGAACGCTTCATGGTGTCACTTATTTCTCTGATTCTGTTTTCATGGATTCTGAGTTGTTTTTCCCTGGCCTCCTCTTTTCCCTTTTTATCTATTAAATTGTCTTCCAGGTCACTAATTCATTCTTCTGCCTCACTTACCCTAGCTGTTAGATTATCTAGATTAGATTGGATCTCATTGATAGCATTTTTAAGTTCTGCCAATTCAGCTTTCATTTCTGCCCTTAGAGACTCTATGTTGCCATTAATTGATTTCTCCATTCTAGCCATTGTCTTCACAATTGCTAGCCTGAATTCCATCTCCGACATCTTGGTTATATCTGCATCCATTTGTAAATCTGCGGCATAAATCATAATCTCTGAGTCTTTCCTATTTTGGGGGTTCCTCTTCCTAGTCATTCTGTTGATGGGTGGTTGAAGGAATGTATAGAGTCCAAATTATTGACCACAACCCAAGGAAGATTTACCTGTTTTATAGGGATTTAAGGTTGTCAGCCTCTTGTTCTCCCAGACTGTCTTCTGGGGGAGGGGCCTGCCGTGCTGTTACTCAGGCAACCCTGTTTGGGCAGAGTTGCCCTGCCCCCCCCATGGCGGGTGATGGGCTCAGTGGGAACCGATTTTTGGGGGGCTTTTGTTCTCTGGCGGCTTTCCCTGACGGCCTTCCACGTCTCTTCTGGGAGAGCAGAAGAGACCATTTCCAACTGTCTGCCTCAGAGCAGAGAGATCTCAGTCTGTTCTTCAGTGAGCTCTCCAGGCCACACTATCTCCATTTCTGTCTGTGCTGCCATAAACTGCAGCGTCCTGGGTTGTGTGCCCCTCAGCAGCGCTCCCAGTCCTTCCTCCAGGTCAGGGCACATCCCTGCCCTTTGTGCTTCTAAAACCGCCAGCTGCTCCCAGTTTGCCTGTGTGACCCTGCTGCACCGGGTTTCCATCCCAGGGGCTGCCCTAAAGTCCTTGCCCTGCTGCTACCAATCTGCGAATCTGTGCCCCATCCCCAGCGTGGGAGGCTGTCGCTCACCGGTGGTGTAGGATCCCCTGCTGCTGTTCATCCTCTGATATCTGCCCACGGAATCATGGCTCCCTGCTTTGTACCTTGAAACCAATCGTCTGTGATATTCTCTGTGTAGAGATCTGGATCTTCTTACATCTCAGGCTGATTTCGTGGGTGTTCAGAGTGGTCTGGTAGATATCCAGCTCAATTCCGGGGACCAGTTGGAATAGGGTCTCCTACTCCTCCACCATCTTTTCCCCTCCTCGATCTGGTTTGTGTTTAAGAGTGGGTCTGAGGCTTCATCCTATTGCTGTGAGGGGAGGTACCCTCCTATCTGTTCTGGTTGTTGTGGTAGCACCCACTTCTGCAGAAACAAAGACCTATTTTAGAGTCCAGATGGACTCTTCATTTTTCTCTTTTCCTTTTAGAGCCACTAAGATAGAATGACCCAGGTCTTTGGACCCACTGAGATTTTTTTTTTTTTTTAAACTAAGCATTATTACAGTGTTTACATTATTACATTATGGCTCCCTGCTCACCCTCCCTCCCCCCCCCCCCCCAGAAGCCTTGTGTTAGAGATTTTGCTTTTGATCTCGTTATTGTTAAACATTTTAATCTTCTATTTTAACTCTCAATGTATGCTTACGTAGGACCCATCTAAATGGATGGTACGCAGTCTGGACACCAGGTGTATATAAATGTTTATGTTTGGTAGTTAATGTCCTGGTTTGGCCTAACTTTGGCTCTCAGTATCGGGATGTCCATGTTGTTTTGGGTGCGGTTGGTCAGCTTGTTTCATTATTAACACGTGACTCCATTTTTGCAGGCATGCAGGGTAGACCCGTAAAGCTATTCACAAACCATTTCCGAGTGACATCTCGCCCCCAGCAGGTCACATATAAGTACAACATTGACTACATGCCGGACATTGAGGATGGAAAAGTTCGTACAGAACTGCTTTTGCAGCATAAAGCATTAATTGGGAAGTGTCATATATTTGATGGAAGCTCTTTATTATTACCTCACAAACTACTATCACCAGTTAAGTACTGTTATTGGACATTTTCTTTTTCTTTTTTTTAAAGATTTTATTTATTTGAGGGGGGTGAGAGAGAGAGAGAGTGAGTGAGCAGGCGTGTGGAGTGGAGGGAGAGGGAGAAGCAGACTCCCCGCTGAGCAGTGAGCCCACTGTGGGGCTAGATCCCAGGACCCTGAGATCATGTCCTGAGCCAAAGGTGGACACTTAACCAACTGAGCCATCCAGGCACCCTGGATACTTTCTTGACATTTGTTCTTTCTCTCATATTTTCACTGTAGTAGAGCAAATATACCATTTTTGTACGATGTTTGAGGAGACCGCCTGAAGATCTTTTGCCCATAGGCCTTGTAACAAAACCCATATGCCATGTGTCGTTATCACTGATGTTCCTTCATGCCTCATTTCAGTGCTTACAATGAATTTGAGAGC